>NC_064628.1:401572653-401875683 GCF_023864275.1 Schistocerca cancellata
CACAAAAAGTATTTGACAAATGGCAGCCACGTAATTGAGAGCAACAGAAGTAAAAAGGATATGGTTCAAATGGCTCTGAGCACTGTGGGACTTAGCATCTGAGATCAACTTAGAACTACTTAAACCTAACTAACTTAAGGGCATCACACACATCCATGCCCGAGGCAGGATTCGAACCTGCGACCGTAGCGGTCGCGCGGCTCCAGACTGAAGCGGCTACAACCGCACGGCCACACCGGCCGGCAAAAAGGATATAAAATATAGACCACCAATAGGAAGGACAGCTTTCTCGAAAAAGAGAACTATGTTAACGTGGAGTATGGATGACAATTAAAAATTTATCTCCTGCTTAACAACGTTCACGTTCTGTCGTAGGTACAGCAGCAGTCTCGCTCATACTGTGAGTACGTGTGCCACTCAGGGGCTGGTACGCTGAGCTTCAGATGGCGCTAGCGGCCGCGCACATAGGTTTACAGACGAATGGCGCTAAAAGCTAGTCAGTCGGCTACACCGCTATATTTTAAGCGCGCTTCCAGTCGATTTTAGCCGTCCGAGCTGCCGTGCTAGCCGCGTGAGTGAAGTTCAGCAGAGCAGGCTGTGTCTGCGATCGTGAACGAGCCAGCGCGATATGTACTGTATGTGCTGTCGAGACTGTCCCCGTGACTCGAACGGTCGTTTCAGACTTAGGCCGATCGCGAGTGGACAGCACGGGAAACTGGCCGCCCAAATTGTAAACCACAGCGATGTAACGGGAAGTTCGGCCGCTGCCGTTATGTGGAGAACTCTCATTATCTGCCTCGTGGTGGCCGCACTAGCTGATGAAGCGCGACCTGCGAAGTTGTACGTCCCCGAAGGAAGGAAGGAAGGTGGGGTGTTACGTCCTGTCGAAGACGAGGTCAGTAGAGACGGATCACAAGCTCAGATTGGGGACGGAAGGAGAGGGAAATTGGGCGTGTCCCTCGAAAGCAACCAACCCGACATGTACCTTCAGGATTTGAAAAAATACGGGAAACTCAAATCTTCATGGCCTAGCGAGGATTTGAACAGCTGCCCTTCCGAAAGAGAGCGCAATGAGCCTCCCCTCTTCGTCGCAGGTACTCGAGGAGAACGCAACAGGACTGGCCTTAGTTGACTGGGAGGGTCGTGCCGCCATGGACAGTACCACAGAGTACTGTCTGTGACAGTACGCAACCTTCTGCGTCCACGCAAATTTGTCCGTAAGTCACCCATTACGAAAAATCTGCACTTCCCCCCTCCCCCACATCCTCAGTACCGAGGCGCGCGAAGAAGGCGAACTAGGGGAGGCCTGGATTGGTGGCGTCGGGTTTTGTTCGTGGACGAGTGCATGAATTGCCTGACGTCTGTACAGTGAAGAGGCCGCCAGGCAGCGGCCTACACCTCAGGCGGACAGAGCGTCAGGTCAATTACGTATTGGGCTGGTAACGTATAGGCTACTGATGTCGGCGCTCTGTAGGGTGACTTCAGGGTGGTGCCGTAGCAGGATAGGAGCCTCCAAAACGATATCAGTAGAAACTCGACAAGTAGGCACATCCTGGCTAATGCGCTGCCATTTGTCAGTGCCCCGTGACGTCAGTGGTGAGACAACAGCGTCGTAGATTTCAGTTCTCCTTCGCGCTAAGCAGTTACCGTGAAGTTGGTTCCGGGTATTATTTCTCGTACTGAGCATTAAACTTTCCAGCTCTGGTGAATTTTAAAACTATTGATGTTTTCTAATTACTCAGTCTGAAAGCACTATGTGGTTACATAGTTAAAAATAGAATGAAACTGGCCGTGCGGTTAAAGGCGCTGCAGTCTGGAACCGCAAGACCGCTACGGTCGCAGGTTCGAATCCTGCCTCGGGCATGGATGTTTGTGATGTCCTTAGGTTAGTTAGGTTTAACTAGTTCTAAGTTCTAGGGGACTAATGACCTCAGCAGTTGAGTCCCGTAGTGCTCAAAGCCATTTGAACCATAGAATGAAACTGCTCAGATTAGCAGAAGAATGTGCAGCCGGCTTTAGCTTCATAGTTTTGCGAAGCCACACCGTGTATAATACACTACCGGCCATTAAAATTGTTACACCAAGAAGAAATGCAGATGATAAACGGGTATTCATTGGACAAATATATTATACTAGAACTGACATGTGATTACATTTTCACGCAATTTGGGTGCATAGATCCTGAGAAACCAGTACCCAGAACAACCACCTCTGGCCGTAATAACGGCCTCAATACGTCTGGGCATTGACTCAAACAGAGCTTGGATGGCATGTACAGGTACAGCTGCCCATACAGCTTCAACACGATACCACAGTTCATCAAAAGTAGTGACTTGTGTATAGTGACGAGCCAGTTTCTCGACCACCGTTGACCAGACGGTTTCAATTGGTAAGAGATCTGGAGAATGTGCTGGCCAGGGCAGCAGTCGAACATTTTCTGTATCCAGAAAGGCCCGCGCAGGATCTGCAACATGCGGTCGTGCATTATCCTGCTGAAATGTAGGGTTTCGCAGGGATCGAATGAAGGGTAAAGCCGCGGATCGTAACACATCTGAAATGTGACGTCCACTGTTCAAAGAGCCGTCAATGCGAACAAGAGGTGACCGAGACGTGTAACCAGTGGCACCCCATACCAACATGCCGGGTGATACGCCAGTATGGCGATGACGAATACACGCTTCCAATGTGCGTTCACCGCGATGTCACCAAACACGGATGCGACCATCATGATACTGTAAACAGAACCTGGATTCATCCGAAAAAATTGCGGTTTGCCATTCGTGCACCCAGGTTCGTCGTCGAGTACACCATCGCAGGCGCTCCTGTCTGTGATGCAGCGTCAAGGGTAACCGCAGCCATGGTCTCTGAGCTGATAGCCCATGCTGCTGCAAACGTCGTCGAAGTGTTCGTGCAGATGGTTGTTGTCTTGCAAACGTCCCCATCTGTTGACTCAGGGATCGAGACGTGGCTGCACGATCCGTTACAGCCGTGCGGATAATATGCCTGTCATCTCGACTGCTAGTGATACGGGGCCGTTGGGATCCAGCACGGCGATCCGTATTACCCTCCTGAACTCACCGATTCCATATTCTATTAACAGTCATTGGATCTCGGCCAATGCGAGTAGCAGTGTCGCGATACGATAAACCGCAATCGCGATAGGCTACAATCTGACCTTTATCAAAGTCCTCCTTACACGAGGCATCACAACAACGTTTCACCAGGCATCGCCGGTCCACTGCTGTTTGTGTATGAGAAATAGGTTGGAAACTTTCCTCATGTCAGCACGTTGTAGGTGTCGCCACCGGCTCCAACCTTGTGTGAATGCTTTGAAAAGCTGATCATTTGCATTTCACAGCATCTTCTTCCTGTCGGTTACATTTCGCGTCTGTAGCACGTCATCTTCGTGGTGTAGCAATTTTAATGGCCGGTAGTGTACTTAGCAGACAAGGGTAGTAGTTTCACAGCAGTAATGTTTCACATCAAACATGTTTCACAGGTTAATAAATAAAAGTTGATATTGCCTTAGATGATACTAGGGCCACATCTTTAATCTGTCAGTGCTAAAAGGAATGCAACGCGTACCTGGTTTCTTCATGCTCTATTCTTTTTCGTAGCTCCAAATATAGCTTTCCTGATTAGACTTCTAGTCCGGATGGAAGTCCTTATTCTCACGTACAAGAAAAATATTTTGTTAATTGTATCGAATAGAGTATGTATCGTGCGGCAGGAAAAGTGTTTTATGCATACCTCACTATTCCTAACGAAATTCTGTTACTGTAAATTCCTTACGCCGGTCTCATGAGTCTGTTTCTCTCTATCTGTTCTTAATCTGCGCCTTGCTGACCTATGATCGTCTGTAATTTTACTGTGATTCAATTTAATACAGTTTGAAAGAAAGTATTTAATTTTTAGTTCCATTTGGTTCTTCCCAATCAGTTTTCTTTATTTCTTTCTTGTCTTCTCGGCGCATGTGTTAACAACGTCAAAGTGTTGTTCTTGTCTACATAATTCACTGTCATATGACCTCTCATTTCTGATATAACTGAACTCTCCGACCGAAGAACTATTCTTTAGTTTTTGTCCCCCTGTAGCATTGGCATCCCAATATCATCTTGTAGGTCGATTTAGTGTCATTTATCAGCTCCTAAACCTCAATGGAGAGATATTCTTGTCAGTGTGTGACAATGTTGGTGCATCGACTTGAAAAATTTCCATGGAATACATATTGTTAAGACTCGTAATAACGTGTCAGAAATTCCTTCAATATCAGTCATATTGTTTTTAAAATTCTTGTTTACAGTAAAGCTCACTCTTGAATTACCTTTCTCTTAAGTTGCTCTGCAGCGAAATATGTTGACATGGCAGTAATTTTATTTGGTCTTCATTCCTTCGCCATACTTGTGATAACCTCATTTGATGGTGTTATGTAATGCTTCTTATAGGTCCTCTAACCTGGTAAAATGTAGTAGAAGCAGTTCGGTTCATAAAGTCCACGTTATTGTCTGCTCAGCCAAACGTGGTGTAGCAATGTGTGGGCACTGTGTATTGTCCTTAGCCTGAAGCCGTTGCCTCAGTTCCATTAGGCCACTGCTGCCGGGTTTCTCCTCCACCACCTGCGACTACTGCATGGCTGTCATCGGACCTCCGACAACCTGACCCGTGGTTCACAGTAGCAGCCTGCCAGGTTAGGAGAGTTTGCTGTCAACACGGACTCATACACTGATTTAAACTCTTACAGCTAGCGGACTAAGGCCGGTATTACACTATCAAATTTCTTTGTCAAAAATGTTTGTCAAAGATATTTGATGGTGTAGTGGGAACTTTGTCAAATGTCGTCCAATACTTGATCAAATCTAGGACCTCGCTGTAGATTTGATCAAAGAAATCGCTTGTCTTCTGTTCACTGCAATGTGACATGTTACCACATGGAGCGCTAGCATCGCTGCAGCGTTCTGTCGTCTGTAGTGTTTTTATAAATATTGCCGGTAAATACAATTGGTGTGTGCCGACAACTACAAAATTAATAGAGATGTATGAAGCTGATGAGGCGCTTTACAACGTGAGGCACCCTGAATACAAAAATAGATTAAGAAGATTGGAGACCAGACCTGACCTGACCTAACATAACATAACATAACCCTCTCTTGTAGCAAGGAATCGGAGTGTTACAGTGAGCCTGTCTTCTGAAGATGTGGCAGTTCTTAAGTGAATATTGTGCTTTGTGATATGAGGATACACTTCACTGAGCACATACAGAAATGTATGCTCATCCATTTTTAAGTAATTGATGTACGGCTTGACGTCTTCCACTGTAAGCTCAAATAAAAAGTTTTGTTGACTGCTTTTATCGTGTCGTCGTAAAACCCGCGGCTTCACCCATCTTAGATTAGTTTTCGTTCCATAGATCCGTGCTGAGGAGATCCTCGTGGATGTGGAACATGTCAGTTTTTTAAAGCTGAAATAACAATACCAATAGTATGAATAAATACAATACATCATTTGTTTCTATTAAAAATTTCGTCAATGGAGTAGAAGGAGTTGGCTACTAGTAAGTCTTTCAGGTTCCTTTTAAACTGATCTTTATTTGTAACTAAATTTTTTATGTTTGCTGGCAAATTATTGAAGATGAGTGTTCCTGAGTAGTGGACCCCTTTTTGAACTACAGTAAGTGCTTTTAAGTCCTTGTGCAGATCATTTTTGTTCCTGGTATTGTATGTATGAACTGAGCTGTTTGTTGGAAAAAGAGATATATTATTTAGGACAAATTTCATTAAGGAGTAAATATACTGAGAGGCAGTAGTTAGTATACCCAGTTCTTTGAAGAGGTTTCTGCAGGACGTCCGTGAATTTACTCCACAAATAATACGTATTACACGCTTTTGGACCCTGAAAACCTTATTTTGACTTGAAGATTTACCCCAAAATGTTATACCATATGACATTATGGAATGAAAGTAGGCAAAGTATGCCAGCTTTTTCTTATTTATGTTGCCTATGTCTGCTAACACTCGAATTGCAAATACAGATTTGTTAAGACGTTTCCGCAGTTCTGCGGTATGCTCCTGCCAACTGAATTTAGTATCAAGTTGTAATCCCAGGAATTTAAGACTGTCAACCTCGCATGTATGGTTCCTTTTTTTCCCCCACTTCTTTTCCGCATGTGCACACAATGCAATTGCGGTACGTGCAACTGCTGCGGTTAATAACAAGTTGTTGTCCGCCATCTTGAACTTTGACGAAAAATTTGATGACAGTGTAATACCCCTTCTAGCGCTACGTCAAAGATATTTGTCAAATATATTGACGGAATATTTGATCACATCTTTGATCAAATCTTTGACAAAGAAATTTGATAGTGTAATACCGGCCTAACCGGTGTTGCCAGTTAATTGTTAATACCAATCTGTCTATAGTCGAAAAACAAACTTAGTTTTCTTACATGTTTTGAAAGTATAAATACAGTACACAAATTATAAACTAAAATCTTCAACTGTTTCATTTGTGGTATTAGTTCGTCACAAAAGTTGATTACATACAGTATTTGATGAGTGGAAAGTGAGAAAGTGCCAAATCTTGCATTTGTCAAGAGAATCAAAAACAACGTTACAGTGTTTCTACATAAGTTATTTGTATCCACAAATTGAAAAGGTATTGTGATAGAATTATGCTGCCCCCATCATCGCTGCAAAAAATAGAGACATATTAGAAAATAAATAACTTGCTGAGAGCTTTGTAGGTACCGTACCGGGGAACTGACTGTTTTCTAAGTTCAAATGTGTGAGAATTCCTAAGGGACCAAACTGCTTAGGTCATCGATCCCCCGACTTACACACTACTTAAACTAACTTAAGCTAAAAACAACACACACCCATGCCCGTGGGAGGACTCGAACCTCCGGTGGAAGGGGTCGCACAATCCGTGACGTGGCGCCTCGAACCACGCGGCCGGTTTCTAAGTGTCAATAAGAGATTTTTTTTTTTTTTTTGCTTAAAGTGGAATTAATGCAAAGGCACTAGAGGCTTTTTTGTGATGATACACATTGAGAACTACAGCAGTAATATTTTAACTAGTAGAACTGTAGTTATCTCGCGTCTTTTAAATTTATTAGAAGACAACCACAAAATAAAAATCAGGAAAAATCTGATTATACAACTCCATTTTTTAGCTCAAGTGTTGCCGTTGAGGAAGAAATGACAACGTTGTCAACAAGTGTTTCTACTTTGCAAGCGGTAAACAGGTCTCGTGTGTCAGATGAAGTATAGCACGGCGTACATCGGCCGTGGACTTTCCTTTTTTCAACGCACTGACATTTTTCCATTCTTTTGTTTCAGAGTACGAATTATTAACAGCTGTTTAAGATAGATGAGTATGAGACTTTTGAACATACTGCATTTAGATACATTACACGTCTACAATGACAAAAATGTTTCAGCAGAATTTTCAAATCAGAGACGTCATTTGTATGTATTGTAATTAAAGAAATGGGGTCATAGCTTTGGCCGACTCAACAATCTTGCATAAATCTTGGTAGAAGAAAGACTTTGACGCATAGCAGGGAAGCACTGCGTGGGACATAGACCGCGCGTCGCCTACTGACGCACATATGAAACATTTTCAGCGTGATTTGGCAACTGGATCTAGTCTGGCGACATGCAGCAGAGTACCGAGAACATAGTAGCAGTGAAAACGCGTTTCGTGAAAAAGAAAAAGGCATTCGGGACGTTTTCAATTTCTATTCTTAGTTTGTAGTCTCTTCTCCTGGGGCAGGAATAAATGAATTATTGAGGTACGCCATTGTTGAACGAAGGACACAAAACTGATTCACGTGTCACATTTGCACCCCGCCCGTAACGATGCTAAGGCTGACTTACCCAAGGGTGATCGTCATCTTGTACTAACAAGGGGTAGGCCTCAGACACGGCCAACCGATTCGACTCAAATTTGGCGGGTCGCTTGTGTACAACCTAAAACGAAAAAACACTCCCGAGTTTTTGAGAAAATCACCCCTAAAGGTTATGACGAGCAATCGACTCAAAATTGGCGGGATCGATAGATAATTGTAAATAGAGCATTTTTCATCATCAGGTCTGGGGTTCGAAAACGCATACTTTTCCAGAAATCGAGGTAAGAAACACTGCCGCTTCTGTACCCACATGGTAAACATTTCTCGCCCACAGCACCGATAACACCGGCATGGTAACTTAGCGTGTTCGGTCAGAGGATTAGCTGCCCTCTGTAATAAAAAAAAAAAAAAAAAAACTGAGTTAATGGATCAGCAACGAACTGAAACGGGTGTCTTGTGACGTCCGCCCCGAGCAGATACAACGAACGAAAACTAACAAAATGAGATTTAAAAAAAAATAGCACACAAGGTATCCGGCTGGGAATCGGAGAACCCGGGTCCGAATCTCGAAGAAACCTAGCAGATGTTCTTTTCGTTTGTATTTTTCCATATCTCAATTGATAGGGATGGGAAGGTTAATAAGGTAAATAAATCAATAAGGAATGATGATAATAAGGTAGGCAAATAAATTCCTCAAACTTCTTGGGATAGTAAACAACTAAAATGTTACTCCAGGTCACTTGACAATGGCTCTTCCAGTCACTGTTACGTGTCCTCACTTTTCTTCGAATACTTAGATGGATTGTACTTGTCATATAAAGATTCGAAACAAATATACTCACGGCACCAAGAACATCTAATGAATGCAATCTTTCGACAGCTACACTGTTCCTTCCGAAGAGTCGGCAGGAAACAAACTTGGTTTACATTTAAAAATATGTCTTTTTCTGGAATTAATTTTGATGCTTACCATGCATACGATATCATTGCCTGTAAAATCGGTGCTGAAAAAATGTGTGTGAAGTCTTATGGGACTTAACTGCTAAGGTCATCAGTCCCTAAGCTTACACACTGCTTAACCTAAATTACCCTAAGGACAAACACACACACACCCATGCCCGAGGGAGGACTCGAACCTCCGCCGGGACCAGCCGCACAGTCCATGACTGCAACGCCTTAGACCAAAATCAGTGCTGAAAGTTGGTTATGAATTATGCTGTGAATAGTTATTGCATCCGTGCGGTTGTGCAATTCCCGCTGGGTTTCCAGAAGCACACTGCAATTCTGAAGCCTGGAAATAAAGTTTTTAACCTGGCGATAGAAATAAACATCAACACGGCTGGCACACAGGTGTGTAGTTCGGCGGTGTGCACGTCGGCTGACCGTCGCCATCTATAAACATTGTGTAATATGTTGTAGTATTTATTTGTCCACTCCAGGAATCCAATATTAGACAAAACTTGTTATCAGAAACGTATGGTTTTAAAACATTCTCAAGAAATGTTCTGTAAATCGTATTCGTCAGTCTCCCGGGTTTGGAGCAGGTAATGTAAACATTTTTCAACGAGTCGGTTAAACGTTTGAGCTCTTCTATAACCCGAGGACCAAATGTAACATTCGTTTCTTGTAAACACAGGAAAACCTTAGGCAACACTTTTCCACAGGCTGTGACATCATATTGCGCCGTGTACGAATGTGTTTGTTTTTACTACCAACTGCGACAAGGGTTCGTTTTTCTTCCTTATGCGATAATGTGCGTCGAATGTTCACCCGATACTCGCATCCTGTTTGATCGGTGTTGATCACGTAATCACGATTAAAACCGGTCATAAGTGACGCCGTTTGCGTGCTGAAAAGAGCCGCCACTTTCTGTATATCTTCTATATTTTGTACCTCCTTATGAGAGACGTATTTAGTGACGTGCCGTTGACGAATTTTATACTCCGATTTGAAATTTTTTGACCAAGATAATGATGCAGCAAACGTAAAATCCTTGTTGGCCGTATATTGAAGCGCTGCACCTGCAGCCCACTCCTGAAGTATTCTCGTTGTTACATTTTCGTTACGACAACGAGATTCGACAAATCGGTCGTATGTCCACTTATTTATGGCCTGGTATTTGTCGCACCTTGTCCCTCCTTTAACGATATCGCTTTTTCACAATTTCAAGTCCTTCTTTCTTTTCAGGGCTGTTGTTGCTCCATTCTTTTGCAGTGTTTGTAAGTTCCAATTTGGATGATTCCTGGCTAGCGCTATCGCCTTTACATTTACTTCAAGGGGTATAGCGCCGTAGTTCAATCGTTTAGTAACCGGTTCGTAATACTCATCGGGAACAGATGAAACACGTGGAGATTTCCAAAGTGTTATGACCATTTTGCGATTCACTAGTCGGGATATCTTCCACCGAATCACCTTCTGCTTCGTCTTCATGGTATAGTACTTCAGTATCAACAAAAGTCATTTCGTTCTTCAGCTCCAAAAATCGCTCGACGATAGCCGCTCCTATCAATATGGAACGCCGAGAAACAGAACTGCCTGCTTCCGGCAGTGCACTGATAATGCGTCTGTCCTGCAACACTTTTACAATCCAAAACACAGTGTCGGTAACTTCCCGCTTGCCATCGTCTGTGACAGGCTCCCAACTATATATTACAACGCTAGTCGAAGGGTGTACATCCTCTACTATTCAGGCCGCGCGGGATTAGCCGAGCGGTCTAGGGCGCTGCAGTCATGGACTGTGCGGCTGGTCCCGGCAGAGGTTAGTCCTCCCTCGGGCATGGGTGTGCGTGTTTGTCCTTAGGATAATTTAGGTTAAGTAGTGTGTAAGCTTAGGGACGGATGACCTTAGCAGTTGCGTCCCACAAAATTTCACACACATTTTTTTAAAACCTTTATTATTCAGATTATGCACCTGAAAGGTATGACACAATAACTAGTTACTACGGCATAAACAGACGAGCTAATTACTATAAGCTACATACAGTACTCGTCATATGTTACTTACGGAAGAACATTGTATTCATTCACAAAACGTATTTCATTCGGCGCATTAACGATGGAAAAATCGCTACATGTATCCGCGAGGTTCGCGGCAGCCTAATGACGGAAAACAGCTCTTTCCGATTGACTTTTGTAAGGCACGTGCTGGACACCTTCACTCTTCCAGGTTAAAACTATGATATGACGAAGAGGCAACCGGGACAACATAACTCTCCCCTCGTGCATTCTTTCCCGTGCCTCGCTGTAAACAAGCGTCGCGCGTTTGGCTATCTGTGATCCCTCGTGAGGAATTCGCAGCACTCTTACTCGGAGTTGTTTTCATATGACAAGGCTTAAAAGTTTAATACTTTACTAACTCACGTCGTTTGGGAAATTAGTTTGCCTACCTTATTATTATCATTCCTTATTGATTTACTTATCTTATTAACCCTCGTATCCTTATGAATTGAGATATGGAAAAATACAAACGAAAAGAATAACATCCGCTAGGTTTCTTCGAGATCCGAACACGGGTTTTCCGATTCCCAGCCAGTTACCTCGGCCGTTGCGCTATTTTTCTCATTTGTTTCGTTTTCATTCTTTGCATCTCCTCGGGGCGGACGTCGTGAGATACCCGTTTAAGTTCGTCGTTGATCGATTAACTCAGTTTTTTTTTATTACAGTGGCAGCTAACCCTCTGACCGAACACGCTGAGCTACCATGCCGGCGTGAAAAGCGTTTACTAAGTGGGTACAGAAGCGGCAGTTGTAAAAGTTTCTTTCCTCGATTTCTGGAAAAGTTTGCGTTTGCGGGCCCCATAGATGATGATGAAAATTTGAGACGAATCGGCTGGCCGTGTCTGAGGCCTTCCCTTTGTAAGCCATACGTGTTTCAAGTTTGGTTGAAATTGCTTCACAGGTTCCAGAGCTGTGCTGGAACATGGATACTTTCATTCAAGCAGCGACAGCTTTTTCTGTAATCTTGGAGCATAAACATGTATATGTGCTGCCTGTATGTAGCTAAGCCAAACCTAAAGCTCCTCCCCTTTTGGCGAATATATTCGACAGTACGATATCGCACATATTTTTTGCCCGAAAGCGACCGTTTGTTTTACTGAACTCTAATGACATAAGCGGTTTGTCTCTGTAGAATGTTAGTAATTTCTCGCCGCTAGACGTTTGTAAACATTCTCCGAATTTGTATTCACTAGGGTCGTTCTTTGTGGGTGATGTAACTTCCCAAATGTCGGTGGAACCGTATGCGTTCGCTCGCTACTGCAATTTGCGAATTTAGATTTTTTTATGTATGTGTCAATCGTTTCATGAGGTTCATTACGAAAGCAAAGGAAAAGCTGCTTTTACGTTACAAGACAGGGATCTCCTGACAGCTGCTGCCTCATCATGCGTCCTGTTGAAGTGGGTCGGATGTTTGTGCAAGTGTCTCGCGATAACATTTCATCGCTGATAAGTTTATCTGGGGAGCACCTCGTGATCCGCTGACGTCTGCTGAATCATTAACACGGACTGTTGATACCAGTGCCCCTACGCCACATGTACCGACCTGTTGACAGCTGTTAGCCATATCGTTGTCAGAGGGTCGGCGAGGTAGCTCCAGTGAAGGCCACACAGCGCTAAGACCGCCACTTGAGGCCCCACCCGTGCAACAAGCCGAGGGGCGGCACACAAGTCTGCCTGTTTCTTAAACACCCTCGAGATGTGCGAAAGAATCAGCAATCTTACTTGGCCGACAGCTATAATTCTCATACGCTTTTTTTTATTGAGAGCAAGCTTCCCCTCCCGAAATTCAAACAGCGGTAGTCTGTGACGATAATTTAATTAATGACCATTTGTTACAAAATTGTGCAAAGACTTCATGAAGAAACTGATAGTGGACAGGTCTCTCTTGTTCAGTAGTTCAGTCATTTTTTCCCTTTCCAGTGATTGACGAAATCACTGTTTAAAGAACTATTCAACACAAAAGTCCTTGCAGTCTTGACAGATGGTGGCGGAGAATAGGTGCTAGTGAATGTTTAGGACAGAGTGTATTTGGGTGGCTCCGTCCAAAAGAGCAAGCAACGCACAGAGAAGCACTGTTAACGTGTTTCGGGTGTTTGTTTAGTCATCCTTTTGGTAAGAAGAGAGAAAATGGTTCAAATGGCTCTGAGCACTATGGGACTTCACATCTATGGTCATCAGTCCCCTAGAACTTAGAACTACTTCAACCTAACTTAACCTAAGGACATCACACAACACCCAGTCATCACGAGGCAGAGAAAATCCCTGACCCCGCCGGGAATCGAACCCGGGAACCCGGGCGCGGGAAGCGAGAACGCTACCGCACGACCACGAGTAAGAAGAGAGACTGAACGCCTGCAGCTATACGCTGCGAGTATCTGGAAGTGCGTGGCAGGGGGCACGCCGTTGTACCATACTTTACGTTTTCTTCCCGTTCCCTACACGGATGGGGTTAGGGAAGAATGACTGTTTGTACGCGTCTATGTCAGCAGTTATCTACACTTAATTTTATCTGTGCGATCCCTGTAGGACATACAGGGTGATTCCGTGATGATGTTACAAACTTTCAGGGATTTTGGAGAGGGGTACTTGGATCAATTTGAGGTAAGGAACCCTGGTCAGAAAACGATAAAGTAGAAAGTTACAAGCGAAAATCGTTCCGACGACATTACAGTAGAATACATGTAGCGATACTGTTGTTGCTAAGATTGTAGGGTGGGAAACTTTCAGAGGTGTCAGCATGGATCAAAACAAGAAAAATATCTAGTAAACATGGCCTCTGAATGCATACTTACAAGCTATGAGCACTTGGTCGTCTTCACTACTGTGCAACATGTCTCTTCTACTACAAACTCTTTCGTTTCCATATTTTGTGAGGAAGTACTATGGACCAAAAGAAAAAAAGTTCGTGTACACTCGAAAATGCGTACCTAAAGAGCAATGGACACTTTTTTAGTAGAAGTGATGTTTTCACAGTAGCGAAGACTAACAACTTCCCATAGCTCTTAAGGTATGCATCTCAGAGCCTATATGTACTTCACACATCCTCTTGTTTTCGTCCGTATTACCTCCTGAATAAAATCTTTTTCGGTTTTCAAACCGCGCCAATTCGTATAAAATTCTCGAGCTTTCGAAGGCTACTTCCGCTACCGTCGTCATGAGTAAAACTACTGACTGCCGGGACTGGCACCATTTTCCGGTTATACTGGGTGATTTTTTCCACAGTATACAAACTGTAAGGAGTGATCGATGAGAGTCTACGAAACAAAAAAGGTGTAACAAACTTATTCCCGGAAATGTATGGTTTCCATGCTAGAGACAGTTTATTCAGTCATACTTCGTTACAGGGATTGCAGTCTAATATGCGCTGTACCACCCAGCCACGCTTACAGTATGTACCGTATGCACTGTTTCCTCCTAGAGGGTGGTATTGTTCCTCATACGTCATGCCTTAGCGCCCTCTCCTGCCGTAGTAATCGGTAATGTGTCCTATTCACTTCTCTTGCTGATTCATCATGTAGTGGATGTGGTACAGCGTTGTACATAATGGTTCAGTATTAGAATGGAGAGCTTGGCGACATGGTGTGTACTTATGGAAAGGCAAATGGCAACGGCGGCGGGCAGCAAGGTTGTATCAAAAAGCCTATCCCCACCGACAACCACCACATCATTTAATGTTTGCAACAGTCTTTCGCCTATTGTCTGAGACAGTGTCGTTTCAGGAAATAGTAAATTATGAAGGACGTATCCGAAATGTTCGGACACTAGGTATGGAGGAAAAAGTGGTTAACACTGTGGAAGTCAACCCCCTCTCCTCTCCGTGTCTGTACCAGGCAGTTGGCCCGCCAATACAGGGTAAACTAGACGACCGTATGTGGAACATCCTCCATGACAATTGTTTACCCTTATCACTTACTGCGTGTGCAGGGCTTACAAGCGACAGACTTTCCACATCGAGAGCAGTTTTGTCACTGGTTTCTTCAGAAGGCAACGATTCCGGTATTTGTGTCATGCATCCTACTCACAGATGAGGAGTGGTAGCTTCAACTTTCACAACAGTCATCTGTGGGATAGTATGCAGAACCCCCATGGTATGGTGACAGCGAATCATCAACATCGGTGCAGCCAGAATGTTTGGACCGGTATAATTGGCGACCGTAATTTGGGACTAGTCTACCTTCCACGTCGCGTAATAGGGCAGAACTACTGGTATTTCTTGCGGGTGAGTTAGCCTCTCCTGGTAAACAAGGGCCATTGATGATCCGAAGGGTTATATGGCTGCTACGTGATGGTGCTCCAGCCCACTTCGCCGTTAACGTCCGGACGCATGTGATTCGTGTCTTCCATGGTCACCAGATCGGACAAAGGGTCCAGTTGCATGGCCTGCTCGTTCAGTGGATCTCAACCCGTGCGATTTCTGGTTCTAGAGCCGTCTCAAAAAGTATTGTGAATGCAGAGCCTATTCCAGATGTGGAGACACTGGAGCAGTGTATTCATGCCGCCTTTGACACTGTTCGGATGCAGCTTGGCCGATGTGAATGTGTGAGACAGAAGGTTCTACGGCGCTTACACGCATGCGTTGAGGCACATAGAAACAGTTTCCAACACATACTGTAACTGTGGCTGCATGATACAGCGCGTATTAAACCGCAGTCTCTGTAACGATGTGTGACTGAATAAATGGTTTCTAGCATGGAAACCATGTATGTCCGGGCATAAGTTCATTAGACCGTTTTTGTTCCGTATCCTCTCATTGACCAATTCCTAGAGTTTGTACTCTGTGGGGAAAAAAATCACTCTGTATAGCTGACTTCGGCCGCTGGCACCAATCGGAAGAGCCGAAACGACGCGTGCACGGAAGGTGAGTTGGGCAGCTCATAGCAGCTCCGGCCCGTCGACAGACCAAGTGACGTCAGCGGGCGCAGGGGACCGGCACCATGTTTAAAACTGCCGCTGCCGCCTCCCTGCAAGTATTAAGCGTCCGTCGTTGCTTCGTTTTGACATCGAAAACCTACCTCCAGGCCCTACTAAGTGTGAACCGCTGGTCTCTGGTAAAATTATTGCTTTCATTCTAGTTTCAGCCGCCTCTTTGGAATTACAGTATGGCGACGCACGAGTCAAGACTTTGGTGTTCTACGACTGTATTTTGTGTCCGTTTTCCAAGCAATGCTCATCTATGGCCGCCTTGTCAAGCTCCCTTTGCTCAAGATTTCTCTTGTGCTCGGCACTACGCTCTGCTCTGCAACTGCACGAATTGTCTGACCTATATAGAGGCTGCCGCACTCGCATGGACACCATACGTACCGAGCACACGAAGAGCTATGGCTCTGAGCACTATGGGTTGGGTTGTTTTGGGGAAGGAGACCAGACAGCGAGGTCATCGGTCTCATCGGATTAGGGAAGGTCGGGGAAGGAAATCGCCCGTGCCCTTTGAAAGGAACCATCCCGGCATTTGCCTGGAGCGATTTAGGGAAATCACAGGAAAACCTAAATCAGGATGGCCGGACGCGGGATTGAACCGTCGTCCTCCCGAATGCGAGTCCAGTGTGAGCACTATGGGACTTAACTTCTGAAGTCATCAGTCCCATATAACTTAGAACTACTTAATTAACCTAAGGACATCACACACATCCATGCCCGAGGCAGGATTCGACCCTGCGACCGTCGCGGTCGCGCGGTTCCACACTGTAGCGCCTAAAACGAAGAGCTATGTCATCTTTAGCAGGGCGCAGCATATCTCGTATTTGGAGGCGGGCCGGAACACTGGTCTCTTTCAGTGTCTCTGCAGCAGACGTCCTGATTTGTTGCTCGTTGCCCCACAGTATGACAGGAAAGCCGCCGGCTTGGCTTTTTCCGCCGATCCACAAGGCGTCCTCCTTCGGTGGTACCTGAAAGCGCTTGGAAATCTCTCTTGTTGTAAACATTCTTCACGAACACGTACCTCAAGTGCTGCAATTCAGGCTGTAGGTGGTCGTCGTCAGAAATTACTTTGGATCTGTGCATTAACGTGTTCAGGACCGCTTTCTTGTGTACAAGATGATGAAAACTACGGCCGTTCAAATACGGATCAGTGTGCGTCGGTTTCCTGTACGCTGAATGACCAAGCCGTCCTCCTGCATTCCGCTCAACTGAAATATCCAAGAACAGTAGCTTGCCATCCTTCTCAATCTCTATGGTAAATTTAATGTTGAGATGGACACAGTTCATGTGATACACGAGCTGTTCCAGTGTATTTTCACCGTGAGGCCATATCAGGAAGGTGTCATCGACGTACCTTAAGAAGCAAGATGGACGCAACTCCGCAGAGTTGAGAGCCTGCTCCTCAGAGTGCTCCACGAAGAAATTCGCGACTACAGGTGACAGTGGTGAACCCTTCGCTGTGCCATCCGTCACTTCATAATATTCGCCGCGGTACATTAGAAAATGACGGAACAACTTGACGATTCCTGATTGAAACTGTTCAGCCAAAAGATCCAGCGTGTCTTCCTTGCACTGGCATCCTCGTGAAAAGTGACACCACGTCCAGGCAAACCATTATGTCGTTCCGGTCTATTTTCATTTTCTTGAGTGTTTCAACAAATGTCTGACAGCTTACACTCGGTGTTCACTATGTCCCAGTTTTGGCACTAATAATCTAGCAAGATGTTTTTCCAGTCTGTTTTGCAGAAAGTAAGAAAAATTGCATACCTTCCTTAATCAACAATAATAACACGACACGTTGTGAAATGATCATACAGTACGCGAAAATTTATTGCAACTACAGACTGATAACACTCAACGTGGAACATTATAAAAGCATGTAAAGTGGATGACTTAAAAGAAATTTATGCGTTATTTGAAAGATTCAATCACAAATGAAGTGTCAGTATAATTTTTTGGGTGAAGGAGACTAACATAAAGTAAGTATAGAATTTTATTTGTTAATAGTTTGGTGGTGACAGCCGTGGGCCTCTGGTGTAACGTCAATCCATTGTACTTTGCAGCATCCTGGAGACGAGACTGGCAGACGGAAGTGGGTTTGCGGAAACACTGACGAGGTGAGTGGCAGGCGTGGGTGCCGGCGGTGCAGACAGATCAGCTGGTGAAGTGAAGCATCGTTAGCAAACCAGCGTATGAGAGTTAATCAGTTCTTATATTGTAGATCAAGGCCATAAGGTGACATCTCAGTTTGTAGAATACGAGTCAGACAATTCCAGCATTGGTTTTACATAAAATGAACCAGCTCACATCATTTTATAAGAGATGTGCAGTCAGAGTCTATTTTTCATTGCGAGCTGATCATTCAGCATATTTTTAGAATTTAGGCGGAAATGTTTGTAGATTTCAAGCTATTCTAAGATGTTCAATTTGTAGCTCTTATCAACCATACGCAAAATTTCCATATTAAGCACACATCGGAGGAAAAGAGTGTTTTACGACTTACCTGTATTTTCACCTTCTTTGTTGAGCAAGTGCTCACGAAAGGGGGTCTTAAACGACCTCGCTATTTGTCTTATATAAAAAACAGACATCCATTGCATTGAATCCCTTGTTTGAGAAATTAGTATTATCCATGAACAGCAGCGCGGTGACATTATTGGAGGTAAAGGACGAATTGGCGTCATATTTTTTAAACACTTTGCAGTACGATATGAAATGTCACCTAGTAATAATATTGTAATGTATTTCTTTACAGTGAGGTCATTTTTATTGAGTGAAGAGGCATTAATATTTCCCTTTGTTTTAGCTTTATAAAATTTTTGTACGAGACCCGCTTGATACCCGTTGTTGACTGCTGTATGCTTCAAATTGTTAAGTTCAGTAATTCCTGGGTGTTCGTGTTGATGAAAACTTCAAGTGGAAGAAGCATGCTACTGAGCTTATCGTGTATACATATCATCCTGCAAACTGATACGTTCAACAACATTTCGATGGAAAGAGTCCTTCAATGATCTGTGGAACACACAACTAACTAATTTCAACAGCAGAAGGGGTTAGGGAGACTTTCAACATACGGTCGACATAGCGTTACACAACGCCGGTTTTTGCTTAAAGGGATCATAACAAGCAGTATGAACAGTGTTACCTGTTGTGGCGGGTTTCCTGTAAATACCAAAGTTAATTTTACCGTCTATTAAACGTAGTTTTAGGTCATTGAAGCTGAGTTCATTACGCCGGTTTTCTATTTCATAGCCGGCCGGGGTGGCCGAGCGGTTCTAGGCACTTCAGTCTGGAACCGCGCGACCGCTACGTTCGCAGGTTAGAATCCTGCCTCGGGCATGGATGTGTGTGATGCCCTTAGGTTAGTTAGGTTTAAGTAGTTCTAAGTTCTAGGGGACTGATGACCTCAGAAGTTAAGTCCCATAGTGCTCAGAGCCATTTGAACCATTTTTTCTATTTCATATGTAAATTTAATTTTAGTGTGGTACCAATTCAGAGTGTCTCCAAGTAATATCATGACATCCCCTTTAATGTAAATGATAGTATCGTAAAACGTGCCATCTCTAGGATGAAATACTAGTAGCCAGAGCGGGGTAAGATGAAAAAAAATTAGTCACAGAATAATTAATGAAGATAACAGCTAGTGAGGCCGTTCTCCATAGCGAGGCGTTCATCCGACCACAGAAACTGAATGATGTTTGGGACCGAATCAGTACTGATAAACGAAAAAAATGCGAGAGAAGTGGGTATGGTGATTTGAACGTGTGCTTGAGGAGATTCGGGTGTTGTGGAATAGTTGAGTAGCATTAAATACCGACATTTCTGCTCAAACAGGTGGTAGAGGTGGTGCTGCTGCTGCTTCGTGAGACTAGCATGAACTGTTTCGACAATTGGCGAGTATGTCCTTGCTTGCTAAATAAGAAAGCTTTTGTCTGTGTTTCGTGAAACTTCTGTAGGTAACTTTTCAAAAATATACATTAAGCAACATATACCTAACCTAGATATTAAGTATAATGCGCATTCAAAGATTAGCAGTTCATTATGCCTTTTGAATTGGACGACTTTTAGTAGATTAAGTTAGACGTACTTTCACGACGAAAGATCCATATTGAGGTGATGCTCCAAGATACACCACTTTTTACAAAGGAAAACAAATACAGTATATAATTGCATAGGCTTCCCTGGCATGCGTCAGTTGACATAAGTTTTCTGAGAAACCAACGTCTTAGCCACGGTCCAAGATGCTACTCCAGGCGGGTGTAAAATGAATGTGCGCAACGGAAAATAATAAACGCTAAAATGATGATTTTGCCCTGTGTGACTACCCCTTGAAGCAGATCTTATGATCTCTTCATACTTTATATATACAGGGTGCGTCACGTAACGTTACCGCTGGATATATTTCGTAAACCACATTAAATACTGACGAATCGATTCCACAGACCGAACGTGAGGAGAGGGGCTAGTGTAATTGGTTAATACAAACCATAAAAAAATGCACGGAAGTATGTTTTTTAACACAAACCTACGTTTTTTTTTTAAATGGAACCCAGTTTGTTTTGTTAGCACATCCGAACATATAAACAAAAACGTAATCAGTGCCGTTTGTTGCATTGTAAAATATTAACTACATCCGGAGATATTGTAACCTAAAGTTGACGCTTGAGTACCACTCCTCCGCTGTTCGATCGTGTGTATCGGAGAGCACCGAATTACGTGATGGACCTTAGGTACAGAAGAGACTGGAACAGCACATTACGTCCACATGCTAACACCTTTTTATTCGTCTTTTTCACTGACGCACATGTACATTACCATGAGGGGTGGGGTAAACGTACACACGTGGTTTCCGTTTTCAATTACGGAGTGGAATAGAGTGTGTCCCACTGGAAACTCGTCGACGTATGTGGTATCAGCATGATGGTGCACCTGCACATTCCGCAATTAACACTAGGCTGACCCTTGACAGGACGTTCGACGGGCGTTTCATAGGACGTGGAGGACGCATAAATTGGCCAGCCCGTTCTCCTGATCTTACACCTCTGGACTTCTTTCTGTGGGGTACGTTAAAGGAGGATGTGTACCGTGATGTGCCTAAAACCCCAGAGGATATGAAACAACGTATTGTGGCAGCCTGCGGCGACATTACACCAGATGTACTGCGGCGTGTACGACATTCATTACGCCAGACATTGCAATTGTGTGCAGCAAATGATGGCCACCACATTGAACATCTATTGGCCTGACATGTCGGGAGACACTATTCTACTCCGTAATTGAAAACGGAAACCACGTGTGTACGTGTACCTCACCCCTCATGGTAATGTACATGTGCGTCAGTGAAAAAGACGAATAAAAAGGTGTAGCATGTGGACGTAATGTGCTGTTCCAGTCTCTTCTGTACCTAAGGTCCATCACCTTTCCCTTATATTACAATCTAAACATAAATGTATGATGAAGGCAACTAATACTACTAAATGATAAACGTTGTTGTTCAATATATATTTATTATAGATTAAAAGCAACTCTTTAAGTACAATTGTCTATATTTCCTAACTAAAATTATCAATCAATTGCCCAACTCTGCCCCTTAGTATGATTGCGCGATCTAATATCAATAACACAAAATGATTGACATCATTTACGTACCTAACACTAGAAGACACTACTTTCAAAGATGATCTACGGTGGTGTGGAACCTCAGTGGAAATAAACTAACATGATCACAGCTGTTTAGCTTTATAGCTAGCCCTAATAAGCCGAAGCAATTTGCGATATCAACCTATGTACTGCGTCCACAACGTCGAAGTGATGGTACTCGTACTCGTCTGCGACGATGGAAGAACTCCAGTCACAAATAAACTCTTTCAAACACTAGGACGGCAGAAGGTGGTCCTCTGACTAATATGATGATGATGATGATGTTTGGTTTGTGGGGCGCTCAACAGCGTGGTTATCAGCGCCCGTACAATTACCCAATCTTTGCTCAGTCCAATTGCGCCACTTTACTGGATGATGATGAAATGATGAGGACAACACAAACACCCAGTCATCTCGAGGCAGGTGAAAATCCCTGACCCCGCCGGGAATCGAACCCGGGACCCCGTGCTCGGGAAGCGAGAACGCTACCGCGAGACCACGAGCGGCGGACTCTGACTAATATACTCTAGTACTGTCTTCTCCTCTGTGTTCTACAGACGAGAAACGCAAACTCCCAGCCACAAGGACGGAGTTTAGATAACGTCTCAACGTAAGTATAGACAGAAGAAGTGCTCTCAATTACTGAACGCTGCATATTCAACAACTTCCAACCCGGAGGTGAAGTCCAGAATCGTATATGTTCGCGGAACAGTACAGTGCCTAACTGTTCTAACTATAAACTCTCCTGATAGCAAAGCTGATGCCAAGCGACCGTCACACACGGGCGCTCACAGCGGAAGACCTCATCTCTCCACCGCTGGCTTCCCAGCAAGGCTCGGCTCCTCACCCTCGTAATTCCGAAAACGAATCATATTCCTCTCACCTGCGTCCAAGATTTACAGAGTTCCGGTTATCCTTCTCGTGCTGCTACAATAGCGGCCGGTCTTCACCCTATTGTGCTCCAGAGCCCAGGTGCCACGACGTCCGTCTAGCTACTTCCTGTTTTTAAGCAGGAGCAACACCTGGGCGGGCCTTCCACCCAAAGCTTGAGTTCTTTCTGCCATTTCATCTCCACTGGCGTTACAACCTCTACTAGTATAGGCAATCATTCATTACGCCGTTCTGTTAATAAAGACACTCCGTCACCTTTCATGCAATAAGCGTTAACAATTATTTACAAGGCGTACGTGACAATGTCAGTCTCCTTTAAATATGCATATATACGATGTACAACCTATCAAATGATACCTAATTGTGGTTGTAGTTCACGGCAAAGTATGTGGAAGAGTGCTTGTAAGGTGCGAAATTATAGCCACCTTACAACGGTTACAGTGGCTTCTTCTGAGTCTTCTGACGTGCTTTAGTTGTGTTAAGTTGATACGATTGGTCACGTGAGGCGGAAGGAGCGGGAACTTTACTGTAGTAGGTTACTGGGGTGGGGTGAGTTGGGGGGGGGGGGGTCTGCTGTTTGCTGCTTCTCGCATTGGGTGCCGTTATTGGTGGACGTCGGCGAATGAGGCGTGGACTCCCGTTTCCCTCCTGCTGGACGCAGGCACTTTTAACACGCTAGTAGCGCTCGCTTCTCGTGTTGTTTGTTGGTGCGGCCTGTTGCACTCTGAGGGCTGGCAGGCAGAATGGGGCGAGCCCGAGTCCTTCCCCTCGTTTCATGTTGTTGGTGTGTTGCATTATTTCGATGGTTTCTCTGATCTTGCGTTTCGTCAAAGCCGGCTACTTGACCAGTACACAGGTTTCGTTAAATTGTGTTTCCCCACACACACACACACACACACACACACACACACAGAGAGAGAGAGAGAGAGAGAGAGAGAGAGAGAGAGAGAGAGAGCGTCGATAACATGATCGTACAATCGATGCATGACTCCCCCAAGCTGGCCGCATAGAAACCACAGTAAAGTTCCCGCTCCTTCCGCCTCAAGTGACCAACTGTATAACAGTAATCTTTAAGAAATTTTAACATAGTGTTATGCTCAGTGAGCAGTAATATCAGAAATATAAGTGAGGCTGCACAGCTAAATCACACCGGTAGATACAGAAGGAAGCCACTGTAACCGTCGCAGAAACGTTGGTTTCTGCAGTATAGGTTTTACATTGTGGCACGGTATCATGCCCAGAAAACTATTATGTGTGAAACAAATATGCTGATGTACCTTCCACAGCTTCCAAGTGAAGTGGTCCTCTTGGCCGGCCGCGGTGGCCGTGCGGTTCTGGCGCTGCAGTCCGGAACCGCGGGACTGCTACGGTCGCAGGTTCGAATCCTGCCTCGGGCATGGGTGTGTGTGATGTCCTTAGGTTAGTTAGGTTTAAGTAGTTCTAAGTTCTAGGGGACTTATGACCTAAGATGTTGAGTCCCATAGTGCTCAGAGCCATTTGATGGTCCTCTTGGATGTGGAATAAGTAAAAAAAGAAGAAACATGAATATATCTTCATTTAAAATATAGTAAATAACCTGTCACGAAATATGTACCTGTTAAGTACACTGAGGTACATAAGGTTAATTTGTAGGCTGCTGTAGTCATGCATCATCAGTTATGAAAATCATTTTCTTTAGCAGTAGAAAGGATATTTTACCGAGATGGCACGTCGGGTTTTATGGAACATGTAAGAGCTGTGATGCAACTGTCGCGTCTTATACTTCCACTTCTCGTTTATCGAAAACTTCGATTGTACCCTTTAAATTACCACAGTCACCGAAAAAGAATGTTTATAATAGAGGTGGAAAATCTGCGACATCATGTACAGTGACGCCGAAAAGTTAAGACGCAAGGACCAGAATGTCAGAAGAAAAAAAGAAACAAATTCTTCACGAAAATACAATCTGCTTCGAAAGGTGACTCAAATGACGATTTGAAATCGCTCCTTTTTTATGTATCGCCTGAAATGGACTTCGTGCTATTCGGAAGTGAGCCCATGGTGGTGCAGCTGCTAGAGCATCAGACTCTGACCCTGCAGGTCTCCGGTTCAGTCCCGGATAGGAGCGTTACTGTAGGCTCAGTTTGTGAAGGTCCCTTCTCTCGAATAATAAATCGTCCAATTTTTCTGAAACTGTTATCTATTGGTTGTTTGGTCATGTTAATCACATGTAGCGATTTCCGTCCCAATCGGATAATTCCTTCGTGGTGTGTCTTTCTTCTTCTTCTTCTTGTTCCTCCTCTTCCTTTTTTCTTAGAGTGTATTACAGACTCTCAAAATCTTAAGACCAGTTTTGGAATCACCAGAATGTTTCCTTAAAGATGAGATATTTTGCACGCCATTTTACATTTGTTTTAATTTTCGTAAATATTACATTTATTTTATTGTGCTACGACGTCATAACGGTTTTTGGAAGGAATACATGACTCAAGTGGTGGTGTTACTACATTAATGTATATTATAATTAATATACAAAAGGCAAACGTTTTGTGTAAAAACTAACATTAAAATATTGCTGGCCATTAGGCAGCTTAATTCCATTATAAAGTAGATATTTATACTTCGTATTTCGTGACCCCATGTACCTTAAACGGGTGGGAAGGGGCGTGTTTGTAATTAGATTATTGTGAGACAACAGGCAGTTGAGGGTGCGGTCAACATTTTGAGGTAGGTCGTGTGGTCGTGAGACGCTACATCCCGGAAATTGTAGTGAGATATTCTTTAAACCAGACGCGGCCGACCGGCTGACTCAAGTTGTGAGACTGGCAGGCGCGGAAGGATAGCCGCCATGGCCGACTCGACCAACCACGACGGACGTCAAACCCAACCAGCGACAGAGAAGGCGGCAACACGGCTTACAAACACAAAATTAAGATGAGTGCGCGGGTGCAAAGGCGCGCCCTCGTTGTCTAATGTTAAATATTTTGTTACGTAATGCTCTCCTAATTCATATCTCGATAGCGCCTTAAGCGATACTTACAATGCGCTATGAAACTGTCATTGTACACTTTTTTGTAAATTTCGCCTATTCTGAGTTACAGCGTGGCATGCACATTATGTGAAAAAAAAGCTGAATTTTCCCATAAATAAGATATGAAAAATTGAAAGTAGCAGCAGCAAATGGTTCAAATGGCTAGCACTATGGGACTTAACTGCTGAGGTCATCAGTCACCTAGAACTTAGAACTACTTAAGCCTAACTAACCTAAAGACATCACACACATCCATGCGCGAGGCAGGATTCGAACCTGCGACCGTAGCGGACACACGGTTCCAGACTGTAGCGCCTAGAACCGCTCGGCCACCCCGGCCGGCTTAGTAGCTTCAATTCTGAGTAGATATCGTTAGGGATGTATGAGTAATTAGTTCTAATTGTTTATTTTCATTGATAATATAACAACGCATAATAGCATTTACGTGAACAAAACCATTATTTGTGATCAAACGTTTTGAGTTACAGACGGGCTACGAACAGAATTGGAAAGCTGAGGAAATTTACGTACAATTTCTTGTATAGTACATGTATATGACATTAAATTTGTAGTCAGTTTAACTTGTACTGTGCCCCCACCCCGCCAGGTAGCGGGGAACGCCAGGTAGCTGACGCCACGAGTAGCGCGTGACTGTCAGCGCCGTCTAGGTTGTAGTGTGTTTTCTTTACTGTGTGGTTCGGATTTGTGTCAGTCCTTGCCCGGGCACTCTGCAATGAATGTCGCTTGTGATTTAGCTGTCGGTTTACCTTTCTACCACTCTGTCTTGAAACTTGTGCAAGTAAATGCATTTGATTTCAGTTTCTCGTTCTTTGTTTATAAAATAATTATTTTCAGGGCATTACGCACAAAATCTACCGTCAGCAGAAAAATATTTACTTTTGCGCCCACGCTTGTTTTGAAACATTCCTAAAAATTTATGTGTAATTATGTCGAAAATAATTATTTTATAGATAAAGGAAGATAAACTGAAAACAATTGCATTTACCTGCACGAGTTTCACCACAGAGTGGTAGAAAGGTAAACCGACAGATAAATCGCAGCCGACGATCACTGCCGAGTGCCCGGTCACGAGCGGAGGCAAATCCGACCCGTACAGTAAACAAAACCTACTCTAGACTAGACGGAACCGACGGTCAGCATACGTTAGGCGCGGCGTCGGCTACCTGCCGTTCCCCGAGCTACTTCTCCTCCCGTGGCGGGGGCACCGAACGTGTTAAATGGCGGCGGGCATTTTCGCGCGGAGCGTTTTTGCATCAGTCGGGGTTGCGATCTGCAACAGATAGGAATGAGTCGGAATATTTCTAAGTGTTATGGTCAGGTGATCAAGTCTGAACTTTAAAAACTTTTCTCCGGTTGATTTTGAGAGTGATTTGCACTTGGAATTTCGTTAGATCGCAGTTGTGGAACTTAAGACTTGTTCTAAAGGAACTTTAATTATCTCCCGGGAATGTGTGACACTGTTAAGTTTATTTAAGCCCTCGCTCAGACGGTTATTATTATTGCAGTAATCAAATGGCTCTGACAAGGGAATCTCCCCATCGCACCCCCCTCAGATTTAGTTATAAGTTGGCACAGTGGATAGGCCTTGAAAAACTGAACACAAATCAATCGAGAAAACAGGAAGAAGTTGTATGGAACTATGAAAAAATAAGCAAAATATACAAACAGAGTAGTCCATGTGTAAGATAAGCAACATAAAGGATAGTGTGAGCTAAGGAGCGCCGTGGTCCCGTGGTTAGCGTGAGCAGCTGCGGAACGAGAGGTCCGTCGTTCAAGTCTTCCCTCGAGTGAAAAGTTTTCTTTCTTTATTTTCGCATAGTTATGATCTGTCCGTTCGTTCATTGACGTCTCTGTTCACTGTAATAAGTTTGGTGTCTGTGTTTTGCGACCGCACCGCAAAACCGTGCGATTAGTAGACGAAAGGACGTGCGTCTCCAATGGGAACCGAAAACATTTGATCGCAAGGTCATAGGTCAACCGATTCCTCCACAGGAAAACACGGCTGATATATTCTGTACGACACTGGTGAAGGCATGTGCCTCACATGACAGGAATATGTTTTCGACCCACCTAACTTGTACACTTGGCAAATGGGTAAAAAGATTCTTCTACCTTGCCCGGTTTAGGTTTTCTTGTGGATGTGATAATCACTGCCAAAAAAGTGATGAAAACATAAGAGTTTGTCACATAAACTGAAAATAAAATATTAAACTTTTCACTGGAGGCAGGACTTCAACCAAGGACCTCCCGTTCCGTAGCTGCTCACGCTAACCACGGGACCACTGCGCTCCTGAGATCCCGCCATTCTTGATGTTGCCTATCTTGCATATGGAGTACTCAAACTGTATATTTTACTTATTTTTTCATAGTTCCACACAACTTCTTCCTGTTTTCTCGATTGATCTGTGTTCAGTTTTTCAAGGCCTATCCACTGTGCCAACTTATAACTGAATCTGAGGGGGGTGCGATGGGGAGGTTCGCTTGTGAGCACTATGGGACTTAACATCGGAAGTCACCAGTCCCCTAGAGTTAGAACTACTTAAACCTAACTAACCTAAAGACATCACACACATCCATGCCCGAGGCAGGATTCGAACCTACGACCTTAGCAGCAGCACTGTTCCGGACTGAATCGCCTAGAACGATTATTAATTGTGATAAGTGGTGCTGTATCTTTGAAGTTAACTCAGTTTGTTAAAATTTAAAACGCTGTGGGCAGAGAACATTATTTAATCGCAAATTCCTGTCTGCCTATATTGAAACTGTGACTGAATTTCGGTAGGGTTGATGCGACAGATGCGATGGTTCGCCCCTGGATTGCAACGTAGCCGACACTTACGAAAACTAACCACGCCTTGCGGAGGCCCTGTAAACATTGTTTTTCTTGCTTTACAAGTAATTATTCTTGCTGATGCACGTGCGGGCTGACGATTATTTTGTGGAAGTAACAAGTTTTAGCTTCTCCATTCACAATTCCTCAATCATTTATCTGTCAGGGATAATATTTTCAATACACTTTATTCTGTGTGTATAGTTGCATATATTGGTCTCGTCCGGGACCAACAAGAGCTAACAAAGAGCATCTATTTATCTGTGCAGTAGCAATCGACAATGCGCGTATTTTTGTAATTGCCATCAAAATTGGGTTGGCGTTACTGGAAAAACAAAGCCAGTGGCTGTTGATATTGCCGCTGTTTGTCAGCTGTGCTTACATTATAAATACAGGGTGACCCAAAAAGAATGACCCGATTTTTATAGAATTATTTATTAGGAAGAAGGGCTTAATACCAACAAATTACATACTAAATTACTCAGAAAAGTCAGAAGTTTATAAAAATCCATCATAAATATTCAATATGTCCTGTGTGGCTGCACGGATCACACTAGCCGATAGCCGAATTCATCCCAAACTGAGCGTAAGGTGTTTCCTGTCACTGAAGCTACAGCAGCTGATATTCTGGTTTTCAGTTTATCAATGTCACTAGGTAAGGGAGGAACATAAACACATTGTTTAACATATCCCCACAGGAAGAAATCACATGGTGTTAAGTGAGGGGACATAGGAGGCCAAGAGTGTAACGCCTGGTCTCGAGGTCCAGTGAGCCCTATCCAACGTCGAGGCTCGTTGGCACTGGGAAACTGCGCACGTTGGTGTGCCAGTGCGGTGGTGCGCCATCTTGCTGATAGATGAAATTGTCCGAGTCAAGTTGTGGGAATAACCAGTTCCGTAGCATTGCAAGATATGATTGTCCTGTTACGGTTTCTTCCTCAAAAAAGTAGGGTCCCTAAACCTTGCTTTGCGAAAAAGCACAAAACATTCACTTTTGGTGAATCACGTTCGGGTTCAATTGTTTCATGAGTGTTTTCGAGCCCCCAATATTCACATTATGAAGGTGATCCTCACCGCTAATATGGAAAGTTGCTTCATCACTGAATATCAACCGTGACATGAAAGTGTCATCTTCCATGTCCTCTAGAATAGCATTGCTAAAGTCCACTCGCTTCACTTTCAGTATCCCGAAGAGCTTGTACCAGTTGTAATCGGTATTGTTTGAGGGCTAAACGACACCGTAACACACGCCACACTGTCATGCGCCGTAACGCAAGTTCTCGGCTAGCACGACGCATACACTTGCGGGAGCTCCACTCAAATGCTCGTCGGATTTGTTCCACTGTTTGTTCAGGAACGCGTGGCCGGCCAGGACTTTTGCCTTTACAGAGGCACCCTATTTCTTCAAACTGTTTATACCACCGTCGAATATTTTTGGTGATGGTGGTTTGGCACGAAATCGAATATGAAACGCCCGCTGAACTGCGATCACTGATTGAGTACGACTAAATTCAATAACACAATACTCGTTCGTTGCGCGGACGCCATATTGCGCGAGACTGGCTGCACGCTCCAGGTAAGCGCTCGTAGCGAAATCTAGCGGATTTTTTGAAACTGTAGAGTCTACAGTGTAGACCGTGTAGACCATGCCGATTACATCCAGCGCTGTTTCAGTTACCTAGTGACATTTTTCTCAATATTATTAAAAGTTAAAATCGGGTCATTCTTTTTGCGACACCCTATATAATTA
Organism: Schistocerca cancellata; assembly: GCF_023864275.1. Classification (NCBI taxonomy): domain Eukaryota; kingdom Metazoa; phylum Arthropoda; class Insecta; order Orthoptera; family Acrididae; genus Schistocerca; species Schistocerca cancellata. Next base: position 401,602,555 of record NC_064628.1, read on the forward strand.
CACGAAGTCAAGTGTCGATCTGTTGCTCGGTACATGGAACAGAGTGCCGGCGCAAGTGATACCTTGGGACGAAACTCTTGGATTGGACCGCAGCTGCTGTAATTCATTGTTTGGTGATGAGATCCATATAGCATGGATTTGTGGTGTAATAGTATGGGGCCTCAGAATTTAATATATTATTGATCTGAAGTATTAGGAAATAACATAAGATGATCTTTACGTATTCCCTGAAAGCTCGTCGCATTTCTAGTCTAACGCGTGTTTCGACTTGAATCGGCCTGTATTTACCAGCTTCCTTCGCTGCTGGAGCATGTCGTGGGAAGGTCTGGAACGATGTCCAGTCATCCTCGTTAGGCCAGATGAGAAGTTGGTGGAAAAACACGCGGCAAAACTGACGGGCAGGACGCGAAGCGGCGTCAGACCGAATGACAGGCACGCGACGTTTATTCATTTAAGTGCCCGTCTGCGTGGAGCTGCAGCGTGCGTTTCAGCTGATGCTTCATTCGTCACAGTCATCTGTCACTAGAGTGGGTAGAATATGTGGAGTCACTTTGTCTCCTGCCGCACATGTCTTAACAATAACATCTAAGTCTAGACTCCACAATCCGTAATTTTGGTAGGACACTCGTCTCCCGCCATTCTTGTAGTATTCGTGAATAGTGCACAGATAGAACGGCTATCGAAGAGCCGTATGGATTCGATTTACTACGATTTTGTCGTCGTGGTCGTTTTATCTAAGTATATAGAAGGAAGTAATAATTCGGCTGACTCTTGGTGGAACGTGTGGCCTTCTAAATTCAAGTGTAAACCTGCCCTTCTCGTAGCGTCTGCCTGCCACTGGAGTTGACGGTCATCTCAGTGCTCTCGCGCACGCTAAACGAACCTGCGGCGAGTCGCACCTCCTCTGATAAGTCGCTCGTGCTGTTGGTCCCACAGTGATGGGCCGGTACCGAGCGAGATACGTGGTTTCCCTACTCCGTTGAATGCAAATGTGCAGGTATGGCTGCTTTGAAAGGAAAACAGACACGGCTAGTCTATGTCGAGTGTTCCCCAAGCGTGAGCTTCCGCTGCGTCACTAAAGGCCCAAAGCGTCGACGAGAGATTAAACACCGAACGTTCCCTTTTTTAAAATTACGAATCGGTCGAAAGAATATTTTTGAGCCACTTCTTTACGTGGTTGAACTGCGTTTCCTTAGCTTGCATAATGTTCCTTTGGAGTTCTAAATTTACAACTAGCGATTTACAACTAGCGACTTGGCTCCCTTGAAGGGTATCTGTTGACTTGTGTCTGCTGAATCGAAATAGAAAGCAGGTCCAACACTAGGTGACCTGGAATTTTGTTCAGTAAGCGACTGTACAGAACTGTATCGAAGGCCTTCCGGAAGTCAAAGAAGACGGCCCCAGCTGGGCGCGTTTAGAGCCGTCTGGATTTCATGGAGCTGTCGTTCGCAAGAACTGTTTACGGAATCCACGTTAATCTTTTTGTAGGAGACATTCGTTCTCCAAGAAGGTGATAACGTCTAAGGATGCAGTATGCTCTTTAATTCAGCAACAAATTGATGTCAGCGATATACACGGTATCTACTTGCCCGCTCGTCTTTCCTCGAAAGCTGACTTGAAGTTTCTTCCCCAGACGGAAACACCCTTCGATGCTGCAGCTACCAACGGTCGGCAGCTGCTAGACGGGGAGAGAGTTGTAACCTCTGTTCGGCTCCGTCTGCCTTCGCACTGCAGAGCAGTCCCAGCCCTGCTGCTGCGGCGACCCGCGGCCACTCCGCTCCTAGGGCAGCCACCGCCGCCGCGGCCGGGCCCACGCGCCGTGCCAAAGGTCAGCAGTTCACGCCGGCTGCGCCCCGCGCGTGTGACACGGCGCGGCCACGCGGTCAATGGCGGACGTACACACCCCGCGTCGCCCTCTCCCTGTCCCGGCTGCGAACACTACCGCCGGAAGAACAGCCAGCGCGATCCCTAACGCTGCGTATGCTCGCCATCGTATCAACAACACACGTGCAGGACATTAGGGATATGTGGAATACCATTCATATTTCTTAGCATAATTTACTATCAGAATGATTAAAAGGCCCAAAAGTAATAGACATTGTCACATATTGCGATTAGTTATATCTCGGGATAAAGTAACTTGTATAAGAAAAACATTAAAAATAAATGAAATAAAATATCAAATGGATTCGTCGTACGAAACAGCCGTCTAATGTCGAATAAACTCCTCAAAACAGAAAATAGCATTTGGAAAAAAAATATGTAATGCAACCTTTATATGTTGTACAGTTCACAAATCAAATTTGCGAAAATCACAAATATAATCTGTGTGCCTGCACAGTCGAATTGGTCCCAAGCGAGTAAGGCAAACATTGAAACTTCCTGGCAGATCAAAACTGTGTGCCGAACCGAGACTCGAACTCGGGACCTTTGCCTTTCGCGGGCAAGTGTCCTACCGTCTGAGCTACCCAAGCACGACTCACGCCCCGTCCTCACAGCTTTACTTCTGCCAGTATCTCGTCCCCTACCTTCCAGGTTCGCAGGAGAGCTTCTGTTAAGTTTGGAAGGTAGGAGACGAGATACTGGCAGAAGTAAAGATGTGAGGACGGGGCGTGAGTCGTGCTTGGGTAGCTCAGACGATAGGGCACTTGCCCGCGAAAGGCAAAGGTCCCGAGATCGAGTCTCGGTCCGGCACACAGTTTTAATCTGCCAGGAAGTTTCATATCAGCGCACACTCCGCTGCAGAGTGAAAATCTCATTAAGACAAACATTGCACCCAAATCTCTGCTTGTTTATATTCAGAAAACCAGCAGACATTCAGCATCATTGTCTTGCGGCTATTGGTCTGTGGCGGACCACTGGCCCGGCTGTCTATCGCCGCGCCCGCCTTTTATCGGTCATCTGACAGGGGATGAGTGCACGGTATTCTACGCCTACTTTTGTTGACCTTCGTGGCAAGTCATTTTGGGATTACGTTTCAGCAAGATAATGCCCGTCCACGCACGGCCAGAGTTTCTACTGCTTGTCTTCGTGCGTGCGAACCGCACCTTGGCCAGCAAGGTCGCTGGAACTCTCCTCAATTGAGAACGTTTGGAACGTTATGGGCTGGGCTATCCAACAGGCTCAGGATTTTGACGATCTAACGCAACAATAGGATAGAACTTGGCACGATATCCCTCCGGCGGACATCCAACATCTCTACCTGTCAATGCCAAGTCGAATAATTACCTGCATAAGGGCCAGAGGGGGACCGACGCGTTATTGACATCCTCAATTTGTGAAGCTCTTTCTCTTGAATAAATCATCCAATTTTTATGAAATTATCGTCGTTTGTTTGTCTTTGTGTGTGTATACATCCACCGATTTCGGTGGCATTCGGATAATAACTTCATGGTGCGTCGTTTTTGCCTTACAATGTACACTACTGGCCATTAAAATTGCTACACCAAGAAGAAATGCAGATGATTAAACGGGTATTCATTGGACAAATATATTATACTAGAACTGAAATGTGATTACATGTTCACGCAATTTGGGTGCATAGATCCTGAGAAATCAGTACCCAGAACAACCACCTCTGGCCGTAATAACGGCCTTGATACGCCTGGGCATTGAGCCAAACAGAGCTTGGATGGCGTATACAGTTACAGCTGCCCATGCAACTTCAACACGATACCACAGTTCATAAAGAGTAGTGACTGGCGTATTGTGACGAGCCAGTTGCTCGTCCGCCATTGACCAGACATTTTCAACTGGTGAGAAATCTGGAGAATGTGCTGGCCAGGGCAGCAGTCTAACATTTTCTGTATCCAGAAAGGCCCGTACAGGACCTGCAACATGCGGTCGTGCATTATCCTGCTAAAATGTAGGGTTTCGCAGGGATCGAATGAAGGGAGCCACGGGTCGTAACACATCTGAAATGTAATGTCCCCTGTTCAAAGTGCCGTCAATGCGAACAAGAGGTGACCGAGACGGGTAACCAATGGCACCCCATATCAACACGCCGGGTGATATGCCAGTATGGCGATGACGAATACACGCTTCCAATGTGCGTTCAACGCGATCTCGCCAACCACGGATGCGACCATCATGATGCTGTAAACAGAACTTTGATTCATCCGAAAAAATGACGGTTTGCCATTCGTGCACCCAGGTTCATCGTTGAGTACACCATCGCAGGCGCTCCTGTGATGCAGCGTTCTATGGTAACCGCAGCCGTGGTCCCCGAGCTGATAGTCCATGCTGCTGCAAACGTCGTCGAACTGTTCGTGCAGATGATTGTTGTCTTGCAAACGTCCCCATCTGTTGACTCAGGGATCGAGATGTGGCTGCACGATCCGTTACAGCCATGCAGATAATATGCCTGTCATCTCGACTGCTAGTGATACGAGGCGTTGGGATCCAGCACGGCGTTCCGTATTACTCTCCTGAACCCACCGATTCCATATTCTGCTAACAGTCATAGGATCTCGACCAACACGAGCAGCAATGTCGGGATACGATAAACTGCAATCGCGAAAGGCTACAATCCGACCTTTATCAAAGTCGGAAACGCGATGGTACGCTTTTCTCCTTACACGAGGCATCACAACAACGTTTCAACAGGCAGCGCCGGTCAACTGCTGTTTGTGTATGAGAAATCAGTTGGGAACTTTCCTCATGTCAGCACGTTGTAGGTGTCGCCACCGGCGCCAACCTTGTGTGAGTGCTCTACAAAGCTAATAATTTGCATATCACAGCATCTTCTTCCAGTCGGTTAAATTTCGCGTCTGTAGCACTTCGTCTTCGTGGTGTAGCAATTTTAATGGCCAGTAGTGGATTTCCGAAGTTATGGACAATTTGAAATTATGATGTTGGGTTTCAGGTGTATTTGTAAAAGATAAACTTTTGTTCTCTACCAATGGGTGAATGAACATTACCTTTTAAAACAGTCGTTTAACTGAATTTCACTATTGCATCATAAACGCAGTCCTTGATAGTTTACACAGTTTTGGAATCAGCCAAAGAAATAGGTGCCCCATGAAACCTGTTATCCTGTTATGATCTTCAGTTGTTATATATCTCAGTTCATAGTAGCAACACAAGGTGTGATGAATTTATCTGGTTTCAAGATTCGATGGAGTTTTTACATGAACCCTAAAATACAGTTTCACAAGCATTTTATGGAGCCTGTGAAATTAGCAAGCTGTTAGTAATGTAGTCCTACTCTTATAAACATGGGTGATGCATAAAGAATAGAACTTACGTAATATGAAATTTAGTTTTGAGTCAGTGATTCTGTTTCTAGTAGTAATGATTGACTTTGCTTCAAAATTCGATAGTCGACCCTGAAATATTTATCACAACCTTACCTGCTTAGTTGTCAAAAAATTCTCAAATATTTTGGTTACGGGGAGAAAGTCATATGTGTAAATGTTGTTAACTACACTCCTGGAAATTGAAATAAGAACACCGTGAATTCATTGTCCCAGGAAGGGGAAACTTTATTGACACATTCCTGGGGACAGATACATCACATGATCACACTGACAGAACCACAGGCACATAGACACAGGCAACAGAGCATGCACAATGTCGGCACTAGTACAGTGTATATCCACTTTTCGCAGCAATGCAGGCTGCTATTCTCCCATGGAGACGATCGTAGAGATGCTGGATGTAGTCCTGTGGAACGGCTTGCCATGCCATTTCCACCTGGCGCCTCAGTTGGACCAGCGTTCGTGCTGGACGTGCAGACCGGACGCTTCATCCAGTCCCAAACATGCTCAATGGGGGACAGATCCGGAGATCTTGCTGGCCAGGGTAGTTGACTTACACCTTCTAGAGCACGTTGGGTGGCATGGGATACATGCGGACGTGCATTGTCCTGTTGGAACAGCAAGTTCCCTTGCCGGTCTAGGAATGGTAGAACGATGGGTTCGATGACGGTTTGGATGTACCGTGCACTATTCAGCGTCCCCTCGACGATCACCAGTGGTGTACGGCCGGTGTAGGAGATCGCTCCCCACACCATGATGCCGGGTGTTGGCCCTGTGTGCCTCGGTCGTATGCAGTCCTGATTGTGGCGCTCACCTGCACGGCGCCAAACACGCATACGACCATCATTGGCACCACGGCAGAAGCGACTCTCATCGCTGAAGACGACACGTCTCCATTCGTCCCTCCATTCACGCCTGTCGCGACACCACTGGAGGTGGGCTGCACGATGTTGGGGCGTGAGCGGAAGACGGCCTAACGGTGTGCGGGACCGTAGCCCAGCTTCATGGAGACGGTTGCGAATGGTCCTCGCCGATACCCCAGGAGCAACAGTGTCCCTAATTTGCTGGGAAGTGGCGGTGCGGTCCCCTACGGCACTGCGTAGGATCCTACGGTCTTGGCGTGCATCCGTGCGGCGCTGCGGTCCGGTCCCAGGTCGACGGGCACGTGCACCTTCCGCCGACCACTGGCGACAACATCGATGTACTGTGGAGACCTCACGCCCCACGTGTTGAGCAATTCGGCGGTACGTCCACCCGGCCTCCCGAATGCCCACTATACGCCCTCGCTCAAAGTCCGTCAACTGCACATACGGTTCACGTCCACGCTGTCGCGGCATGCTACCAGTGTTAAAGACTGCGATGGAGCTCCGTATGCCACGGCAAACTGGCTGACACTGACGGCGGCGGTGCACAAATGCTGCGCAGCTAGCGCCATTCGACGGCCAACACCGCGGTTCCTGGTGTGTCCGCTGTGCCGTGCGTGTGATCATTGCTTGTACAGCCCTCTCGCAGTGTCCGGAGCAAGTATGGTGGGTCTGACACACTGGTGTCAATGTGTTCTTTTTTCCATTTCCAGGAGTGTAGCCCGCATCTCGTGGTCGTGCGGTAGCGTTCTCGCTTCCCACGCCCGGGTTCCCGGGTTCGATTCCCGGCGGGGTCAGGGATTTTCTCTGCCTCGTGATGGCTGGGTGTTGTGTGCTGTCCTTAGGTTAGTTAGGTTTAAGTAGTTCTAAGTTCTAGGGGACTGATGACCGTAGCAGTTAAGTCCCATAGTGCTCAGAGCCATTTTTGAACCAGGAGTGTATAAAGGTAGGGAGACGGAAGGTGGCAGAATGAAGGGTAAAGTGTTGAATTCTCTCATCCGAAAGTCGCTCTTATTATTCTTGAGATCCTGAAAGGCAAGCAGTACAACTAGAAAAATATAACTAATAAATCGAAAAGACTGGAGAACTGGAAGATGTTTTGCTTTAAAGCTACATACACACACACACACACACACACACACACACACACACACACACACACTTTTAACTTCCAAATGTAAGAAGAAAATACAAAAATTTTAATTTCCTTCTAATTTGGAAAGTAACGGAATACTAACTTGTTATATTACCAGATACAACTGCACCGTAGCTGGTAGCGTCCACCACCAGCAAAGGCGTGTGAAGCCTTGACAGTGCCAGCCACTCGTGCTTGCGAAACGTCAGAACAATCGTGGGCCATAGAACCCTAGACAGAAGTCAATAGGCAATTTGTCAACAAGTGGCTACGGAAGCCTTATTTTGCGCTTCACAGTTGTTGGAAATCTGTCAGAGGTATTGCAGAAGCAGCTTAGTCCTCAAGTAACTATGTTATCATCACATCCATTGTGCAGGAATTGCTATACTCGCTACTTAATGATAACCCGCCTGAACGATCACCGTCACCGGAATGTGAAACTGAATAAGACAGTGCAGATGTTTATATTCCGTGATTATGAAGTTGTTCTTGCGTTGAATGTTAGCATTTCTGTTGTAGCCCCAAATATATTCCCGCTGAAATGCCCAGGTACGATAAGAAGAACAAGAAGAAAACGGTATCTACAAAGAGATGTGGAAGAACTTGAAACAAGATTTACATGAACAACATATTCAAAACTTTGTGAAGTGTGTAATGTAGATGCATTTGGTACAGAACCTGAACGTAGTAATACGCATGTGGAAGAAATGTGATGTGTGGTTTCAAAACGTAAACACTGGTATCTCAGCAGATACAGAAATACATACCCAAAAAATGGCTCTGAGCACTATGCGACTTAACTTCTGAGGTCATCAGTCGCCTAGAACTTAGAACTAATTAAACCTAACTAACCTAAGGACATCACAAACATCCATGCCCGAGGCAGGATTCGAACCTGCGACCGTAGCGGTCGCTCGGCTCCAGCCTAGAACCGCACGGCCAAAAGACATACCCATTCCTCAAGTTATTCAGTTTCAAAAACTCGTAAAATGGAGAATGAAAAAGGTATTTAGGTATGCCCAGAATCATACTGTGAGCATCCATTGCAAGATGATACGCTTAATGTTGCTCTGGAATATTACATAAGTCATGACAGAGATTGGAGCAGACAAATTCCTAATCAGACCAATGTTATATCTGTTAGCGAAGATGGTGAAAAAGTTGTTATAAGACCAGTAAGAGAAGCATAGCTCATAATAAAGAACTTTAGAGACTGATCACACAAAATTCTCCTTCTTACGGCCAAATTGGGTAAAATGCCAGCCAGTGTAAGACGTATGCAATGTACTTATTATTTATCGTGAATGTACTTATTGCACTAATTTGAAATTTGTTTGTATCACCATAAGTAGTGTAGCAGGGAGGAAGTACCCAGAGATGGACCTCATTCTTTTGTGCGCACGTCAAGAGGCGTAAGATAAATGTAACCTATGCATTGTGAGAGGGAGGAGAGTTGATGAAGAAGACAGTAGAGCTACAGAAGTTTGTTACAGAGGTTAGGCATTGAATTATGAAAGGAAGAGCTCATCATATCCGCAGGATTCAGGGGCAGGCCGTAGCAGAAGTAAAATCCCCACGTCCGTGAATATGTCACATTAGTTCTTCATTTCGACTTTGCTGAGGTCTGGTCGATTTCTTTACAGGACGAAGTTCAAAGTTACCACTGGCAGATATCACAAGTGCCAATATTCACATGTTTTACTCACTTCCTTAGAACATCACACTGTTTTGCTGTTGTCAGTGATGAACTCATTGACGACAATGCATATTTTTGCTATGCTGTCAGCATGATACTTGGATGATATAGTATATTGAGGTCATACATTTTCTAAATATGTGTTTGTGACTGATGGTGCAGCATCTCATCTTTCAGCTGGATGAGCTTGGAAAAGACTGTACAGGAATTAAGAGAAAAAAAAATATTTTCAGCTACATGTCCTGTAAGACGTGCATTTGATTGGGTAGTAGGTCTCTATAAACATCTTGCAACAAGATTTAATCTTCAGCAAGAAACTGTTGTTGCTATAAGAGAGGTTGCATCCTGGAGTGATATATACATTGTAAGAACAGTTCTCCACGAAATGCACCCTGTCTGATGAAAAAAGCAAATGAACTCGTATTAAGATTGCAGTGTTCGTTGTAGTGTAGGCAATTTTAATTCATGGAATGTCACTAAGAAGAAAAATCACAATAGAAAAGAATAAAAATGTGTGAATAATATCAGAAAGAGAAAAATGTATATGTTAAAAGCTATTTTCTACATCTAATTTTTTTTATAAAATGCTTGAACAAAATGAAAAGTTGCTTTCTCACTCACTTATAAGGCTGTAAAATAATCATTTTGTCTAAGATATATCAGTTTTGCATTACATGTACTCAACATCATCAATCACATTAAATTTTTAAATGTCCAGGATTTTTGACCTTGAGAGTAACTAGGACTAACATAAAAATTTCTCAAATTTTGAACTGCAAAATATTGCCCACTCTGTACCTTCCCCAAGTACAATGACCAACTAACATACCAGGCAGTTTTTAGTATATTCAGGATTTTAGAGAAAATAATTTACAAAGAACCAAAACATTTCGGATTATCTCATCTGTATGCAAATATTTCGATACTTTAAGATTTTCAGGCATTAATGTCATAGCTGACAGTTAGCAGTCTTCCACTTTATCATTTCCTACGACAACTCGTCTGAGCATGCGGGGTTTGTTATTGCCACGGGAGTTGCGGAATCGAGTTAATTTTGACCCACGTCATACTATTCTGTTCATTGCACATGAAAACTGTTGTGGAGGGCAGGTTACGTTCGGGGCATGAAGATCACACTATGTGGTGTCGGAATTTGTAACATGCGATAAAAAAAATAAACATTACATTCAAATACAGCCGTTGGTTTTATCATCCATGTTATTCAAGTAATATTATGTGAAAGTCTCGTATCCGTAACATCCAGATCCGATGTAATAGAGCGCCTGAAGACCGTAGTGTGATCAAGTTAAATAAATAATCCTTCTCTACAGAAGAGAGGAGAATGAGAAGACAGTTAAAGTGGTCGTGAGGTAGCGGGTAGAGCAAAAACTGGACGGGTGGCGAGTCTCGTACAGAATTATATTCGGGGAAACACTGTGACGTCACTGATCTGCTCTTGGAACCCTACTGTCACGCCTTCTTCCTGGAAGGTTCCACTATTAACATTGCAGGTTGGGATCTTTCGGGGCGTTCCCATTTGCTGGTGGTGTACGGACTCTGGACTGGCGGAATTCACGCCGGCAGCGAAGTGCTGCACCATCCTGTCCGGTCGGTATTTCGCCCACGCGTCTGCCAGCCAGCCCTTACTTTGCTTTTAGCCGTTTTCCATCCTGATAATCGTATTGACGCCACGAGACACACTCTGGCCGTAGCAGCACGGGGAGTTTTAAACTGCACTATTCCGAAAGCACCGACCCAAAAGCGTGGGCAGCTAGAATTTGCCCCTTTTAACTTACGTCTACAGCAAATGGACGTGTAGGTTAACGGCATGTCGATCGCTGATGCCCCCTGACTGTGTATTTTTCCATTTTGTTCCTTATTTTCGTTTCCTTGTTTTTCGATCTCCCACTGTGGCTACTTGTCGATTTTCCTGCGTCACCCGCCCACTCACCTGTTCAGTCGCCGCCTCCTCCCGTGCTGCGGTGTCGCCGTCAGCGAAGCCACGCCGAAAAATGCCAATTCGACACTAATGTCGGTCGCTTCCGATTACTTTTACACGCCGTCTCCTTCCCTCCCTTATGCCGACAGCTGGCAGTTTATTACTACTGCAGAATGGAGAATACACAGAATGGAGACTCCGGTGCAATTCAAGCGCTAATATTTAGTGCGCATGCGCGAAGTGTCATATTGAAACCCAGTAAACAGCTATGTTTGGAACCAAACGCGAACGGATACGGTTTGTTTATTTTATTAACTGTGCATCTTACCTGGTGGGCTTACCTACAAGTAAACAGTCCTTCGATGTATGGTAATAGTTAAAAACATATAATGAGCAGTTGTAAGAGAGAAGACGACACGAGGAAAATGTCTTTCCCGATTTCCTCGCTGTAAACAGTATAATCTCACTAAATTGTAAAAAATACTCTATGTAAATGAAGCTAAGCTACATCAACTCCAGGGGTTCGTTTGTGGGAAGGGGTCCTCCTTATCCTTTAAAAAATTAAAAAACGACTTGCTTCGAATTTGCGCGGTTTCTTCACTACTGTGCATAATTCTTCTAATTTTATTCTGAAAAAACTAACTGGCCCACAAAATTGATTTCTTTTGTATCTTACAGTTTCGTATCGCAGCTCGATGATGAACTTAACACCTTAGTGATCTGCAACTTAAAATTTGAAGGGTTCGCAGTGAAAAATGTGATCGCTGGCTAGTTTACATTTGGCTCATTTTGGATGATACTTTGCTGTGTAGCAAATGTAGCTTAAATATCGAAACTGGCTTTGTACTTGTCAGGAAAGCCACATCTCACTAAAGTATTGAGAAAATAGAAGTTAAAGTATTTTACTTGATCCCATTTTTTGACTGCGCCACGTCCAAACAGCTTGCAACTCTGTCGTGAACAGTTCGTAGAAGTGCACGCACGTTTCTCAAATTAGTGACAGCGATTTGTTATTATACTTCTGCTGGAAGAAAATGATGAAGAAGTAGACATTCTACTCCGACAGTTATGTAATGAAAAAGCTGAAACTCATCACATATTTAGAACAAAACTTAACAAAAGTTTCTTTGCGACAATTATCAATAGTCATTTATTGAACGAATAGGACTGTGATTCATATACAGATACTGAAACTCTTACAGTATATCCGATAATAGCTGTTTCTGTTGGAACTGAAGTTGATTTATCAGCACAAAGTCCCAGAAAAGAAAAATTAAGTAAAATAAAAGTGCTGCAAGAAAAAAATCTGTATTTGCAAAATAAAGTAGCTTCGTTGTCATATGAAGCTAAAAGCAGTGGCAGTTCACAGCTTTCAGAAGAAGACAGTAATGAATTTCAAAGCGTATATGATAAATGTTTAAAGATTCATCACAACATTAGCGTTTCTTTCCTTTTTTTCATTTGGTTGGTGGTATTAGCACCGTTTCGTAAGAATGTCTAGAGCCCAGTGGTAAGGAAATATACAGGGTGAGCACAAAGTCTTGCCCTGATTATAACAATTTATTACAGAATAACCGTTTGACACAATAATTTACATTTGATGCCGTTACATTGGTTAGTGTTAATAGTTTTTTTAAGACCACTTACGTTAGTAAACCTCAACGTGTGCTCCCTTGGTAGCTCGGAGAATGTCGAGGCGGTATTCCACGTCTTGCCAAGTGTTTCGTAACATGTGTTCTGTCACAGTATCCACGGCAGCTTGTATCCTAGCTTTCAGTTCGTCGAAGTGAGCAACTGGTGCGACGAAGACGCTGTCCTTGATATAGCCCCAGACAAAAAAAGTCAAGGGCGTAATATCTGGTGAGCGGGGTGGTCAGGGTGTTGGACTGTTCCTTCCAATCCACCTGTCCGGAAATGTTTCATCCAGGAAATCACGCACTATCAAAGCCCAGTGAGGGGGGGGGGGGGGTTATGCGATCCATCTTGCTGGAAAAGTTACCATGGTTGATATTCTTCTAACTGTGGGGCAATGAACTGTTGCAAAACGTTTAAGTAAATGTTTGTGGTAATGGATTTATTCTGCGCAGAAAAACGTTCCAAAAACCTTGTTATGCATGAGGCCGCACCAAACATTCACTTTTTCGCTGTCTCGCTGTAACTGTACAGTAGCAAGTGGAGACTCTGAACCCCACATACGAACATTATGCCTATTTACCATTCCACTGACATGAAAAGTGGATTCATCGGTAAAGCATATGCGATTTAAGTAATCGTTAGCGTCATCAATCCTGTTGAGAATCTCAAAAAAATGGTTCAAATGGCTCTGAGCACTATGGGACTTAACTACTGAGGTCATCAGTCCCCTAGAACTTAGAACTACTTAAACCTAACTAACCTAAGGACATCACACACATCCAAGCCCGAGGCAGGATTCGAACCTGCGACCGTAGCGGTCACGCGGTTCCAAACTGACGCGCTTAGAACCGCACGGCCACACCGGCCGGCTGAGAATCTCAGTTGCAAACTCAGCACGTGTCAGCAAATCATTCGGTTGCAAGGCCTGCACGATTTGCACTTTGTAGGCATACAACCTAAGCCTTTCCTGAAGAATCTTCACCACACTTGCTTGCGGTATTTGAAGTTCACGTGAAACTATTTCCGAACACGATCAACAGTTGCATCACTCACACGAGGCCTGCCACTTCAAGGAGGATCTTCAACACTGCCTGTTTCGTTAAACTTTGCATACCATCGAATTTACGCTGAACACAGATGGACGATTTAGTTTCGTAAAATCAAAGCACACATTGCGCTTTCTCCTGCTTCGACGCCTTTTCGCCAGCAACTAACGTGACCTAACAGACCGCGTTGGTGTTGTGGAGCACTAGCGCCATCTGTTGGTCACAACAACTAGTAAAACTAACCTATGTAACGGCATCAAATGTAACTTATTATGTCAAACGGTTATTCTGTTATAAATTTTTATAATCAGAGCAAGACTTTGTGCCCACCCTGTAGTTTGGCGTTCTCACGGTTTCAGTAGGGCGTCGAACGAAACGCGTGATCTGATGCATGTCAAAGGAGCCGCACCCTACCTTCCATTCTGTATACTGTCTGTTCTGTGATACTACCGTAACTGTTTCATAGTGGTATGCCACGTGTCTAGCAAGCTTCGTTGAATATATCTCCAGGCACTGTGCATCTGCCTATACAGGATGGCCACAAAATGTCAAACGCTTATAGGGATGTTTGCGGGGCAGGTTGTACTGAGACATACACTGTGTGATCAAAAATATCCGGACACCTGGCTGAAAATGACTTAAAAGTTTGTGGCGACCCCCAGCGGTAGTGCTGGAATTCAATATGATTTTGACCCACCCTTAGCCTTGATGACAGCTTCCACTCTCGCAGGCATACGTTCAGTCAGGTGCTGGAAGGTTTCTTGGGGAATGGCAGCCCATTCTTCACGGAGTGCTGCACCCAGGAGAGGTATCGATGTCGGTCGGTGAGGCCTGGTACGAAGTCGGCGTTCCAAAACATGCCAGAGGTGTTCTATAAGGTTCAGGTCAGGATTCGGTGCAGGCCAGTCCATGACAGGGATGTTATTGTCGTGTAACCACTCCACCACAGGCCGTGCGTTATGAACAGGTGCTCGATCGTGTTGAGAGATGCAGTCGCCATCCCCGTATTGCTCGTCAACATTGGGAAGCAAGAATGTGCTTAAAACATTAATGTAGGCCTGTGCTGTGATAGTGCCACGCAAAACAACAAGGGGTGCTAGCCCCCTCCATGAAATACACGACCACACCACACCACCACCGCCTCAGAATTTTACTGTTGGCACTACACACGCTGGCAGATGACGTTCACTGGGTATTCGCCATACCCACACCCTGCCATCGGATCGCAACATTGTGTACCGTGATTCGTCACTCCACACAGTATTTTTCCACTGTTGAATGGTCCACTGTTTACGTTCCTCACACAAAGCGAGTCGCCGTTTGGCACATACCGGCGTGATGTGTGTCTAATGAGCAGCCGCTCGACCATGAAATCCATGTTTTCTCACCTCCGGCCTAACTGTCATAGTACTTATAGTGTACCCTGATGCACTTTGGACGATGTCTAATGACTACTGAGGTCGCTCGTGTGGAGTGCCTGTCAGTAGATGACAGCACAATGCACTTAATATGAAAAAATCTTTATTTTTTGGGGATGTACAGATACTTTAATCACGTAGTGTAAATGCTAAGAAAAAATTTCGACACGTTGCGCCGTTTCCCGGGTACTTAGGATTGAAGTTGGCCAATCAGGTCGTCGTGCCGCAAATTCAGGTTTCAGCTAGCGAAACAAAGCACTCGTTGGGCAACACCGGTTGTTGCGCTCGACACCTCGATTGGCTAACTTCAGTGCTAAGTAACTGGGAAACGGCGCAACGTGTCGAAATTTTTACTCAACATTTATGTCTCAGTACAATCTGCCTTGCAACATCCCTTCAGGCGTTTCAGACTTTTCCTGACCACCCTTCATACTGCACAAGCCAATGTACAGAGCATGGTGGAAGATTGCAAAATACTCTTCGAATACAGATTATGTAGATGTAACTAAGTTTTGGGCGCAGCTGCGGGGTCTTCTTTCAAGTGATTCCCATTTAAGTTCCTCAACTTTCCTGTTACGCTTCGGTACGGGGTGTAGCATTATACGGTTCTAGCAGTGCGACTCAGACTCCTGCGATGTCTGTTGTACCTACTCGGTTTCCCACATCCTTTACCAGCAGGACCCAAATCCTTCGTTCGCTTCCCCTAATACAGATTTCATGTGATCGTCCCGTTTCATATCGCTTCTCAACATTACCCCCTAAATACTTGTATACTGTTACGTCCTTAAACCTTGTTATCGGATATTATATGTCTTTGTTATGAACATTATCTCACATATATCAGCATTTAAAGAGAGCTGTCATGCATTACGCTAAGTAGAACTCGCATACTTTCTCCTTACGGTGGTAGAACGTCGATACTTTACCGTAAACAGTAGTATCGTTGCCAAACAATCTTACAGTGCTGCTTGCTGCTTCTGTCTGATAAATCGTTTGTGTAACTTGAAAACATTAAATGCCCTATTATGCTTCCGTGGGTACAAGCGGTGTGAACTTTCCTTCCTGTTGAAAATTCGCCGTCCAGTACAACGTCCTGGGTTCTATTCGTAAAACATTCATCGTGCGAATCACGTATTTGTGAAGATGGTCCGTGTGATGGAATGTTACTTAGCAGACTACGATGTGGCACAGTGTCGAACAGCTTACTAAAATCAACTTGTTCGCCTGTACCTGTCCGTTTTCAGATATCGTGAACGACAAGGCAAGCTGTGCTCCGCGCCAGTGGACTTTCCTGAATCCACGCTGATTCTTTGAGAGAGTTGTGTTTCCTTCCAGCATCGTCGTAATGTCCGAGCTTATAATGTGCTCTAGCATCCGGCAACAATCTAAACAGGACTGGTCACGCCGTACTATTCGTTGCCCGAGAGATGTTCCAGAAATGTGAGCTACGAAAGGACATAACTCGGCTGTAAGGCTCTACTGAGATTCTGCCTTGTTCGATTTAAGTAGTCGTAATTGTTTTTTTCATATCGGGAGCGTTAATCAGTATAACACATATGTGAGTCTGTCCGGCGCTCAAACGAGATCCTAGTATACTAATGCGAAAATAGCACCCGACATATCTGCGAGAGATGGAATGGAAGTTTTGGATCTATTCGTTGACTTTTCATATAAGTAGAACTTACAGGAGTTTCCGAAAATGTTCTAGTGTGGCCCTTCTTGCGGACGCACGAGATGCTATTGAGTTGGTAGTATTGGTTCTCGCA
This sequence comes from Schistocerca cancellata, assembly GCF_023864275.1. Lineage (NCBI taxonomy): Eukaryota > Metazoa > Arthropoda > Insecta > Orthoptera > Acrididae > Schistocerca > Schistocerca cancellata. The sequence goes on from NC_064628.1 coordinate 401,619,311, forward strand.
TAATTCGCCTAATGTTACCATTAAACGAAGCTGGGCCTTTAACGCCTTTTGTTACTTATTACCTATTTATCTAGACCACACTAAAATAGTTGAGTTCAGGTAAATATAAACACACACACACACACACACACACACACACACACACACACACACAGACAGACAGACAGAGAGAGAGAGAGAGAGAGAGAGAGAGAGAGTTAGTTTTTATAATGTAGATTTATTTGATATTATGCATCACATTGATTCAGCGTACCGCACATAGTGACAGACAGCGATTAAAACAAATGAACAGCCAAGTTAGCGTGACCATAAACAAGTCGCGACTGGACGATAGTGCCACGTGACCGGCCACGTCGACATCAGAATATGCTCGCAGAGAATGCTGGAGCTGTTGAAATTGTCGTGCCGTCCCATTGACAGTGGGGGCAGATACTCATATTTTATGGACGGGTGAGAATATTTGCGTTTGCCTTTCATCCTGTTGACGTTGCTTGTAGGGGAACCAGTGTAAGCACTGACCGACCGATAGATCGCGATTAGTAGTCACAGCAAGCTCGCACCCAACTTAAATCACTGATCGAATAGTTTCATTCCCTGAATGAAATTCTTGTAACCTGAACTATTGATGCGTGGCGAGGAACATTTTGTAGCATTAATAGTTCCCTCGAGTACAAATAATATTTACTCTTTTGTATCGAGCAATATAGCTGGATATCCTGCGGGTGGGTAACGTTACACTGCAAACCGTGAGAGGCGCTTATTGTAGCCTAGTGCAAAGTTGAGAGACCAGTATTGGTTAGGTGCTACCTTTAAACCCACAAAGTTGTTCCCTGAGAAAATGGTAACACCAAATTCCGCATTTCCTCGTTAAAATCAGCCTTTTTCGAATAATTCGCCGTGCCAACATTTAAACAAAATTTTCTCATGCCGACACAGAAGAAGGAGCTATCTGTTTTACTTGGTAAAAACTTTGTAATGCCAAGATTACTTAAATATTTCTTTTTACAAAGAAACCAGTTATTGCCTTATGGACTTCCTGTAGCTGTCGCCACACCCCACAATCTGTCGCCATCGGTTTCCGTCTTTCCATTCTTGTTCTTCTTCTTCTGTTTTTATCATGGCCCCCTTTATCCCCCATCAACCTTCGGTCTTCTATTTCTTGCTGTAGTTCAATGAGGATGGCACATCAAGATCTTTTTTTTGGCCACCTGTCGTCTGTCATTTGCATTATATGTCCATACCAGGGAGCTGCCATTTTTCTCTTCTATCGATGATGCTTTCTTAAGTCTGGACCATTTCTCTAAACGTTATGTTTTTTACGTGGTCTCGTCGAGGTATTCTACACGATCTTCGTAGGTAGTCCATTTCTACAAATCTCAATTTGTTTTTTATTTTTTCCACTGCATAGGTATTCGATGTTTTGAAAATTTACTATCTGTCCCTACGTATCGTATTATTCTAATAATTTTCTTAGCATGAAGCAGATGTCATCTTATTAACTGGCCTTCACTACATAATAATCTCGAAGGTATTCGATGTTTTGAAAATTTACTATCTGTCCCTACGTATCGTATTATTCTAATAATTTTCTTAGCATGAAGCAGATGTCATCTTATTAACTGGCCTTCACTACATAATAATCTCGAAGAACAAGGTGTACAAACATTGATCCTTTCCAAGACCGCAGTGTGGAAGGCAAGGAGGAAAGCTATTGGGACGATGCAGAACCTCATCACTACTTCGGAGATTCAGCTGAACGAAGACATTTCGAAATGAACTGAAGAGAATAGTTTTTATGGCAACTGACAGCCAGTCTGTTCCTGACAAAGTCATTCTGGTGTTCGGTTGTGAAGAAGCGGAGAAAATACTGTGTGAAAATGGAACTGTTCTTACGGAGGAGGCATTTGACAGTTGTTTGAAAGAATTCAAACAAGCGTACACCATACACATTGACTTTGGAAGCACTGAAGAAGAGACTAATGTATTTCGTCTTTTATTTGCTTTGCTCCGTGATAAGAGCAAAAATACCCAAGAAAGACTCTTTTCTGGACTGAAAACTACAGTGCTAGACTTTGAAATGGATGCAATTCAAGCTATGAAAAAAATTTCCCCCTTCCGGTTGCAATTTTCATTTCATCCAATGCCTGTGGAAAAAAATACGAGAACTGGGATTAACGGGAGAATACTGTCAGAGTAGTAGTCAGAGTGTTTTATCGCATTTGTGCTGCAGTGACATTTTCCAACATACAATGTTGGTGAATGGTGAATGATAGTGATGGAAGGAATGACTGGTGGAGAAAAGACCACCAGACTATATGGTCAGTCACTGGATAGGAGATCGTAGTATACCAAATGAAATATGGAATGTTTTGAAGCATCGGCACTGGACCACAAACGCTGTCTAATGTTGGTGTGGGAAACTAAACTCCTCAGCAAATGGTAAACAGCCGAACGCATACTTTCTGATAAGTAAGCTAAACGAGGAAACAGTAAATGCTATATTTGAAATTAAAAAAGATTCCATTGGTCACGCGTTTTTAAAAAAGTTACACATACTGGGCGGTTATAATTAAACTGACAATGTTCCGAATGGTGCAATGCGGGCTTTATACATCACAGGAAGCTGAAACATCGTAGGTATGTCCATTCCCGCTCTCGGAGTATGATGAAAAAATAATAGCTCCGCTTTCTGGCACCAGGTGAAAATGTGGCGTTGTAAGCAGTAAGAATTCAAATTGTTCCTGTTTTGATGTCAGTATGCTGTGTGTCACTTTGCGATACGTGTTGGATTTATTTAGTGAAGTGACTATACTTACAAAGGTTAGGACGATTGAAGTTGTCCGTACAAAACGCAATGGCTGTCGAGAAGAAAGACCGTGCACTGCTGGTAAAGCTGTTTTATTAGAACGACAGCAGCAGTATCACTGCATTGTGGGAATGTCACCAACAGAAAGAGCTGCGGAGAAGTCCCATGTCAATAAATGGGCTAAAGAATATGATCAAGAAATTTGAAGGAACAAGTGAATTAGGCAGTGCAGTAGGAAGAGGGGAGCGACCTGTTTCACATTGCAGTTGATACAGCCTTTTCAACCGTGCAGCACATGTCAAAGATTCTGGTTCCACTGCCCTAGCTGCATCAGGAATTCTCTCTCCCCTGGCCAACAATTCAAAGGGTTTTTGATATCCTTACAAAATTCAGAATGTGCACCAAGTGAAGTCCCGTGATGGGCAACAAAGCAGTAAATTCGCCTATTGTTTTTTTGGCACGCATGGAAATGGATGACCTGTGGTCGAGGAATATCGAGAAGGTGGTATTTTCCTGAAACCGCTAGTGATCGTAAAGGATAAAGATTAAGACATAAAAATACATAGCGGCTCGGGGTATTTAAGAAGTTAAAATTATCACGTTTTCTTACAAAAAAATTGAGTGAAAAATTAAAATCGTAAAATAAGAAGTTTAATCATTTGCTGCAGTAATGTTGTAGAGAGAAAAACGGTGAAAAAAATATATAAATTTTTAATAAAGGACGTTTCACCATTCCAAGGTACTATGTGCACAACCATTCCTAAGCCTGGATAAAATACGAAGGCGTGTTCTTATTACGAAAGCAATCGGGAATCCACATTGACCTCACAGGTCGCAAAGTCCACGGTCTGAAAGTCGACAATACTGCATGTAGTTCGGTAATAACCCTTGCAAGCCAAACATTCTTGTTCCTACTGTACTTCATCGTCTTTTCATTTGTAATCTTCATTTCCACATCCTCCACAAAAAGCCTAGCTGCAAACTGTTTTGCTTGAAAAAGAAGGAAGGATGGAAGATTAACGTCAATGTCCCATCGACTAAGAGAAGGAATGTATGTTTGTGTGTGTGTTTATTTATTTATTTATTTATTTGTTTGTTTGACACTCGCTTTCTGGAACATCCTGTTGTAGTCAGTCTGTAGTAGTGAGCACTTAAATGCACATTTACCCACATGTAGTCCACTTGCTTGTTACAGGAGGTTACCATAACCACTAACTGTAGGGGACCGTAGGGACACACCAGTGGAGCATAGTAGTGGAACAACAAGGACGTTACCCCACTTTCCATTGTTGCCAAATTTATTCAAGATGGCGGCGATAGATAAGGCAAGATCGCAAGGTCAATTGGCCTATCTCCACTAACCTAACTCCCTCCCCGCCCCTCCCCTCCCCCACAAAATGGTTGGAAGTTCAAATTTTAATGGGAGAAAGGTCAGTTCGGCTACCTCCACTAACCTAAGAAAACAGTGGGAAAATTGGTCACTTGGGCTACCTCCAGTAACCTGTCATCTGAGCGCCACCTCTTCCTAGGAATTGGCGGGAAAAGGACTCAGTGTGTGCTGGGTAAGATGGACATAAGTCTTCGTTTTGCATGCAGTCTTTATTTAAACAATTTTAGGCAGTAGCTCCATCCAGTATGTTCACCATGAGGTCCGGAGTCCAACTGACCTAGTACACAGTACTGTCACCAGAGAGCGCTGTCCCTTCTGTGATGTAATCCAAGATGGCGGTCTGTGGGAAAAATGGCGGGAAAAGAACTCAGCCTGGTCTGGGCTGCTGCTGGATAGGAAGGAGTTTTTTGTTTCGGAACAATTTATTTAGGGACAGATTTGACATAGTGTATTTATTAGACTGATACCAAACACTCACTCTGACGTGCTTGGGATCACAATACACAGCCTGCAGGCCTGCAAACGACTTATAAATCACCGAAATAATGCAGTACACTGGTGTGCAGACACGAAAACAACTCGTAAATTGTCAAAATAATGCATTTAAAACATTCCGCAGACACACTAACTAATTCTAAACTGTGCAAATGATGCATAGTACAGCCTACAAACCTGTTCACAAAATAATGCAACAGACACATTCAGTACGTGTGAAATTGTCAAAATAATGCATATATAACGCTCTGCCAACACGCTCACAACGCTTAAACAGCCGAAAATAATGTAGTGCACATCTTATGTCCTCCTTGATGCTCTAACATTTGATGAAAACCGCGTTTCGATATGTGTAACCATTCACGAAATAACAGGGATGTTATGTCTGTGACTCACCTGTATGTGTGGTCAAAGATGAACAAAAAATAAAATGAATTCTATATCAGTACAGATGACTTACAGCATACGTAAATACTACAAGAATGAAAGCTGTGTGAAAAGAAAAGTATTTGCAAATATGTTTTTCTAGGAAAAAGCATTTAATAAAGGAAATCGCTTTCATTTGAACGTTTTTAAATTACAGAAAGTATGATTTTGAATTAGACTCGAAATTAAGTTCACAGTAGTGAAGAGACATAAATTAACTTTAGGAAAAGCTTTGTATGTTCATTACAGAAGTCTTTTTGAAATGGATTTACAAGAGGAGAGGTCCCAACAGGTATAAGAGACACTTACTGGTGGGAAATGGCGTGTTCTAATCCCACTTTGGCGGGCCATAAGCTGGAAGTGTATGAATCCTTAATGTGAACTGCCGCTGTAATTGCTCTCTTGAAAACAGTCACATATATAGTGAGGCAGTAGTGAGGTATTTGCTGTCTCCTCATTGGTTGGAGTATCAGTAGACAACGATGTAAACAAAACATGTTCCACCCAGAAAAAACCGTGATGTTTACTGACGTCACTGCGCTTATTAAACATTTCGCACCACTGTTCGAACGGTTTGGTTGTGTATCACTTCCTTAGGTATTAATTTATTGCGAGAAACAGTTCAGCCGAAGCTATGCATCGGAAACAGTTCACTTGGTGAACACGTGATCCCACTGTCTGTTCTTGGTAGCTTCCATATTATTACGCTGTGATACCGTAGTGCATAAAGAGAATCACTTCGATCCATACGTGCATTAACGTTAGAGTCTTCAGTATACAGTATATCAAGAACAGTCCGCGCTGCACTCCGAAAACACAGTGTAAAGCTCCCGCTGTAGAGACCCCTCTCCATCACTCACTTCTCGCCATCTTCTTTTGTTACCTTCTCATGTACCGACCTCGCGATAAGTTTCAAATCTCTTCCTCTTGTAGGGTATTACATAGACTTTTAACCGAAATTACAATTTTATGCACGTCGAACTATTTGAAGCACACATCAGCAGTAAATGAGAAACAACAATATGGCCATTACAGAAATTACATAGAAAGAACCACAAAAGCTGCACTATTGCAATTCTGGCTGACGTGAAAAGCAAAAAAATAAAAATAAAAAAAATATAGGAGTACAGTAATATGCTCAAATGCTAGAACAATTGAAATAATAAAATACTAGTGAAGACACACTAAGTTATCTGGAGGACCATATAAACAACAATTTAAACAGTTAGGCACTCAGTTATACTTAACTACTTAATCTGCATCTGGTATGCGACATCAGGGAAGGAAAAACGGATCTTACTTCGTTAATTACTGGTACATAATTGGTGTCCTGAAATCCCTTTTCAGATCCGGCATCGGAATCTTCCAACAAGCAAGTGCGATCTGCTGCTGTTTTATTTACCTTGTAAAGACCATCAAAAGCTAAACAGAACGTCGCCACCTTTTTTTTCTAGTAGATCCGACCACAGACGATTCCTGACTAGAACAAAGTGTGCTATTTGTGGAAATACGACACTGTAGGTACTCCTCCTGTTCAGAAATATTGTTTCAAGCCGTGTTTAGGTTTTTGCTGCATACTATCTTATTTATATATGGCGCTTGTGACTCTGCTGTCTATTTTGTTTCTTTAGGGATTTTTGTTTGTGTAGTCTTTTAGTTTGCTGACTTGAGATATCGACTTTACGAAATCCAGAATTTTGCAGATACCCTCACCTTGATGGATGGTACAACAGACGTATCTGCGTATTTTAGAAAAACTCTATCCGGTTTTAACTGTTCGAGTTGGGCTACTGCTCTTATCAGTCGTTTCCGGGGATTCAGAAATTGATCTATATGCACGTCATCATGATCCATGAGACTTAATGGCGTGGTCTCAGAAACACACTGTAGAGCTGGGTTCCACAAAGTGTTCCACAATTAGTTTCGGTGTGAGAGCATCGTTGCATTCCCATATCAGCGTTAAGAAGACGAAAGTGATTGCATAATCTCAAAATACAAAACTTTGTGTAGATAGCGATAGTATAAAAGCAGCAGTTACGAGAAATTGGCCAGAGCAAATCGCACGTCACTCATGTAGGAACATAAAATCACATTAACTATCAATCTCACCAACGATAGCAAGGTAGACAATGATTTTTCCCTCATTAGCAATATTATCGCCATACACAAAAAAGTAGTAAGTGGGTCCCTTGAACGCACCAGAAGATTTAATGATCAAACCCAACCCAGCCACAAAAATAAATATAACAAATCAATCAAAATAAATATAAAAATTTATTCACATAATGAACTCCAGATCCTGAAAATCATTATTTTTAGTTTTCATCATTCCTTTATATTTTAGCTTAATATTACCATCTTCAAAAAATTGAAACTGCCAGGTAGTTACTGTATGACAAAGTAATTTTAAATTTATTATTAAGCTCCATACAAATTTTCTCCCCATTTAATATTCACAGCCCATAATGTGATACCGTACAATTCATATAGGTAAAAAAAAAAAAATCACATTGCTACTGCTTTCATCTACCCAGTTTTGGCTACTTTTTAATTTTTGTATTTTGTGCACTTTTTAATATGAAGACTGAAAGTACAACAAACAATGGACAACGTATTTGAAAGAAAGTAAATGAATGAAAAACGGAAGTAAATGGAGATTGATGAAAATTGCCAACCAAAAAATAGACAACATATGTGAAAGAAAGTAAATGAATGAAAATGGAGATTGAAAGGACAACTCAAAATGGACAACGTATTTGAAAGAAAGTAAATGAATGAAAAACGGAAGTAAATGGAGATTGATGAAAATTGCCAACCAAAAAATAGACAACATATGTGAAAGAAAGTAAATGAATGAAAATGGAGATTGAAAGGACAACTCAAAATGGACAACGTATTTGAAAGAAAGTAAATGAATGAAAAACGGAAGTAAATGGAGATTGATGAAAATTGCCAACCAAAAAATAGACAACATATGTGAAAGAAAGTAAATGAATGAAAATGGAGATTGAAAGGACAACTCAAAATGGACAACATATTTGAAAGAAGCTAAATGAACGAAAAATGGAAGTGAATGGAGATTGGTGGAAATGGGGACAACAAAAACTGGACAACATAGAGCAAACAATAAGAAATGTACTAAATGTTGTGTATTGCAAGACATTACTGAATATGGGATAAAGTTAGATAAGCCTAGATTGATTCGTAAATAATGTGTAAATAAAGATCAAGCTAGTAGATATTATTCAAGCAATAACAATAACATATTGTATAATACCGATGATATGGGGCAGATATTAAGAAAGTGTAACAGAATATGGGAAGAAATTAGGTAAACCTTGATCAGTTTGCAAAAAATGTTTAAATAACGTTCATATGAGTAGATATATTAAAATGACTGACACCCAGAATAGTATGGAAAACATGCAGAAGAATAAACAAGCGAGATAACAACCCAAAGAATAGTATGGACAACAGCAGTAACAGTGAAAGGCCAAAAATATGTAATTCATGTAATATTATAAAACATTTAGACTACCAGGATACAAGAGAAAAATTAAATGGTTTGTTAGACGATGGATACCAAGTAGAATGTTTAGATTTAATTTTACTTAAAAACGGTTGTGTAAAAATTACAGTTTACGATAAAGAAAAAGACGCATTAGTCTTTTAAAAAGATTTAAATAAACGTAGTAGAGACAAATATATATATAAAAAAGATTCTCAAGGCAATTAATAAATGTTACTTGGAGGATGATTCGGATACTAGCAAACAAAGCGAAATAGATAGTGACAAATATTATGAAGACGAATTTCCAAAAGAAGATGTAAAAGACCACAATGGAGGAAGAATTTACAGCAGGAAAATTTAATTTTGTTGTGCAATTTTATGTTTAAATTTTTTAAATTCAGTACCCAACATCAGTGGCACTGAATTTTAATTAAGACGTCGGAGACAAGGAAGGTATCGATTTTTGCTAAAGAGTTGTTAAGCTAAAATATTTGTTTATTACTAATTTGTAATTTGTAAATTTTTAGACATAGTAAAACACGGGGTTTAGTCATGGATCAGAGCATCAAATTTTTAATCTCTGGGTTTCTGTAATAACTTTCCTTAAAAAAAATATAAGACTGATCCATTTCGGTGCCCCCACAAAAGTCAACATTTTTTAATAAAAAACAATGGGGTGGTTATTCGCCATACACACACACACACACACACACACACACACACACACACACACACATATATATATATATATATATATATATATATATATACAACTTTTTAATAAAAAATAAGGTACTCGGTCATTCATGAGGTCCACAAAAATCATCCCTGGCTTTCGTTCACCATACAAAAATTTAACTTTCAATAAAAAATTTTGGATTGTCGCAGTGATTGGAAAAACTGGTGAAAAGAGTAACAAACTTAGATTGACTAAACGTAGGTTAAACGATTTTCCAACTAATAACCGGGCTGTTTGTTAACATTTGACCCAACACACAACATACTCCAACCAACAAAGAACTTGGACAAGGATGACGTGGTCAAGGATTCTGAAGCAAGGAATATCTGAATAAATCATTAAAAGGTTCCAAGTGTTACTAAGAAGATCACAGATACAAGAAAAACTTAACAGGCTTGACAATAAAAGATACACAGTGTAAAAAAACTCAATGACTTACTGAAGAATACATTAATGATAATAGAAATGCTGTAAAGTCAACAGAAATAACAGGAAAATACATTTCCGACAAGGATACGTACACAACAAAATGTGTGTCAGACTTAAAGGTCATTATGAATACATGAGACTAACTACTAGTGGTCTCTATATAGTCATTCCAAAAACAAAGGAGAATCAGGGTAATATGGCTTACACACTCTAACATAGCAATAAATGTAACAAAATAATAAAAAAATAGCTATGTAGTTTTAGGGAAGTAATTGTAAATAAAGCATATAAAAAATAAGTATCAACCATTATCAGTCATAAACAACCTTAGGTAAATATTTATTACGTTAGTAACGTGCAATAATGATGGTGAACATTATCAGTGCAGGAACATAACTATACTCTACTCTGACAACCATGTAACCATCACGGAAGTGTAATGCTATTAAATATATACGATGCAAAGCCTCATTTTTACAGAGGGAAGCCGGAAGGGGTAATGTGACTTACCAATAAATACTACTGTGATTACATTAACGTCTTATTATTCTACTTTGGTTCAAATTTTACATCGTAGTGTACGATGATTAAATTTTTCGCGTTTTAATCATTGTTGTGACTTGTTATCTGCGGATGATGGATCAGTCATAACTTGTATTTTACGTAGTACAGCGAACTGTCGCGACCGGTATTTATTCGTGGATTGTCAAACACAATTTACTGTGATTATCGCGTTAAGATAACTACACTATGATACGCTACATGTTTGATTCGTATATTAAATTTGTCTATGGTGTATTCCATCACACCTTGTGTATCCGCTGTGGCCGAGCGGTTCTAGGCGCTTCAGTCCGTACCCGCGCTGCTGCTACGGTCGCAGGTTCGAATCCTGCCTCGGGCATGGATGTGTGTGATGTCCTTAGGTTAGTTAGGTTTAAGTAATTCTAAGTCTAAGGAAATGATTACCTCCGATGTTAAAAGTCCCATAGTGCTTAGAGTCATTTGGTTACTCCGGTTATGTCCTGACTACGTATGTAAAGTTGTTTTTGTGTCTACTTTGCTGTTGTTGAAGATACTGATAGAGTGATTATATGTTTCTACCTGAGTGACATTTAACTTTTATTGTCCAGTTTTTCATAAGTAATTCTTTTATATTATCGTTATCTGTATGACGTTTTGTATTTTAAGGTTCTGTAGTCACTGTGTCATAAAGTTGATACAGGTACCAGGCGATGGCTGGCCTATGACCGAAACCGGTAGAATATTAATTGTTCTAATGCAGTCTTGTGTCATAAGTTTCCGAAAACATACACCTGCTGCAGATGACAACCTGAAAAAATATTTGTTTTTTGTGTCATTGCCGCTTCAATGAAACATGGATATTGAGAAGAGAAGGCGAAAGAAGATTTGAAGTATTTCAGACGTGACTGGATGAGAATGGCAAGGATTAGTTGAGTGCAGAGAGTGACTAACGGAGAGAGTAGGCGACAGAACAAGACTATTGGAAGTCACAAGAAAAAGAAAGAAGAATTAACTCAAGTCACAGGTCGCGATGTCGGAGGAGAAGACGCAAGATGGTGAATGACTTTAAAGGAAGTAGAACTTAACCTGGAAATGAACAGAGCCGTTTAGTATATAAGGACATAAATATTAGCCGTGTAGACATGCCTTCGGGCTGAAGACACAGTAATAATATAATAATAATAATAATAATAATAATAAATGCCGGTTCTTTGCTGACGTCCTCCAACATTTAAATACTTATTATCTGATTCTTCAGTTATGTACTGAAAATGACTGGTTGCTGTTATTAACCACTAACCGTAAGTCACGATGTGACTAAGAAAGCATAAGTGGAGATTCTTTTATCGTTGTTAAGGTAATGTCATTGTGATCTCATTACTGGTGCAGCGCACTGTTGGTCTGAAAATTGCCGATGCTGGTTCAGGGTACACATGAGGGACCTGCCGTATAAAGTTTGCAATCCTGCGAGGCAGTTCACAGACAAACGCCCTTGTACACGAGGATGTAACGTCCTTAAGAAATTGTCGGTGAATGCGGATAGACTTGCAGATGATTAGCGTCTAGTGCAAAGATTGCCAGCTTACTCTAGCTAAATAGAAATATAAGGTGTGGCGCATGACTCGACGAAAAGATGCGAAATCATTTGATTGCGTGGTTCACAATCAGTCACTGGAACTGTCACGGTCTTCAAGTATCTGGGAATGATTTAAGATGAAATGGGCACACAGATTTAAACCTCTGTAAGGCATGTGCCACAACGAGACTGAAGGAAGTGTTATTTCAAGCACAAAAGAGGCTGTTCGGCCAATTCTTTAGTGTCGTTCGTCGGTATCGGATCCGTACAAAGTATGCGAACCCAAAAGTTCCCTGGCATAGCATCCACAAATAAATGATGTAATGTCTAAGTGATAAATACGTATTGTGTGTTCTGAGGCTGAACTCATGGACACGAAGTTAGCCACGTTCATCGTAAGCGGCGCCAGCCCCTTTGAGATTCGTGGTAGCATACGGTGGATGGCCTTCGGGCCCAGGAAACACAAAAATATTCCAGTGGTCGTCCAGTTTACCCAGAAGTTTTAGGCGTAGTTCTTTAAAACCGTGTATGTGTAGATCAGGCCGTTATATTTGTTCCTATCTTAGACTGATAGATTTTTGACGCACCATCAGACTGTAAAAGGAACAGCTGCCAATCGACTGATGGGCTGAAAGAATTTTGTGCCGTAAATGCAAGTGTCTATAAGTGGACACAGCAGCATACTGCTTCGTCGCAAATGAGGAGACTGTAGGCGTAACCAATGGATTATTTGCCGTACCAATTGTTTGTAGTGCTTAAAGTGCGTTCCGCCTTCGACACAAGTTTCATCAAAATCGATCAATTCAGTGAGAGCGGACGAGCAGTTCGCTTCAAACGGTGGAACAAAAACTTTGCAGCCTCGAGGATAACCAGCGGAACTGTTTTGAGTTCTAGCTAGCAGCAAGGAACGAAGTGGTGTGTGGAACCGGGTATCCTGAAACGATCACTGACCGACATTTATCTGTACTGTGCACAGCTGTAGACTTGTAAAATAAATGTATTGAGCGTCTCCAGTCTCGTGTTGACCCACCAGATGGGAAAGAGTAAACGCCCCGTAGCACATTCCTCCTGCCGACTTCGGCCGATAACCTGCACAAAGGCAAAACAAGAATCCAGTTCAGAGCAGCGAGTGTCCACGGGAAGGTATGGAATTTGTTGCCTTCGAGTGGACCTCACCAAGTCAGCCTCGTTCATAAAATGTGATAATCTCCACGCTGTGCTGTGCGGCCTCCGCCTAGAAAAGAGGACGACGACTCAAATCTTGTGATCGTCCCGTATTTGAAAAGTGACACTGTTGATCACGGAGGACCACAAATTGCAACGTCGGGAAGTTAAAACACTTTCAAATACATCCACGACGGCCTGCCGGTCGACTTGTGATTTCGCGAGCACTCAGCTCTCCACTTCCCGCTGGCACTAATGAAGCCCATCTACTAAGTGGAGCTTCCCGCCACGACTTCCCCAGAAGTTTGTCTCCGGGTCATACTGGAAATCACCTCTTTTCACTAGCGTAGTTTGTCTCGGTCACAGCCCGTTCAGGACGACTCTGGAAAGACCTACCCATAGTCTCCAGGCTGCAGAAATGCACGAAGACCATTAGAAACAGCGTATGCATGTAATTAGTATTCTTATAAATGCTGCTGTTTGTTCCTGGTAGGGCGTTGACGTTTTGTCCCACAAAACATTGCAAGCTTTACAAATCTCTGTACGGTGCGTAGCTAAAGGTACACCGTAGTCTACGCCGTGTTGTTGACTTAGCTGCGTAACCATTGCAGACACCGTGGCCTGTCTGGAACATAAGGGCGCCCGTGCGCGGTGACAAGGGAGGCCGCCCTCCCCCCGCAGCTCTCAGGGATTTTTCTTTCAATAAAATAATTTAAAAGTCTGTATTACGTAGACTTTTAGCGGAGTCGGAACTAGAAGTTTCTTATGACTTCTTACCGGTCGCTATTCGTCACCCAAAGTATTAAAAATACTCTATACCTCACCTCGATGCAACCCCCTCCCCCCCTACGAACTATTGTATGGGCGCCCTTGCGTGGAACCAAGGTACATTGTTATGGGCTTGCCTCGAACTTCAAAGTGTTCTTAGCTACACTACTGGCCATTAAAATTGCTACACCAAAAAGAAATGCAGATGATAAACGGGTATTCATTGGACAAATATATTATACTAGAACTGACATGTGATTACATTTTCACTCAATTTGGGGGCATAGATCCTGAGAAGACAGTACCCAGAACAACCACCTCTGGCCGTAATAACGGCCTTGATACGCCTGGGCATTCACTCAAACAGAGCTTGGATGGCGTGTACAGGTACAACTGCCCATGCAGCTTCAACACGATACCACAGTTCATAAAGAGTAGTGACTGGCGTATTGTCACGAGCCAGTTGCTCGGCCACCATTGACCAGACGTTTCCAATCGGTGAGAGATCTGGAGAATGTGCTGGCCAGGGAAGCAGTTGAACATTTTCTGTATCCAGAAAGGCCCGTACAGGACCTGCAACATGCGGTCGTGCATTATCCTGCTAAAATGTAGGGTTTCGCAGGGATCGAATGAAGGGTAGAGCCACGGGTCGTAACACATCTGAAATGTAATGTCCCCTGTTCAAAGTGCCGTCAATGCGAACAAGAGGTGGCCGAGACGTGTAACCAAATGGCACCCCATATCAACAAGCCGGGTGATACGCCAGTATGGCGATGACGAATACACGCTTCCAATGTGCGTTCACCGCGATGTCGCCAAACACGGATGCGACCATCATGATGCTGTAAACAGAAGCCGGCCGAAGTGGCCGTGCGGTTAAAGGCGCTGCAGTCTGGAACCGCAAGACCGCTACGGTCGCAGATTCGAATCCTGCCTTGGGCATGGATGTTTGTGCTGTCCTTAGGTTAGTTGGGTTTAGCTAGTTCTAAGTTCTAGGGGACTAATGACCTCAGCAGTTGAGTCCCATAGTGCTCAGAGCCATTTGAACCATTTTTGTAAACAGAACCTGGATTCATCCGAAAAAATGACGTTTTGCCATTCGTGTACCCAGGTTCGTATTTGAGTACACCATCGGATGCGCTCCTGTCTGTGATGCAGCGTCAAGGGTAACCGCAGCCACGGTCTCCTAGCTGATAGTCCATGCTGCTGCAAACGTCGTCGAACTGTTCATGCAGATGGTTGTTGTCTTGCAAACGTTCCCATCTGTTGACTCAAGGATCGAGACGTGGCTGCACGATCCGTTACAGCCATGCGGATAAGATGCCTGTCATCTCGACTGCTAGTGATACGAGGCCGTTGGGATCCAGCACGGCGTTCCGTATTACCCTCCTGAACCCACGGATTCCATATTCTGCTAACAGTCATTGGATCTCTACCAACGCGAGCAGCAGTGCCGCGATACGATAAACCGCAATCGTGATAGGCTACAATCTGACCTTTATCAAAGTTGGAAACGTGATGGTACGCATTTCTCCTCCTTACACGAGGCATCACAACAACGTTTCACCAGGCAAAGCCAGTCAACTGTGTATGAGAAATCGGTTGGAAACTTTCCTCATGTCAGCACGTTGTAGGTGTCGCCACCGGCGCCAACATTGTGTGAATGCTCTGAAAAGCCAATCATTTGCATATCACAGCATCTTCTTCCTGTCGGTTAAATTTCGCGTCTGTAGCACTTCATCTTCGTAGTGTAGCAATTTTAATGGCCAGTAGTGTATTTTCCGTTAAATATTTGAGTAAACGCTGCGATCGTGGTGTATTTCAAAATACGCTATCAGCGACTTGAAAATCTGCGCCCAACAGAAAGAAAGAAATATAGACATTTGTCTGGGAAGAGCCATTGCATCAGGTACGTGTGCACTTTGAACACGTTTTCTGCCGATAACAGCCCGCCGTAGTCCTGTTTGAATCTGACTACTTTTTAAATATGGGCGATGGATTGTTTCATGTTAATTTATACCCTTTTATTTTTACAATCTGCCTCAATACCGTGGGTGGTCAGTGACGTAAGGGCGTGGCGGGGACCCTGCGCGGTACCTGTGCGGGGGAAGTCGCCACTACAGCGCAGCTCTTACCACCCCCTCCCCTCCCCTGCGACCGGAGCCGGCCTTCACCCCTGACACGTGCAACCCCGCCACGTGTCGCGGCTGCCAGCTGCCAGAGTTAACGGGGTCGCTGACGCGCCGGGCTCGGTCGCAGTGAAAAATACAACCCTCTAAAGGTCAACAGGTTGCGGGGGCGACTCTACTGTCGCGTCACTTTTAGACCCTACGGTGCTGCGCGACGGAATAGATCGCCTCTTTCCTTTCACGGACGTGTTGAGAAAGACTACGAATACAACGGCCCGGTGTTCGATCTCCCTGCGGGGTCTTTTTTTTTCCC
Source organism: Schistocerca cancellata (assembly GCF_023864275.1). Lineage (NCBI taxonomy): Eukaryota > Metazoa > Arthropoda > Insecta > Orthoptera > Acrididae > Schistocerca > Schistocerca cancellata. The sequence goes on from NC_064628.1 coordinate 401,635,579, forward strand.
TACGGGGCATCGCGTCCTTCCCTTCTGCCAGTGGTTTCATATTGTGAAACCTGCATTGTCGCTCCGTGGTTCGGAGTCCACGCTGAACTGTAGTCGCGCTATAAGTGGCTCGGCGAGTCAGTTCAGAGGTCGTAGGAGGGCGAGGGCATTCAACCCCCAATATGATCACGTATAATGAAGCACAGCCGGCCGCGGTGGTCTAGCGGTTCAGGCGCTCAGTCCGGAACCGCGCGACTGCTACGGTCGCAGGTTCGAATCCTGCCTCGGGCATGGATGTGTGTGATGTCCTTAGGTTAGTTAGGTTTAAGTAGTTCTAAGTTCTAGGGGACTGATGACCACAGATGTTAAGTCCCATAGTGCTCAGAGCCATTTGAACCATTTAATGAAGCACAACCTTCGTATTGAGGACACATTTTTCTTTCTAAGCAGTAGCGATTGGTGTCACAGGTTACACTGGATAGTGAACTGCAAATTCTTCCTAACTCTTTGTTTTGAATTTTTGAATCTCTCTTCACTAGTAATTCTTAGGTATTAATAGGATGTAGGTTCCTTCAAATCGTAAATTTTACGAACTAAAATACAAAAAAGTTAAAACAGACGTAACCTTTCGTAGTAATTAAATACTAATAGAAGTCTTTCTTTTCTGTCAATCGTCCGCTATAGTAGCTGGTACACATTCGCCGGCTTATCATTTTGCTTTTATCGTCATTGTCTACAGTGAAATCTTCCGTATATTATTATACGAGTCGCATACAGTTCTAATAAATGAAGTTAGAAATGATTATGTCATCTTACGGTATTATTTTACGTAACTTCCACATACTCCCAGCTCGCGCTATTCGCAGGCCTACGTTTATCGCATAACACGGCAACTGCTGGCTGTGAGATAAGTGACAAAATTTGTGCGGAATCATACATCTTCACGTCTGTTTTTGAAATCATTATTTGACATTACATATTACGATATATGCCACAAATAAGGAATCTCCAAATGATTCTTCCATTTTCAATACGAAGAACACGGAAGTGTGCGAATTAAGCGCGCGGGGGGGGGGGGGGGGGGATTTAGGCGCTGCTACTTAAACCTACTAACCTAAGGACATCACATACTCCCATGCCCGAGGCAGGATTCTAACCTGCGACCGTAGCGGTCGCGCGGTTCCAGCCAGACTGAAGCGCCAAGAACCTCTCGGCCACAACGGCCGGCGCCGCTGTTGTTTTTGTGAAAATCTGCCGTCGCATGATTGTGTCGCTCGGGCGCTTCACACATAACACAGATGATGCGCATTTCTTAAGCAGGTGTGGCAGATGGGTGGTGGTCTAACAAATAAAAATCAAATTACGTACGTGCATAACATAGCACCTCACTTTGCATTACGTGTCGTGTCGTGATCTCATACGCGGGTTGGACAGCAGTATAGAAGTCTCCATTTTAGTCACTAATTGCGATTTGCAAATCGTCAGCGCGCCAGACTGTTGACAGGCCGAAAGAGGGCTTACCTGTTCTGTTTTGGTGGAACACCCTTCCGGCCCGAATTTCAGTTCCGTTATGTGCGCTAACGAGCGCGCACAGTTTTTGCCACAGGATGAGGTGGACACCTTCATAATTAAAAGCGGTACCGCTCCTTAATGATACCTTTCATATTTGCTGCTGGTCGAAACGCGTGTTCACGGGTAAAGAATAAAGCAGAAAGTAGGGTTGTGTGTGTGTGTGTGTGTGTGTGTGTGTGTGTGTGTGTGTGTGTGTGTGTTTTCGTAACGTACAGTTCTGCAAATTTATTAATAATTTTTCTTTGTGTTGACTGTTTTCTTTGAAAGCAAGTGACGTTATTGAATGCACAGAGTAAGACGTCTGGGATCACTGGTTTTCTTTGAGTGTGTCATACAGGTATTTGTATACAAACGTAGGTTCCTGAATAATATCTTCGAATTTAAAATACTGTGTTCTGTGATTAATTGTACAAGAAGACCAATAACTGGTGACCTCGATGTGGTTGTAAATTGTGCTTCAGCCTGGCAAAACCATACATCAGGTTATTCACTCCAGAACGGTTCAAATGGCTCTGAGCACTATGGGATTTAACACCTGAGGTCATCAGTCCCCCAGAACTTAGAACTACTTAAACCTAACTAACCTAAGGACATCACACACATCCATGCCCGAGGCAGGATTCGAACCTGCAACCGTAGCGGTCGCGCGGTTCCAGACTAAAGCGCCTAGAACCGCTCGTCCACAGCAGCCGGCTATTCACTCCAGAAAGGAGGAAGTTTCACACTAAGTTTGTCCACTTCTATTTTCGCATCATTATGTGGGATAGTTCCCTTTATCTTCCGTCATGTTCATTTCTTGTTTAGATGTATCAACAAGTAGCATTCGTCCTTACATTCCTCAGCAATTTAGATATTCCGGTTTTTCAGCATTACGACAGTATGACACACCACGGTAACAAGTCTTCTCTGGATTTACTCACGTGGAGATTTCTTTACTCAAACTTTAAACAAGATATCCAAAAATGAGCAAAAACAAAGTGACAAGGCATACTAAATCTCCTATTGACCAGTTTCCAAGCACAGATGTACGATGTACGGTGGTACACACCGATCTGATTGGCCCGCTGCCTCCCTCAGACGAATTCATATACTGTGTAACGTGCATCGATAGTTTCAGTAACTGGACAGAAGTCACTTCACTACGTGATGTTCGAGGAGAAACCGCGGCACGAGCGTTTTATATCTGCTGCATCACTAGATTTGGAGTACCTAACCAGATAGGGATTCACCAAGGCGCACTGTTCCAGTCAGAGATGTCCCGTGCATCAGCTAAGATTTGTAGTTCTAAACCGACTCAAACTACGGCATGCCATCCACAATCAGGTGGCAAAATAGAGAGACTCCATCGAACATTGATGGCAGCCATCAGAGCCCATGGTGAACGAAAATGCAGTGACATCATTCCTACAATTCTCCTAGAACTGCGTTGCTGTGTGAGAGAAGAAAATAACTCAACACCTGCTGAGACCCAGTGTGGTACAACTCATTTCAACAAACTAGATCTACCAGCATTCACTTCTCAGTTAGACCAACATACGGATAAACTACGCCGTTAATTATATTTCCACAGGGGAAACACCATTTGTTAGTAAAGATGTACACAATACGAATCATGTATTTGTGGAGGATGACAAAGTGAAAGCCAAACTAGTACCTCTCTATGAAGGCCCCTATGAAGTCCTGGAGCGATAAACAAAATATTTATCTATAAAAATTAAGGATGTGCCAACTAACATCTCACTTGACAGACTGAAACCCGCCGACATCCCCCAGTGATCTGCAGGATAATCTACAGAGGACTTTACCTGTCACCCAAACCTCCAAGAGTCTCACCAAAGACAGTTGCCCGATTTGGTCGCGTTTTGAAATTGCCTGATGAGTTCGAGTAATTGACTTAGATTCTGTGGGAGGGGGATAATGCAGGGTTATGCTTATGTTCGTCAGCTACAGCTCTCTAAATAATTCTTCTGTGTGTTGACTTTGTTTCTTTGAAAACTTAAGACTTTTGAAACGCACAGAGTAAGAGCTCTAGGATCAGTTATTTTGTTTGAGTGTGTGATATTTGTGTTGTAACTAATGGAAGTTGCCAAATAATATTTTCGGATGTGAAATACTATGTTTTGTGATTGACTGTACAAGAAGACCAACAGAGACTTCTACTGAACACAGGGGAGGGAGGCGAATGTCAGATGCAGCTTTCGTATAACTGCAGATGTGTGTTGCTATCGTTGAAGTGTTAGCTTTACATAACATTATAGCAGTCGTATTGACGGAACCAGGGGACATGGGTCTCAGGGCTGTTGAAAAAAGTCAAGGATGTGCATTTTGTTCAAGATAGCAGTCAGTCCGAAGACTGGTTCTGTGCAGCTCTCCGTGCTACTCCATTCTGTACAAGCCTCTTCATCCTCGCATAATTACAGGCAGCCTACATCCGTTTGAACCTGCTTACTGTATTTAAGTCTTGGTTTGCATCTACGACTTTACCTCCAGCACTGCCTTCCATTGCCAAATTGACGTTTCCTCGGTGCCTCGGGATTTGCCCTGTCCATTCTTTTAATCACATAGTGCCATCAGTAATTTCTTCACATTTCGATTTATCACCTCCTCGTTGGTTAAATGTCTCCCCATCTAACCTTCAGCATTCGTATGCAGCAACGCATTTTAAAAGCTTCTATTCTGTTCGTGTCTGGCCTGTTTATTTCCCACGTTTCATCTCCATACAAGACAACACTCCAGAAAAATGTCTTCAGAATAGACTAATATCCACTTCAATTTATACTCGATTTAACGTGGTTCTCTTCTTCACATTCTTTTTCTTCTTATTGCTAGTTTGCATTTTATACCCTCTCTCCTCCGGCTATCGTCAGTTACACTGCTGCTCCAGTAGAAATAATCCTTTACCATGTTTAGTGTCTCATTTCCTAACCTCCTTCGGCATCAGCTAATTTAATTCGTCACTTCACCCATCTTCAGCAACTGAAGAAACGTTAACGATGTTATCTCATAACCCATTCTGCTCAACTGATTTTCGAAGTCCTGTGCTGTCTCGGACAGAATTGCGATGTCGTCGTAAAACGTTATAAAGTTTTGTTTTGTTTTTCCTTCCTTTGTAACTTTACAGACTATGTGGCGCTTATGACTTAGCATTGGTTGTGAAAATTTGATGACAGCACCTCGTAGCTTCATAGTACATCGTTTGCAGTTGCAGTAGTGCCAACAGAAGCCAAGACGTGTGCACCAGCCGCACGTGTCAGTGAGTACCTCGTTAACACAGGGGATTCCATGCTGCTGCTCTCATCTTTTAGTTTCCCCTCTTTGGGAAAGTGTGAGGGGGAGTTTGTAGCCTTTCGGCTTTTACTCCCCTGTGGACGTGTGTGTGTCATTTTTCTATAGTTTTTAAGGTGTCTGTGATAATGTGGTGATTGTTGTGAGTGTGTCTGGTACTTGCCTGGGGTAGGCGAGAAGATTGGTGTTATGGGGGAAGGAACAGGATTAGGGATTGTGTGTTGGGATTTTCTCTTCGACTTAGTCGTCGAAGATCGTCATAGGGCGCTTGTGCTTATCGCGGGACATGTCATACCGACCTAGGGAGTGGATGAGTGCGTTTCCGGATCTGGAAGAACCCTCATAGAAGGCCCTTGCCAGATCCTGGAAACGCTCTCTCAGGAGTGGGATTTCGGCTGCGGCGTGCAGGTCGTCTGTGGGGAATCCAAGGGGTAGACGCAGTGCCCTTCTGAGGGCGCGGTTCTGCAGCCTCTGGAGTTTGTCCAGGTGCTGCTTCGCCGCGTATCCCCAGACAGGGCACGCATACTCCATTACTGGCCGGATCAGGGCCTGGTATACATTTACTGCTACTGGGCAGGGAAGGGAGCTGGTTGTGTTCAGGATAGGGTATAGGATGGACATTCTGGCGCAGACCTTCCTGTGGACCTCGTCTATGTGGGGTTTCCACGTAAGACGAGAGTCCAAGGTTACGCCAAGGTACTTGGCGGTTCTGCGCCGGGGGAGTTGATTACCGTTTAGGTAAAGGTGGAGGGGGGCGTTGAGGAGGTTCGCGCCTTCCGAGCCTGCGGGTAATCAGCATTGCCTGCGTCTTCTCAGAGGACGGGCCCAAGTTTCTGTGTCACCTAAAACCTTTTGTAGCCTACGGATGACCAGGTCCTTATTCGCGTTTCTCGTGTAGAAGGCTGTATCGTCAGCGTACTATGCGGTGTGCACCAGGGGGGGGGGGGGGGGGCGTTGGAGTGTCCGCAGTGTACAAACTGTACAATACGGCCCCAGGACCGATCCCTGTGGCACCCCAGCACGAATACGCCTTCTGGTGGAGGTGGCAGTTTCTACTTTGACGGAGAAAGTCCTATTCGTGAGATAGCTCTTGATCCTGAACTATGCTCCCGGGAAACCCTTGTGTGTACAACTTGTAGAGTAGCCCTCTATGCCATACCGAATCGAAGGCTTTGGCTACATCTAGTAGCACTATCCCGCAGTAGCCTCTGTGGTTGAAGCCCTCTGTGGCTGCTTCAACCAAGGGATTCCATGCATCAGTGTGTGTGTTGTGACCGAGGCGGTAACCAGCAGAGGCACTTTACAATGCGCTTCGATAACAGTATATGTTAATGTAAGGCTTAGTTTATGTGCCCCCCCCCCCTCAATTTGTGGGAATATTTTACCAAGTACTCAAGGTGTTCTAAGGGCATTTGGCAAGATCGATCATGCTGCTATCACTATTTTGAGATGACCTGGAAAATAATTCGAAGGCTATTAATACGAATTATGCAGTTAATTTACATAAAAACTTAATGAAGTTCAATGTGTTCTTTAAACAACAACAGAAACAAAATTTTTCGTAGTAAAAAAATTATTTGAGATTGCGTATAATATTATGAGATAAACAACATGGACATACCCAGATAGCTGCGCGCATTAGCATTTCTCTTCCGAGATTCAGGGAAGCGCGGTGGTCCTGAATCTACGAATCGGATTCCCTCGCCATATGAACAAGGGGTTCAGGTATACCGCCAGCCTCACCGTTCTTCCTAGGCTGTATTAGTAGGGCAAACACACTTTTGATATCAAATTGATACGCTAATCAATTAAATTGTTCAATTAAACCACCCTCCTTCTAACTTTCTGTCCTAAGTAGTTCATAACCCCTGAGGGTTGATTTATGATCCCTGGTGATAATCGGTCCATCCGACAGACACCCTTCCTCCCCCCCCCCCCCCACCCACCCATCTGGGAAAAAGTGTACTTGGGAGCCACTTTTCCCCTTCTTCGGAAATCCCTCAATCCTCCTCTGCCCTCCCCCCTTTCCACCCTCACCTGCAAATTGTCAGGAAAAAGACTGTCTGTGCTGGAGAGGAAGATATCACGACATGAAATTCAAATTAATCTCAGAAACACTTAAGAGCCAAAGAAACTAGTACACCTGTCTATGATTGTGTACGGCCACCACGAGCACGCTGATGTGCCGCAACACGAGGACTGTCCATAAACCCGTAAGAGTACGATGAGGTGCAGATCTCTTCTGAACGGCACCTACCTAGGCATCCCAGATATGCTCAGTAAGGTTCATGTCTGGGGAGTTTGGTGGCCAGCGGAAGTGTTTAAATTCAGACGTGTGTTACTGCAGTCACTCTGTAGCAATTCTGGACGTGCCGGGTGTCGCATTATCCTGCTGGAATTGCCCAAGTGCATCGGAATGAACAGTGGACGCGAATGGATGTAGGCGATCGGACAGGATGCTTACGTACGGGTCACATGTCAGGAGTCGTATCTAGAGGTGTACAAATTCCCCTTGCAGCCTGCTTGCCCCTAGCTCCTCTGCAACCATTCATGCAGGTCAGCCTGCCGCGACGTGAACACAAGAGTGCGCGTGTACTGAGGCATGGTGGGTAATGCGGACGACTTGGGCTGCCGCAAGCCCGGGCTACATGGGTTCCCGCAGGCCTGCCAAGCTTCACGGGACCCGCTCAGCTTGCTGCGCCTGACAACAGGTTGCGCTGTCAAGCTACCGTGACTACAGTAGCCAGGTGGTTAGTCCGCAGTTCATTTATCGCAACGTTGGGGACAGCACAATGAATAGGTCGAACTTTAGTGAGATTAAAAAAAAATTGACAACTGGCGAATACATGCTAATAAGGAAACAGAGTACAAGTGCCGCATGGGAAACGTTGTCGTGTGTTTATGAGGCCGCTTCAAATAAATCGGTAGGTGTGTCTCAATGCAAACTATGTAAAAAGCTCTTAAGTACTTATTCGGGAACCTCGAGTATGTTACGACATGTGTGCAAATTTTATTTCGTAAAAACCTTGTCCTGAGAATTACGAAAACAGAAAAAAAAAATTTGCCGAATTGGTCCAGCCGTTCTCAAGTTTTACGCTTATCAACACATTTGCCAATTCATTTTTATTTATATAGATAATAAGCCCGAAATATACGCGTAAAGGAAGAATGTACAAATAGAACCTAATATTTTTGACTTGAAATATATATATATATATATATATATATATATATATATATATATTGGGGTTTGCCTTTTGGTGCTCAGGTAAAATAAAAACTTTTAATTAAGGTTCATAATACGACAATGACGCGCGCAGCTCAGCAGTAATATGGGCAGGCAAGCAAGTTTGCCGCAGCCTGCCCGGGTTGGGTTGTGCTTGGCTTGGCTGGGAGTGAAGCAGCCTGCCCGTTCTGTTGACAACGCGCGGCGGCCTGCCCGCCTGGCCACCGGGCAAGCATGAGCGGGTTAAAAGCGGAACATGTACACCACTGGTCGTATCTAGACGTATCAGGGGTACCATATCACTCCAACTGCACTCGCCCCACACCATTACAGAGACTCCACCAGCTTGAACAGTCCCCTAGTAACATGCATTCGTGAGGTTGTCTCCATACGCGTACATGTCCATCCACTCGATACAATTTGAAACGAGACTCGTCCGACCAGGTAACATGTTTCCAGTCATCAACAGTTCAATGTCGGTCTTGACGGACCCGGACGAGGCGAAAAGCTTTGCGTCGTGCAGTCATCGAGGATACACTGGTGAGCCTTCGGCTCCGGAAGACCTTATCGATGATGTTTTGTTGAATGATTCGACAGCTGACACTTGTTGATGGCCCAACACTGAAATCTGCAGCAATTTGCAGAAGTGTTGCACTTCTGTCATGTTGAATGATTCTCTTCCGTCGTCGTTGGTCCCATTCTTGCAAGATCTTTTTCCGGCCACAGCGATGTCGGAAATTTGATGTTTTGCACGATTCCTGATATTCATGGTGCACTTGTGAAATGGTCGTACAGGAAAATCCCCACTTCTTCGCTACCTCGGTTAGGTTGTGTCCCGTCGTTCGTGCACATTCAACTCACTTAAATCTTGATAACCTGCCATTGTAGCAGCAGTAACCGATCTAACAACTGCACCCGACACTTGTTGTGTTATACAGGTTGTTATAAAAAGGTACGGCCAAACTTTCAGGAAACATTCCTCACATACAAATAAAGAAAAGATGTTATGTGGACATGTGTCCGGAAACGCTTAATTTCCATGTTGGAGCTCATTTTAATTTCGTCAGTATGTACTCTACCTCCTCGATTCACCGCCTGTTGGCCCAATTGAAGGAAGGTAATGTTGACTTCGGTGCTTGTGTTAACATGCGACTCATTGCTCTACAGTACTAGCATCAAGTACATCAGTACGTAGCATCAACAGGTTAGTGTTCATCACGAACGTGGTTTTGCAGTCAGTGCAATGTTTCCAAATGCGAAGTTGGCAGATGCCCATTTGATGTATGGATTAGCACGGAGCAATAGCCGTGGCGCGGTACGTTTGTATCGAGACAGATTTCCAGAACGAAGGTGTCCCGACAGGAAGACGTTCGAAGCAATTGATCGGCCTCTTAGGGAGCACGGAACATTCCAGCCTATGACTCGCGACTGGGGAAGACCTAGAACGACGAGGACACGCAATGGACGAGGCAATTCTTCGTGCAGTTGACGATAACCCTAATGTCAGCGTCAGGGAAGTTGCTGCTGTACAAGGTAACGTTGACCACGTTACTGTATGGAGAGTGCTGCGGGAGAACCAGTTGTTTCCGTACCACGTACAGCGTGTGCAGGCACTATCAGCAGCTGATTGGCCTCCACGGGTACACTTCTGCGAATGGTTCATCCGACAATGTGTCAATCCTCATTTCAGTGCAAATGTTCTCTTTACGGATGAGGCTTCATTCCAACGTGATCAAATTGTAATTTTTCACAATCAACATGTGTGGGCTGACGAGAATCCGCATACAATTGTGCAATCACGTCATCAACCCAGATTTTCTGTGAACGTTTGGGCAGGCATTGTTGGTGATGTCTTGATTGGGCCCCATGTTCTTCCACATACGCTCAATGGAGCACGTTATCATGATTTCATACGGGATACTCTACCTGTGCTGCTAGAACATGTGCCTTTACAAGTACGACACAACATGTGGTTCATGCATGATGGAGCTCCTGCACATTTCAGTCGAAGTGTTCGTACGCTTCTCAACAACAGATTCGGTGACCGATGGATTGGTAGAGGCTGACCAATTCCATGGCCTCCACGCTCTCCTGACCTCAACCCTCTCGACTTTCATTTATGGGGGCATTTGAAAGCTCTTGTCTACGCAACCCCGGTACCAAATGTAGAGACTCTTCATGTTCGTATTGTAGACGGTTGTGATACAATACGCCATTCTCCAAGGCTGCATCAGCGCATCAGGGATTTCATGCGACGGAGGGTGGATGCATGTATCCTCGCTAACGGAGGACATTTTGAACATTTCCTGTAACAAAGTTTTTGAAGTCACGCTGGTACGTTCTGTTGCTGTGTGTTTCCATTCCATGACTAATGTGATTTGAAGAGAAGTAATAAAATGAGCTCTAACATGGAAAGTAAGCGTTTCCGGACACATGTCAACATAACATATTTTCTTTCTTTGTGTGTGAGGAATGTTTCCTGAAAGTTTGGCCGTACCTTTTTGTAACACCCTGTATAGACGTTGTTGACCGCACCGCCGTATTCTGCCTGTTTACATACCTCTGTATTTGAATACGCTTGCCGAAATCAGTTTCCTTGGCGCTTCAGTGTGTGTGGCTGCATATTCTTTATTTAATCGATTTGCGGGAGATACGGCTCCTCCCTGGTACCTCCACTCTTACGACGTCACCTCACATCCTACTGCTGGATATTGGTGAAGTTATATCAAAATCTTACTGCATTGATCTTCTAACCCGTTGGATCTCCAAAAAATTAAGGCCTTTTTGGCTAACCGCTTGCATATTTGGAGGGAAATATCTCATCAAATTGATTGTGTGGAATATTGTAATTTGCGGGAAAACAATCGGCGTACATCCAAGGTCTTGTATGCATCGGTGCGTGATTGCACAAGCACCCTGCTCCTCCTCCTCCACCAAAAGCCATATACGTCGAAATAACCTTCCGATCGCGTCTTCATGCCCACTGTATCAGTAGCAACCCTTTCAATCCCTCCCTCCTCGTCCTCCCCATCCCTCCCTCACACACCCTCCCTCCCTCTCCCTATGTATGTTATTTTATTTACACGTCAAGTTTCGTAGGACCAAATTGAGGAGCAAATCTCCTAGATCTTGGTATGTGTCAGTACATGAAATTACAACGCAAAAATAACAACAAATAAGAATGGAAAGTTTATGAGCCCAAAAAAAGTCAAGCCATAAGTTTAAGTAAACGCAATCAACAATACAACAAGAGTCAGCTCAGTTTTTCAAGGAAATAGAAGGAGCGCCCCACGAGAAAACACTTCAGTTTCGATATGAAAGCGCGTGGGTTACGGCTAAGATTTTCGAATTCTTGAGGTAGCTTATTGAAAATGGATGCAGCACTATACAGCACACCTTTCTGCACAAGAGTCAAGGAAGTGCGATCCAAATGCAGATTGGAGTTCTGCCTAGTATTAACTGAGTGAAAGCTGCTATATCTTGGGAATAAGCTGATATCGTATCAAGGATCGACAGTAAAGAATGTATATACATTGAGAGACTAATGTCAGACTACCCAGACTAATGAACAGGGGTCGACAAGAGGTTAGCGAACTTTTACCACTTCCTACCCGAACCTCCCGTTTCTGAGTCAAAAATACTCTTTGAGAATCAGTAGAGTTACCCCAAAATATAATACCATACGCCAAAAACAATGAAAATAAGCAAAGTAGACTACTTTTCGTGTCAAACTATCACTTACTTCAGATGCCGTTCAAATAGTAAAAATGGCGGCATTAAGTCTTTGAACAAGATCCTGAACATGGTCTTTCCATGACAGTTTACTATCTGAACACCTAGAAGTTTCAACTGTTTAGTTTCACTAATAGTGTGCCCATTCTGTGAAATTAAAACGTCGGGTTTTGTTGAATTGTATGTTAAAAACTATAATACTGAGTCTTACTGCGATTTAGCGTTAGTTTATTTTCTAGAAGCCATGAACTCATGTAACGAACTGCACTATTTGAAACTGAGCCATTGTTGCACACAACATCCTTTACTACCAAGCTAGTGTCATCAGCAAACAGAAATAGTTACCTGTAATGCTAAAGGGCATATCATTTATATAAATAAGGGACAGGAGTGGTCCCAACACTGATCCCTGGGGCACCCCCCATTTGACTGTACCCCACTCAGACCCCACATCACAGCCATTCTCAAGACTATGAATGATGACATTTTGATGCCTGTTGCTAAAGTAAGACGTTAACCTGTTGCGAGCTACTCCCCATATTCCGTAATGGTCCAACTTCTGGGGCTATATTTTTCTAACACAATCAAACGCCTTAGTTAAATACAAAAATATGCCTAGCGTTCGAAACCTTTGTTTAACCCATCCAGTACCTCACAGAGGAAGAGAATATAGCATTTTCAGTTGTTAAATGACTTCTGAAGTCAAACTGTAGATTTAATAGCATATTAGTGATATAAAATGTTCAATTAGCGGTACATACACAGCCTTTGCAATAACTTTAGCAAACAATGATACTACTGAGTACTTTAATCATTCAGGAAAATGACCATTCCTAAAGGAAAAATTACAAATATGGCTAAATACAGGGCTGACATGTGCAGCAAATTACTTTCATATTCTGCTAGGCACTCCATCATATCCATGAGAGTTGACTCAATCTCCCCCTTGTCTGTATCACAGAGGCGTATTTCAAACATCAATCACGGAAAGGCATTTGCCAAGAGTGTTATGTGATTCCCTGTAGAGACTAAATTTTTATTTAATTCACAGATAATGCTCAGAAAGTGAGTGTTAAACACTGTACATGTATCTGACTTATCAGTAACAGAAATATTTTTACTACGCACTGCCTTTACATCGTCAGTCTTGTGCTGCTGACCACACACTTCCTTCACAACTGACCATATGGTTTTAATTTTGTCCTGTGAATTAGCTATTCTATTTACATACCACTTGCCTTCCTAATAACCTCACAGTACTGTTTGTAATGGGCTACTGTAGCTTCAGTGTCACAACCTCTTAACGTTTTGATATAATTCCCGCTTCGTTATACATGATATCCTTATCCCACTAGTCAGACAGCCAGGCTGCCTTCACCTGCTAGTACCTTGCTTAGAACGTCCTAATGGACAGCAACTCACAAAGAACATGAGAAATGTGTTACGGAAAGCATTACATTCGTCATCCTCCCCCCATGAACCATGGACATTGCCGTTGGTGGGGAGGCTTCCGTGCCTCAGCGATACAGATAGCCGTACCGTAGGTGCAACCACAACAGAGGGGTATCTGTTGAGAGGCCAGACAAACGTGTGGTTCCTGAAGAGGGGCAGCAGCCTTTTCAGTAGTTGCAGGGGCAACAGTCTGGATGATTGACTGATCTGGCCTTGTAACAATAACCAAAACGGCCTTGCTGTGCTGGTACTGCAAACGGCTGAAAGCAATGTGAAACTACAGCCGTAATTTTTCCCGAGGGCATGCAGCTTTACTGTATGATTAAATGATGATGGCGTCCTCTTGGGTAAAATATTCTGGAGGTAAAATAGTCCCCCATTCGGATCTCCGGGCGGGGACTACTCAAGAGGACGTTGTTGTCAGGAGAAAGAAAACCGGCGTTCTACGGATCGGAGCGTGGAATGTCAGATCCCTTAATCGGGCAGGTAGGTTAGAAAATTTAAAAAGGGATGTGGATAGGTTAAAGTTAGATATAGTGGGAATTAGTGAAGTTCGGTGGCAGGAGGAACAAGACTTCTGGTCAGGTGAACACAGGGCTATAAATACAAAATCAAATAGGGGTAATACAGGAGTAGGTTTAATAATGGATAGGAAAATATGAATGAGGGTTAGCTACTACAAACAGCATAGTGAACACATTATTGTGGTCAAGATAGATAGGAAGCCCACGACTACCACAGTAGTTAAAGTTATGCCAACTAGCTCCGCAGATGACGAAGAGATTGATGAAATGTATGATGAGATAAAAGAAATTATTCAGATAGTAAGGGAGACGAAAATTTAATAGTCATGGGTGACTGAAACTCGACAGTAGGAAAAGGAAGAGAAGGAAATGTAGTAGGTGAATGTGGAATGGGAGTAAGGAATGAGAGAGGAAGCCACCTGGTAGAATTTTGCACAGAGCATAACTTAAACCATAGCTAACACTTGGTTCAAGAATCATGAAAGAAGGTTTTATAAGTAAAAGAGGCCTGGAGACACTGGAAGGTATCAGATAGATTATATAATGGTAAGACAGAGATTCAGGAACAAGGTTTTAAATTGTAAGACATTTCCAGGGGCAGATGTGGACTCTGACCACAATCTATTGGTTATGAATTGTAGATTAAAACTGAAGAAACTGCAAGAAGGTGGGAAATTGAGGAGATGGGACATGGATAAACTGAAAGAACCAGAGGCTGTAGAGAGCTTCAGGCAGAGCATTAGGGAACAATTAACAGGAATGGGGGAAAGAAATACCGTAGAAGTAGAATGGGTAGCTTTGAGAGATGAAATAGTGAAGGTAGCAGAGGATCAAGTAGGTAAAAAGACGAGGGCTAATAGAAATCCTTGGGTGACAGAAGAAATATTGACTTAATTCATGAAAGGAGAAAATACAAAAATGCAGTAAATGAAGCAGGCAAAAAGGAATACAAACGTCTCAAAAATGAGATCTACAGGAAGTGCACAATGGCTAAGCAGGGATGGCTAGAGGACAAATGTAAGGATGTAGAGGCCCATATCACTAGGGGTAAGATAGATACTGCCTACAGGAAAATTAAAGAGACCTTTGGAGAAAAGAGAACCACTTGCATGAATATCAAAAGCTCAGATGGAAACCCAGTACTAATCAAAGAAGGGAAAGCAGAATGGTGGAAGGTGTATATAGAGGGTCTATACAAGGTCGATGTACTTGAGGACAATATTACGGAAATGGCAGAGGGTGTAGATGAAGATTAAATGGGAGGTATGATAGTGCATGAAGAGTTTGACAGAGCACTGAAAGACCTGAGTCGAAACAAGGCCCCCGGAGTAGACAACATTGCATTAGAACTACTGACAGCCTTGGGAGAGCCAGGCCTAACAAAACTCTACCATCTGGTGAGCAAGATGTATGAGACAGGCGAAATACCATCAGACTTCAAGAAGAATATAATAATTCCAATCCCAAAGAAAGCAGGTGTTGACAGATGTGAAAATTACTGAACTATCAGTTTAATAAGCGACGGCTGCAAAATACTAACACGAATTCTATACAGACGAAAGGAAAAACTGGTAGAAGCCGATCTCGGGGAATATCAGTTTGGATTCCGTAGAAATGTTGGAACACGTGAGGCAATACTGACCCTACGACTTATCTTAGAAAATAGATGAAGGAAAGGCAAACTTACGTTTCTGGCATTTGTAGACTTAGAGAAAGCGTTTGACAATGTTGATTGGAATACTCTTTCAAATTCTGAAGGTGGCAGGGGTAAAATACAGGGAGTGAAAGGCTATTTACAATTTGAACAGAAAACAAATAGCAGTTATAAGAGTCGAGGGGCATGAAAGGGAAGCAGTGGTTGGGAAGGGAGTGAGACAGCGTTGTAGTCTCTCACCGATGTTATTCAATCTGTATATTGAGCAAGCAGTGAAGAAAACAAAAGAAAAATTCGGGGTAGGTATCGAAATCCATGGAGAAGAAATCAAAACTTTGAGGTTCGCCGATGACATTGTAATTCTGTCAGAGACAGCAAAAGACCTGGAAGAGCAGCTGAACGGAATGGACAGTGTCTTGAAAGGAGGATACAAGATGAACATCAAGAAAAGCAAAACGAGGATAATGGAATGTAGTCGAATTAAATGGGGTGATGCTGCCGGAATTAGGAAATGAGACGCTTAAAGTAGTAAATTAGTTTTGCTTTTTGGGGAGCAAAATAACTGATGATGGTCGAAGTAGAGAGGATATAAAATGTAGACTGGAAATGGCAAGGAAAGCGTTTCTGAAGAAGAGAAATTTGTTAACATCGAGTATAGATTTAAGAGTCAGAAAGTCGTTTCTGAAAGGATATGTATGTATGGAAGTGATACGTGGACGATAAATAGTTTAGACAAGAAGAGAATAGGAGCTATCGAAATGTGGTGCTACAGAAGAATGCTGAAGATTAGATGGATAGATCACGTAACTAATGAGGAAGTATTGAATAGGATTGGTGAGAAGAGAAGTTTGTGGCACAACTTTCTAGAAGAAGGGATCGGTTGCTAGGACATGTTCTGAGGCATCAAAGGATCACCAGTTTAGTATTGGAGGGCAGCGTGGAGGGTAAAAATCGTAGAGGGAGACCAAGAGATAAATACACTAAGCAGATTCAGAAGGATGTAGGTTGCAGTAGTTACTGGGAGATGAAGAAGTTTGCACAGGATAGAGTAGCATGGAGAGCTGCACCAAACTGGACTGACGACTATAACAACAACATATTCGTCATATATGTTATCGGCACTATAAACGCCCTGCCACCCTTGTTCTTTGACGAGATTTAAAAAAAAAAAAACTCTATTGCTATTGGATTAACGTTCATACATAGTTTGTAATTATATGTGATATTTGTTTGAGCACGAAATCCTCTTAGTGTTGAAATTAGTGCATCATGGTCTGAAAGTCCACTCACTCTTTTACTAACAGACTGCCCATCTAGTAATGAAGAATGAGTAAAAATATTTTCTATGGCTGTGCTACTGTTCCCCTGCACCCTAGTTGAAAGAATTGAAGTCACCACATGAACTAATTTCTGGTACTTCCTATAAAGTGAATCAAGAACCCCCTCTAGCTTGAGTAGAAATGCTCTGAAGTTAGAGTTAGGGGACCTATTAACAACAAAAATTAGAAGTTTAGTTTCGCTAAATTCAACTGACCCTGCACAACATTCAATTACCTGTTCAGTGCAGTGTCGTAATATGTCTATGAACTCAAATGGAATACTGATTTTTACGTACATAGCCACTCCCCCACCCCCCAAGGAACTTCTTGAAAAACAGCAAGGGAATCTGTATCCTGGTAAAGGAAGCCTCTGAATTGTCAAATTATATAAGCGGTGCTCCGATACACCAATAATTGGAGAGTCAACATCTATAAGCAGTTCACTAACTTTATCTCTAATACGTCTTATATTTCGATGAAAAATGCTAATTTCTTTTCTATTTGGAAACATGACGTCCTTTAAAGGTGAACCCTTAGTTAGAGGGTCTTCATTCAAGCATGTATACCTACCAGCTTTCTTCAATCTAGAAAAAAGGTGTAGCTCTAACACCAACTACTACAGGAATTTATCCATGAGTGACCCCACCACCACTCACTACACTGTCACCTACAAGCTTTACTAGCCTCCCCTTCCCTTACCTATTGAGGTGCAGGCCATGCCTAATGAAACTCGATCTACTGTTATTCTCAGCAGGCCATGCCCTCTGCCGTCAGTACTTTCTCCAGCCCTATGTTAACGCGCCTAACAGCACCATTAAGATGAGGCCGATCATGGCGCTGAAATAGTTGCACGAAATGCACATCTGTGACACTACTTTGAATAGCTATCTTTTCCAGGTCACCACCGACATCATATCCCCCATCCCTATCAAGACTATTCCCTGCTCCATCCACTATCACTACCTGATTTTTTGTAAAACTCCTACATAACTCCCCAATGCTGCCAGTCACCTGAGCCAACCCTGCACTAGGCTTCACAATGCTGGTGACCCTGAACTCACTCCCTAACACTGCAACTTCACAATGCTGGTGACCTTGAACTCACTCCCTAACACTTACTGCAACTGCTGGCCCACACCTTATTTTTATCAATACGAAATACTGCCTTTGTCTTTTATTGCAACCAATGTGTGTGTTGTGGAAGCAGCTTAGTTCACACCATGTAATGTTCATCTTTCTGTGAGAGCCAGTGGATCGAAATATGTTAGTGTCAGGTTAGTACCTGACACAGACTTTGAATTCATGGTAGAAAAACTAAGTATATGGCAATGTACACAGGTGTAATCATACACTGCTTTGATGTGTTACGGCAAGAAACAATGTATCAAACTGGTTATGAAACAACAACACAAGAACCTTTAATTGTGGTTACAGTCTGTGAGATATGATCTTCATTGATAGTCTGTGGGATATGATCTTACTCAACGACAGGCAACAAAACTGTACAGAGATCCATGGAAGTGACGTCAATCACTTGTCATCTACTCCTTTGGACCAATACATGTATATTTAATGGGATCACCATATATGGTCAATGCCAGCATGCAGACAGTATTTATTTCTGATGTATTAGAAGAGAGGGAGAGATGCGGTAAAATCTTCTCTACCAGGTAACGTTAGCGAATTTTTTATAGTTCGTAATTTTACTACTTTGGATGTTACAAAAATAAAGAGGGGAGAGAGAGAGACACATTGTGCTGTCAGCATTACATTGTCATATTTCTAGTGTAGTAATCATAATAATACGATAAAGGAAATCAATCTATGAATTGGAGGTATTATGCTTCTGCATTTCTCTGTGCAGTCCATGTATACTCTGCATGGTTATGAATTACCTCCTCTATGTTAGTGTGCTACTTTTCCCATTGTCAGCTCTCCACCTAGTCAGCGACTGCCAGAGTGCTAGACAGTCATCTGACTAATGGAACAGTGCTGTTGGTCTCTTACTTGGCAGGGAGTATCAGTTCTTCCTGTTCTGGCAAATGCTGATTATCGTGGAAGAATGTTGTTGTTGTGGTCTTCAGTCCAGAGACTGGTTTGATGCAGCTCTCGATCCTACTCTATCCTGTGCAAGCTTTTTCATCTCCCAGGACAATACGTATATATTGAATAATCCACTGCAAAATCTCCCCAAAGATGCAAAAGAAAGAGCAGAACTCGCAGATGTTGAGAATACTAATGTGTCTAATAAGACCAAACAAAAATAAATGCTAGTGTTCATATTCACTATAGCCGATATATTCGTCGCGAGAGTAGAGGAACTGTATTGATATTTAAAACAATTCTCATTTATTCTTCAGTCTCAGTGCATGACAAGTTTCGATCTCTCTGGATCGCCTCAGCTCTATGTTGTTGCGTCGGCGACCAGTCGTGTCAATGTAAGCAGCTCACTTCAGAGTATTGTGTTCGGAGGTTCTGACACAGGCACGACTGGTTGCTGACTCAACTACTTAGATCTGAAGATGATCAAGAGAGAGAAACATGTCCAGCGGCGGGACGGAGGGATTCCAGACGCTGCCATTACATCTATTCAGTGTGTTCGGAAATGACCGTTAGAAATTTCTTGGAGTTTTAGAGGGGAGTGAGTACACAATATTTTGAATGGAAAACCACGGCCGGAAATATACCGTTTCCGTTCTACGACGGTTTCAATTCAGATGTTTAATGCGTCCACATCTGCTGAAGGAAAGGGAAAAGTCGGAGAGTTACTTGTCCTGGTATGCAATAGGATAGACAGGATGAAGTGCACAACGTCATGCAGTCACCCAATCTCACTTATCGTCTACCGTGGAATGTTTGATTTACGTGAGTTGTAGAGCTCTACTGACACGAGGTCTGGCCGTTGCACTAGAAATTGAGGAGACACCAGGCGGGATGGAGAGTGTGAACCAGAACATGCTTCGCAGGTACAGTGTCTATAAACAACGTTGGTGGTCGCCACATCGAGCCGCTGTTGTAATGCTTCAGTACTGTTCTGTACGTATAGTAAGCAGTGTTCTTTTTGTTTTGGAATAACGTAGACACGTAATGTTTAGTTGTTAATACAAACAAATGTGTTAAATGGTACATGGATGTTTGGTCATGTTTCTTGCGAATTGTTCCCTAATAATTGTACTGCATCACGCCTCATTCAGTTCCTGAAACAGAAGTGTATGAATTAAACATTATAATTGAAGATGTTGTAGAACAGAAGCGGTGCGTTTGCGAACATGGATTCCTATTCAGAATATTATGTACTCACGCCCCTCTATAAGTTCTAGAATTTCCGAACTACCTATATATCCAGAACACCGTGCAGCCCACAGCTCTCCGCTGCCAGTTGTGGGGGATTGAAGTAACGATTAAAAAAGAAGAAAAAAAAAAAACGGCCCCGGCAGTCAGTGATTTCAACTCTTGAAGATGAGTTTTACTCGTGATGACGCGGCTTGTAAACCGAGAACATTTTATTGAATAAATGATAATTGTTTTAAATATTGTTCATATGACTGTAGGTAGTCGCGAATCACCCCGTAAACATGGTGCTCCCAAAACCGGGTTTCGTAAATCGATTTTCCAATACCACTTCTGGGTGGTCATGGAAACACTTCAGAATCGTTTCTGGAGATCCGCTTCTCGTTGCCGGTTTTCCATTTCCGCAGTCGATGTTCGTTCCCATGTAAACGCAGCCAGTTTTGAAGCGTCACTGGATTTTCAAGTTATGCCTTGATCATCATCATCATCATCATTTAAGACTGATTATGCCTTTCAGCGTTCAGTCTGGAGCATGGTCCCCCTTATAAAATTCCTCCATGATCCCCTATTCAGTGCTAACATTGATGCCTCTTCTGATGTGAAGCCTATTACTTCAAAATCATTCTTAACCGAATCCAGGTATCTTCTCCTTGGTCTACCCCGACTCCTCCTACCCTCTACTGCTGAACCCATGAGTCTCTTCGGTAACCTTGCTTCTCCCATGCGTGTAACATGACCCCACCATCTAAGCCTGTTCGGCCTGACTGCTACATCTATAGAGTTCATTCCCAGTTTTTCTTTGATTTCCTCATTGTGGACACCCTCCTGCCATTGTTCCCATCTACTAGTACCTGCAATCATCCTAGCTACTTTCATATCCGTAACCTCAACCTTATTGATAAGGTAACCTGAATCCACCCAGCTTTCGCTCCCATACAGCAAAGTTGGTCGAAAGATTGAACGGTGCACAGATAACTTAGTCTTGCTACTGACTTCCTTCTTGCAGAAGAGAGTAGATCGTAGCTGAGCGCTCACTGCATTAGCTTTGCTACACCTCGCTTCCAGTTCTTTCACTATGTTGCCATCCTGTGAGAATATGCATCCTAAGTACTTGAAACCGTCCACCTGTTCTAACTTTGTTCCTCCTATTTGGCACTCAATCCGTTTATATCTCTTTCCCACTGCCATTACTTGCCTTGATTTCACCAAAATATTCGACTGCTGCGGACGGGATGAGTTATTATGCAGCGAAAGAGTACGACCCTACCACTACTATTGTAATTTAGTATGCTTTCACCTAAATAACAGAAACCCTGTCTCTGTGTTGCCACGTATAACCCTGTTACTAAAATTTAGTTTCCAAATAAAGTACACTATGGGACGATAGTACTGTTTATAAGAAAGCTAATCAATCTTTTTACAGTATTTGACGTGTGTTGTGTCTAACGGATAAGTAAATCAGACTATTCAATTCTTTTCCTAAGATTTTACCCAGCTGTTAGAAAGGAACGCAGTATCAGTAGTATTATACTGAAGCTAGGACAACTAAATTTCAAGTTCATTTAGTGGTTTAAAACATGTACTAATAGTCGTTAGCCTGTCCAGGCAGTTAAACAGTGAAGTATTGGAAAAGCAGAAGTATGAATTTTGCGTACTTTCTTGCTACTGTTTAATTTGGTTCTTCAAATAAATAGTATTCCACTTAAACAGTATTGGATTACACCCTTACACATTACGTTTTTAAAAGGAAAAAGCCCGTAGGTAACTTCAAGAAAGCTAAAACAAATTGGCAAGGGGGGACATTTAGAGAAGCACTTTCTATAACCAACAAACAAATACTAAAATACTTATATACTAAAGCACATACTTTTTGAACTGAACATTTCACTTCAAGGAAACCTCTTTCTTACTGAAATTTACTTTCAAAAGCTGTTACTCTGAACTAATTTTGTATAGTCATTTAACAGATTCTAATAACTTGGCTTCACCCTAATTGAATTTTACGTAAGCAAACTTTTACAGTAAGACTTCGTAATAGTTAAGAAAACACAAAACCAATTTAAATGGTGCCTCTTTACATTAACTTGGCACTTCATAAGTCTGTACAACAGGATACTCGGGTTCGTCAAATACCAGGAAGGAACCCTATATAGGTGTATGATTAGGATGAAATAACAGGGTGAACCAGTTTCTTTAAAGTCCAAGAATGGTTATTAAAACACAGTTTAAATTAATGGTTCACGCTGTACAAAAGTAAAAGTACAAAAAAAATCTCATCTGGTGGCTGTAGGCTTGGATGTGGCGATCAATTATGACGGCTACACTACCCACAGTACGGCCTGTGCAAGTATCTTGCTGTGTGGGCTCAATTTCTCTTCTTGACGTTGGCCCAATTTTACATACAGTAGTCCAACATTTCGCAGCTATGCCGTAAGCCGTTTGCAGTCTTCATCCGAGGCATTTTTGTGCGAATTTACAGGCGAAGTTTCTCCTGCTCCACAAAGGTGTTGCCTCAATCAATGCGCCCGCATCTCGTGGTCGTGCGGTAGCGTTCTCGCTTCCCACGCCCGGGTTCCCGGGTTCGATTCCCGGCGGGGTCAGGGATTTTCTCTGCCTCGTGATGGCTGGGTGTTGTGTGATGTCCTTAGGTTAGTTAGGTTTAAGTAGTTCTAAGTTCTAGGGGACTGATGACCTAAGATGTTAAGTCCCATAGTGCTCAGAGCCATTTGATCAATCAATGCCGCCTACAGATTGTGTGACTTACCTACCGCACTTGCTCTAGGTGGCGCACCAATTCGCCGTTGCTACCTATTCCGATCCCCAGATCCACTTTCGTTTCAAACAAAAGCACACTGGCTGTTACATAACACCTATTTCTTACATTGTTCCTAAGCGAGACGATTTCTTAAATTGTCAGATTTACATCCACATGAACAAATTATACACACAAATATTTTTTAATACAAAAGTCATCAGAAAATTATTTAACGTAATAAACAATTTACATAGTATTTTACAGTATTACTCACATATAATGTAAAGAACTTAAACTTTACTTTACATCTACAGATAATATAGTATCAATCGAAAATTTTAAAGCAAAAAAAGTATAAAAATTTAAACGAAAAATAAAGAAATAATGTTATAAGAGAAGCAGAAATATTACACTGAGCATGAAATTATGTAGCTCTAAATGAAGAGAAATAGCTACAGTGCTGACTAAATCAGAAACTGGAACAGCTGACTTCCGAGCGTCATATTTAACTGGTCTAGCAAATCCGCTTCAGACCTTAACATGTAAACACGACATCGGAAAACGGTTTTCGAAATTCCGTTTTCGTCTTTTGAAAGATGTGTCGCACGTAAACGTAGTGAATGTACAGCGCATTGAAGTGCTAAAAGAAGCTAACATTGAAAGTTGCTATTCATATCACTATTTTGCTGTAAATGCATTAGACTGCGGATTCAGTTTCATTGCAGCCTCTGCAACTACTGGAAAAATTATGCAATGATTTTATTACTACCTTACATGGAATGGATAGCAGCAATGGCAAAACCTGCGTATGAATTCAGCTAAACATAATTATATTTTATTGAGCCAATCATTACAAAAAAAAATATTAACACAAAAGGAGAGTTCCCTTGCAGTTATAGTGTTCGTAGAAAGAAACTTAGCTGTGTGAAATGGCGAGTCGTCGTCCCACGTGGGCGGGCCACGAATATACTGCAGTGATAGCGACGCTTGTTAAATAATTGCGCTGTAGCTTTCCTCCCGAAAGTTGGTGTGGAGATGCGGTAAGAGGTGCGTTCCGTTCGGTTGTCGGTTGAAGCGTTGTTTGTCGATTATGCTGAACGGATGTAATCCATTCTGAACGACGTAATGTTTACCAACGTCACTGCATGTAATAAGTACTGTAACCACTACACGAACGTTGTAGTTTCTGCATATGGTACGACAGTTTGGAGTATGTGCTCAATACTGAAATCAATTCAGTCGGTAAACGTATCTTTCTACAGTTGTTGTTGTTGTTGTTGTTGTTGTTGTAGTTTTGGGGAAGGAGACCAGACAGCGAGGTCATCGGTCTCATCGGATTAGGGAAGGACGGGGAAGGAAGTCGGCCGTGCCCTTTGAAAGGAACCATCCCGGCATTTGCCTGGAGCGATTTAGGGAAATCACGGAAAACCTAAATCAGGATGGCCGGACGCGGGATTAAACCGTCGTCCTCCCGAATGCGAGTCCAGTGTTTAACCACTGCGCCACCTCGCTCGGTTGTATCTTTCTACAGTCACTGCTTTTGCATTACTCGATGTTACAGTAGTTGTCGGTAAGTGGCATATCAACACTTCGGAACTTTAAGTCCGCATTGTTTCTTGAGAAGTGTCCCGTCTGTGCGTTATTCCAATCTCGCAGAATCTATAATATTGCTTTGAAAAGTAATTCTGGACGCGTAACGTTTGAATATGCTTTGTCCATTATCTTTTAAGTCCCGGGGTCAGGGATTTTCTCTGCCTCGTGATGGCTGGGTGTTGTGTGATGTCCTTAGGTTAGTTAGGTTTAAGTAGTTCTAAGTTCTAGGGGACTTATGACCACAGCAGTTGAGTCCCATAGTGCTCAGAGCCATTTGAACCATTTTTCTTTTAAGTCCACAGTACACCGGAAAACAACCTATATGTCGGCGGTTACAAATTCGCCATCCCTGCTCGTCCACAGGCGAACAGCCACTCTCTCGTAACTGTCGTACCTCCGGTGTTATATCAAATATCGCTACCTAGCGATATACATCTAAACTCTCTCTATCGCAGGGTATTATCGTAATTAAATAGTATTAAACGTTTTCAGTTTAATGATTCTAAGACTAAGAAAAAGTGTTAAATAAAACACAGTAAAGCCACAAAATAAAATCAATTCAGTCTCAGATAAGCACAGCGGATACACAAGGTGTGATGCAATACACCATAGACAATTTTAGTATACGAATCCAACATTTAGCCTACACGGCCATAGTGTTGTTATCTTGACGCGATGATCACAGTAAATTGTGTTTGACAATCCACGAATAAATACTGGTCGCGACAGTTCGCTGAATTACGTAAAATACAAGTTATTACATCCATCATCCGCAGATAACTACAAGTCACAACAATGATTAAAACGAGAAAAATTAAAACAATCAGCGTGCACTACAGAAAAAAATCTTGTAAGTTGTCACTGCCCACACTCTAAACCCTCCGTGGTCCGTGAAACTACAGGAATAGAAGTCGAGCCGGCCGTTGTGGCCAAGCGGTTCTAGGCGTTTCAGTCTGGAACCGCGCGACCGCTACGGTCGCAGGTTCGAATCCTGCCTTGGGCATGGATGTGTGTGATGTCCTTAGGTTAGTTAGGTTTAAGTAGTTCTAAGTTCTAGTGCTCAGAGCCATTTGAACCATTTGAATCGAAGTCGTAACCGCAACTAAACTCTGAAATTTTTACAAGTACTGAGGGCACACACTCGATGAGTCTTTAAGGTATGTATGTATGTCGTCGTCGTCCCCCCTCTCTGGTCTGGACTTACACGCGCTTACACTCGGGCGCGGCTTTCCGCGATTACCAGTGGTTTGGCTCAGAATTTGCGGTAGCAGAGTTTTAAGGTTTGTCTATTCTTGTTGTGGTCTTCAGTCCTGAGACTGGTTTGATGCAGCTCTCCATGCTACTTTATCCTGTGCAAGCTTCTTCATCTCCCAGTAGCTACTGCAACCTACATCCTTCTGAATCTGACTAGTGTATTCATCTCTTGGTCTCCCTCTACGATTTTTACCCTCCACGCTGCCCTCCAATACTAAATTGGTGATCCCTTGATGCCTCAGAACATGTCCTACCAACCGATCCCTTCTTCTGGTCAAGTTGTGCCACAAACTCCTCCCCAATTCTATTCAATACCTCCTCATTAGTTACGTGATATACCCATCTAATCTTCAGCATTCTTCTGTAGCACCACATTTCGAAAGTTTCTATTCTCTTCTTGTCCAAACTATTTATCGTCCATGTTTCACTTCCATACATGGCTACACTCCACACAAATACTTTCAGAAATGACTTCCTGACACTTAAATCTATACTCGATGTTAACAAATTTCTCTTCTTCAGAAACGCTTTCCTTGTCATTGCCAGTCTACATTTTATATCCTCTCTACTTCGACCATCATCAGTTATTTTGCTCCCCAAATAGCAAAACTCCTTTACTACTTTAAGTGTCTCATTTCCTAATCTAATTCCCTCAGCATCACCCGACTTAATTCGACTACATTCCATTGTCCTCGTTTTTCTTTTGTTGATGTTCATCTTATATCCTCCTTTCAAGACACTGTCCATTCCATTCAACTGCTCTTCCAAGTCCTTTGCTGTCTCTGACAGAATTACAATGTCATCGGCGAACCTCAAAGTTTTTATTTCTTCTCCATGGATTTTAATACCTACTCCGAATTTTTCTTTTGTTTCCTTTACTGCTTGCTCAATATACAGATTGAATAACATCGGGGGGAGGCTACAACCCTGTCTCACTCCCTTCCCAACCACTGCTTCCCTTTCATGTCCCTCGACTCTTATAACTGCCATCTGGTTTCTGTACAAATTGTAAAAAGCCTTTCGCTCCCTGTATGTTACCCTTGCCACCTTTAGAATTTGAAAGAGAGTATTCCAGTCAACATTGTAAAAAGCTTTCTCTAAGTCTACAAATGCTAGAAACGTAGGTTTGCCTTTCCTTAATCTTTCTTCTAAGATAAGTCGTAAGGTCAGTATTGCCTCACGTGTTCCAATGTTTATGCAGAATCCAAACTGATCATCCTCGAGGTCGGCTTCCACTAGTTTTTCCATTCGTCTGTAAAGAATTCGTGTTAGTATTTGGCAGCTGTGGCTTATTAAACTGATTGTTCGGTAATTTTCACATCTGTCAACACCTGCTTTCTTTGGGATTGGAATTATTATATTCTTCTTGAAATCTGAGGGTATTTCGCCTGTTTCATACATCTTGCTCACCAGATGGTAGAGGTTTGACAGGACTGGCTCTCCCAAGGCCGTCAGTAGTTCCAATGGAATGTTGTCTACTCCGGGGGCCTTGTTCCGACTCAGGTCTTTCAGTGCTCTGTCAAACTCTTCACGCAGTATCATATCTCCCATTTCATCTTCATCTACATCCTCTTCCATTTCCAAAATATTGTCCTCAAGTACATCGTCCTTGTATAGACCCTCAATATACTCCTTCCACCTTTCTGCTTTCCCTTCTTTGCTTAGAACTAGGTTTCCATCTGAGCTCTTGATGTTCATACAAGTGGTTCTCTTATCTCCAAAGGACTCTTTAATTTTCCTGTAGGCAGTATCTATCTTACCCCTAGTGAGATAAGCCTCTACATCCTTACATTTGTCCTCTAGCCATCCCTGCTTAGCCATTTTGCACTTCCTGTCGATCTCATTTTTGATACGTTTGTATTCCTTTTTGCCTGTTTCATTTACTGCATTTTTATATTTTCTCCTTTCATCAATTAAATTCAATATTTCTTCTGTTACCCAAGGATTTCTATTAGCCCTCGTCTTTTTACCTACTTGATCCTCTGCTGCCTTCACTACTTCATCCCTCAAAGCTACCCATTCTTCTTCTACTGTATTTCTTTCCCCCATTCCTGTCAATTGTTCCCTTATGCTCTCCCTGAAACTCTGTACAACCTCTGGTTCTTTCAGTTTATCCAGGTCCCATCTCCTTAAATTCCCACCTTTTTGCAGTTTCTTCAGTTTTAATCTACAGGTCATAACCAATAGATTGTGGTCAGAGTCCACATCTGCCGCTGGAAATGTCTTACAATTTAAAACCTGGTTCCTAAATCTTTGTCTTACCATTATATAATCTATCTGATACCGTTTAGTATCTCCAGGTTTCTTCCATGTATACAACCTTCTTTCATGATTCTTAAACCAAGTGTTAGCTATGATTATGTTGTGCTCTGTGCAAAATTCTACCAGGCGGCTTCCTCTTTAATTTCGTAGCCCCAATCCATATTCACTTACTACGTTTCCTTCTCTGCCTTTCCCTACACTCGAATTCCAGTCATCCATGACTATTAAATTTTCGTCTCCCTTCACTATCTGAATAATTTCTTTTATTTCATCATACATTTCTTTAATTTCTTCATCATCTGCAGAGCTAGTTGGCGTATAAACTTGTACTACTGTAGTAGGTGTGGGCTTCGTATCTATCTTGGCCTCAACAATGCGTTCGCTGTGCTGTTTGTAGTAGCTTACCCGCATTCCTATTTTCCTATTCATTATTAAAGCTACTCCTGCATTACCCCTATTTGATTTTGTGTTTATAACCCTGTAGTCACCTGACCAGAAGTCTTGTTCCTCCTGCCACCGAACTTCACTAATTCCCACTATATCTAACTTTAACCTATCCATTTCCCTTTTTAAATTTTCTAACCTACCTGCCCGATTAAGGGATCTGACATTCCACGCTCCGATCCGTAGAATGCCAGTTTTCTTTCTCCTGATAACGACATCCTCTTGAGTAGTCCCCGCCCGGAGATCCGAATGGGGGACTATTTTACCTCCGGAATATTTTACCCAAGAGGACGCCATCATCATTTAATCATACAGTAAAGCTGCATGCCCTCGGGAAAAATTACGGCTGTAGTTTCACATTGCTTTCAGCCGTTTGCAGTACCAGCACAGCAAGGCCGTTTTGGTTATTGTTACAAGGCCAGATCAGTCAATCATCCAGACTGTTGCCCCTGCAACTACTGAAAAGGCTGCTGCCCCTCTTCAGGAACCACACGTTTGTCTGGCCTCTCAACAGATACCCCTCCGTTGTGGTTGTACCTACGGTACGGCTATCTGTATCGCTGAGGCACGGAAGCCTCCCCACCAACGGCAAGGTCCATTGTTCATGGGGGGGGGGGTGTCTATTCTTATGCTAGCTAAAATGTACTTACATAGTAAGATGCGCACCTCTTTGATGATTATTTGAGTTGTACAATGGGTAGTTTGCCCACAATTAATAAAAATTTACTGCAATTTGTTACTAACAAAGAAAGTCGCATATCATTCTTATGGAAAATCACCTCCCCTTCCTGGTGGCGCAGTTAGTTTTGTGATAACTAGCATAAATTAAATTATGGGTGGTTTTAGTTACGAAAAAAATAGTGAATTCAAAATAACAAGATAAATCCTATGAAACATGTATTAAGAAGATAGGGCGCGGTGTAAATGAAGGTTGGTAGCGCGTGCTGCCTTGCTATTGTGTGTAGCTATTTTGTTTGACTTATTAAACTGGGATTTGACCATTTGCATATATAATTGCCATCTGTTGCCGAAATGTAATGTTAGAACTAATGCGAGCACATCAGCCGATGCGTCTCGCTGTGCTCTTTAACCTGACAGTCGATCGTCTTCGTGTTTTCGTTGCTTAAATAGTTACTAATTTGACAAGATTTCCTTGTTACCCTTTCCTTCACCCTGATGAATCACACTTAACTTACTCGATACTCGTAGATAGATGGTAAGAAGTTGTCGAGCGCATCGCGCTGGTGTGTGTGTGTGTGTGTGTGTGTGTGTGTGTGTGTGTGTGTGTGTGTGTGCGTCGTACGGTAGCTGCGGTATATGACACGGCATAGGTCTGCTGGCCGCACGACGTGGGTGATAGGGTGGACCGCCTCTCGTGGTACTCCCTTTCACACGCCGAGGCAACCCCACCGCAGGCGCGGGGTGCGCCGGAGTCGGCTGCGAGGAAATCCCGGACAGTAGAAACAGTACAAAACGCGCCAGGTACACTATGTGATCAAAAGTATCCGGATGCCTGGCTGAAAATGACTTAAAAGTTCGTGGCGCCCTCCATCAGTAATGCTGGAATTCAGTATGGTGTTCGCCCATCCTTAGCCTTGTTGACAGCTTCCACTCTCGCAGGCATACATTCAATCAGGTGCTGGAAGATTATTGATGTCGGTCGGTGAGGTCTGGCACGAAGTCGGCGTTCCAAAACATCCCAAAGGTGTTCTGTAGGATTCAGGTCAGGACTCTGTGCAGGCCAGTCCATTACAGGGGTGTTATTGTCGTGTAACAACTCCGCCACAGGCCGTGCATTATGAACAGGTGCGCCGGTCGGAGTAGCCGAGCGGTTCTAGGCGCTACAGTCTGGAGCCGCGCGACCGCTACGGTTTCAGGTTCGAATCCTGCCTCGGGCATGGATGTTTGTGATGTCCTTAGGTTAGTTAGGTTTCAGTAGTTCTAATTTCTAGGGGACTGATGACCTCAGAAGTTAAGTCCCATAGTGCTCACAGCCATTTGAACCATTTTTGATGAACAGGTGCTCTATCGTGTTGGAAGATGCAATCGCCATCCCCGAATTGCTCTTCAACAGTGGGAAGCAAGAAGGTGCTTAAAACATCAGTGTAGGCCTGTGCTGTGACAGTGCCACGGAAAACAACAAGGGGTGCAAACCTCCTCCATGGAAAACACGACCGCACCATAACACCACCGCCTCCGAATTTTACTGTTGGCGCTACACACGGTGGCAGATGATGTTCACCGGACATTCGCCATACCCACACACTGTCGTCGGATCGCCACATTGTGTACCGTGATTCGTCACTCCACACAACGGTTTTCCACTGTTCAATCGTCCAGTGTTTACGCTCCTTACGCCAAGAGAGGCGTCGTTTGGCATTTACCGGTTTGATATGTGGCTTATGAGCAGCCGCTCGGGCATGAAATCCAAGTTTTCTCACCTCCTGCGTGTTATTTTACTTGCAGTGGATCCTGATGCAGTTTGGAATTCTTGTATGATGGTCTGGATAGTCGTCTGGCTATTACACATTAGGACCCTCTTCAACTGTCTGCGGTCACTGTCAGTCATCTGTCGAGGTCGGCCTGTACGCTTTTGTGCTGTACGTGTCCCTTTACGTTTCCACTTCACTATCACATCAGAAACAGTGAACAGAGGGATGTTTAGGAGTGTGGAAATCTCGCGTACCCGACGTATGACACAAATGACATCCAATCATCACCTGACTACGTTCGAAGTCCGTGAGTTCCGCGGAGCGCCCCATTCTGCTCTCTCACGATGTCTAATGACTACTGAGGTCGCTGATATGGAGTACCTAGCAGTAGGTGGCAGCACAATTCACCTAATATGAAAAACGTATGTTTTGGGGGGTGTCCGGATACTTTTGATCACATTGTGTACATCTCGACAAACCTAAAGGAGACAACTTGTCGCTGATGGGTACAGGATTGAAAAGTTCGAGCGCTCCGTGAGAGGTAAAAACTTCGTGGAAGTGTTAGGCAGCGCAGACAGTCTCTAGTAATGTGAAGTGCAACGATCGCATAGGCTCATTTCTAGGAAAACCGAATAGCAGGCAGTTTCTGTATAATAGAGATTGCCTACAAAACACTGGTATGAGCCCTACGTGAATGCTGTTCAGTACGATGTGGTGCATATCAGATCGGATCAATATCGACCGTTACGGAGAAGGGCTGCGCGGGAGCACACAGCCGTGTCTGCCGAGAGAGTCTAACAGGAACGTTGGGAAGATCGTGACAGACAGACCGTCGAAGAAAAACGGTACACATCACGCGAGAACGTACTTGGAAAACCTGAGACCATATTTCAAGTGCCGTGCTGGCGCACCCGTAGAGGACATGACGATAAAATTAAGAAAATAACAGCTCGCACTGAGGCGTGTAACCGTCTGTGAATCGATCAGGAAGAAGTCGCACTGCGTGCTGCAATAAAGAGTGCCCTGTGCCACACAGTTCGCTGAGTACAGACGTTGACGTATCGCAGCTACGCGCCTACTGACCAGGTTTACCTGAGTGAAATGCGTGGCTAATACTTCCGCAAAATTGAGCAAACAGTTAATTATTACAAGGTAATTGTCACAGCCTGTGTCGCGGGCCACGCTCATTGTGGCTCTTCCAAACACTTTTCTCCGTTGATTATTTGTTTCCCTCAGCGCTAATTGGTGATATCACATCATTTTTAGTGAAAGGCAGTTTTGCAAGTGCACTAAGTGGTAAGAAATTCATAAAGAGCTGTAAGTGTAGTCTGCCAACCACCCACAGTCTTCATTAGTGTTTTGTTACAGCAGACCCTCTTAGCACTTAACCGGTTTACTTGATGAAATTATTTGGTTCCTGGATTTCTAAAACGTGACTTGTTCCCTCAACGAACTACCTGAACGTTGCAAAGCAATGTGGTTTATTTTTCCAAGCCAATTCGGAAAGTCCTTCAGCGCATTCATTACGGGGTTAATAGATTTTCACACTGCAGCGTAGTGAATGATGTTACTGAATTTCATGACGGATATGAATTTTTACCTCACAGAAACTCGAACGAGCAACCTTCTTTTGTGGGCTGCCCGCTTACAGGCTGAACTATCCGGACGCAACAAGAGACCCACTCTCGGTCGAATGTCTTAATGTACATACATGATAATACTTCTTAGTGTTTTCAATAGTACATAATATTATTATATTGTTATATGTTGTACATATAGGCAACAAGAGACGCTACCAAGGGAACTCTCAGAGGACCTACAGAAACTTTTTACACTCTTAAACCGGGAAATCGGGAAGCAATGCTCCTTGATCCAGCATATTTGCATCGTCTTCGTTTCGTTATTAACTACGTTGTGCTGTTTGAGTCCATTGTTGGTGAAGTTTGACTGCGAGTAGAACATCTGAGTAGAGTAAGCTTGAAAGTAGCCCAGAAATTCAATTATGATTATGCGAAAACAAAATAATTTTGAACAACACACAGTGAAGAAAATGAGAACAAACTATCTGTGAATTATTATAGGACTAGTAACAATTTTTCTATCACTAGGGGTAAGATGGATACTGCCTACAGGAAAATTAAAGAGACCTTTGGAGAAAAGAGAACCACCTGCGTGAATATCAAGAATTCAGATAGAAAACCAGTTCTAAACAAAGAAGGGAAGGCAGAAAGGTGGAAGGAGTATACAGAGGGTCTGTACAAGGGCGGTGTACTTGAGGGTAATATTGTGAAAATGGAAGAGGACGTAGATGAAGCTGAAATGGGAGATATGATTCTTCATGAAATATTTGACAGAGCATCGAAAGACCTAAGTAAAAACAAGGCCTCGGGAGTAGACAGCATCTCATTAGAACTACTGATAGCCTTGGGAGAGCCAACCATGACAAAACTCTTCCATCTGGTGAGCAAGATGTATAACACAGGCCAAACACCCTCAGACTTGAAGAAGAAAAAATAATTCCAATCCCAAAGAAAGCAGGTATTGACAGATATGAAAATTACCGAACTATCAGTTTCCCACGCTTATATTGTCAGGTGCGCCCAACAAAAAGCAGATGGCCAAAAGAATCTGCCTACTCGAGTCTTATATTATTATTTTCTTAATTATTACACTTGGAGGGAGATAAAACGAAAGAAGACACATGTACTTATGTTGTGAAAAGACACATACATTGACTGCTACAAGAAAATACTCCATAGCTTTTCGCTTCGAGAACAAAAGTAAAGATATTGTTCTTTAACATCAGAGACATAGTTCATTGTCTAGGACTTCGTAGAATATGGCGTCTTTGGATTATTACAGTACACAGATAACATATAATTACATTTATTTTTCCATACACAACAGTAATTAAATTTCAGCGTTCTTTCTCTTTCTGCAGATTCACGTTTATTTACAATTGTGGGTAATCAGCGTTTTTAGATTAACACGCAGTTTTTTAAATTTCAGCGTTCTTTCTCTTTCTGCAGATTCACGTTTATTTACAATTGTGGGTAATCAGCGATTTTAGATTAACACGCAGTTTCTCTCTCTCTCTCTCTCTCTCTCTCTCTCTCTCTCTCTCTCTCTCTCTCGTTCTTACACTTTGCTCACGGGACACACTTTTGACAGAGTTTTTGCAAGTGGCGGTACAACTGACAGCGCACTGCGGCGAGTGCCTCGTGTCCGCAGACACCAGCCGTGTAGGGTACACACATGCACTGCTGGCGTTTGCAGCGCCCGCCCTACCTCTGCAGCACGGTATACAGTACTCACACAGCGAACGCTACCACCATTGGCCGCCCCGCCAGGTGCCTGGCCCACGTGACGTCACTGGAGCCCACCGCCTGCTACGCGCCCCCGCCGATCACATCTGCCCGCTTTCAGCCGGCGAACACAGTGTCAATCTGTGGGCTTCTGGGACCCACATATCAGACACAGAGATGCATTCCCAAGGCCCTAGTATGCTCCAGTGTTAGAATGGGACAGCTGCCCGTTGTGGTACAAGAAAGTGACGTCACAGTTGTGACATTCCGTAGCTGTCGCAGCCTGCTTGGTTGTCTGGAAACTGGAATTCAATTTTCAGCTTGTACACATTTGGTGTGCTACATAAAGTATAGGTATTTGATGGTGTGTGCTACAGAAAGTATAGGTATTTGATGGTTCGATACTACGTCAGGTAGCTGTTAAATGCACCTCTCATTTACTTCTTTAACACATTTTCGACTTATTTTCAACGTCCTGTTACAAAAAGAAAAAGAACGGATTTTTCCAGCATAATAGATTCCTTTACATTTTTTGAAGAAGGAAGGAGAGCATTGAAGAACTTTAATTTTCTATATTCTTTCCGTGCGTGGTGATACTGCTATCACATTCAGCATCTGTAAAGGAAATCTCGCACGAAAAGCTAGTGCGACTAGTTTTATTGTTCCAGTGTTGGTGGGTCGGCGGAGGCCATGCAAAAATGTAACTGTAATGCTCAGGCAACTTAAATATAAACAGGAACCGTTTCATGAATTTAGACATCCGATATTCTAGCAAGACTGTGCGGCGGTTCTGCTGCAGCACGAAAATTAGGTGAGACAGATTAGTGAGTGAGTGCGCGGGTGGAACAGCAGAGGAGGTCGCCAACACTCGTACGGATTACGCTCGTGTACTATCGTTCTGGTCCTCCTCTGCAGGGCGCACAACTCTGTGGACACTGCGTTATTCGCCACCTGGCGCTGTCTGTGTTCGAAGACATTTCTTCACAACTAATTACTTGTATTTTTCGTTGACGTATGTTGTTCTAGCAGCCATGTTCGTACGTTCGTCTGTGAAAGGTGATCTGTTGCATGCTCGAGGCGTTGAAAAGATTTGTCATGTTTGGGGCAAGCAACAGTGCGCAGCTATTACTCCTGATAAAGGCAGTAACAATTAGCAAAGTGATGTGTGTTTCAGGTCATGCGTCGGATAATGTGACGTCAGGGACATGTCCGCCAAGGACGACGACAACAGCGCCAGTGGTGAGTACTAACCACACTAACTTGCCGTAATTAATAACGACTTCCGGTATACGCTTGCGTTTTACAGCTTTGTATAAGGTAAGTAATGGCAGTCAGTACAGTTCGCATACTTCTGTAGCTTACAACTGAACCTTCGTCTATTATATTGTACTACCTCCTGCACAACACCACGAGGAACTATTTGAACATCTGTGAAATTTACTCCGTAAAATAATTAAATGGGTAGCGCAGTAAAGTAATAGTAAATATCTAAAGAGTGCTTAGCGATAATCATCTTATGGTGATTTTCTACAGAAAGCTCTCCCTTTTTGACTTCGTGTCTGCTCGAACAGTTGATATATTTTGAGAATTCCACCTTGAAGGCGGAGGGGCGGGAGGCACAACGTCTTGTTTTTCTCCGTTCACGCATACATGTTTCTGTGATACTACACCATTCTACTGTGAAGCATAAGTATACATGTATGTTACCAAAACCATCACTAGATTCTCAAAAATGTTTGACCAAAAGCATATACCTCAAGAGCAGATTTCTTTGTTATCTTTCTGTCTTGTACAGTATTGACCTGGTTCTTTTTCATTCATTTTAAGGTGACATCAGCTCAACTGCACGATTTGACATTATCTGTTGAAAGTTCTGTCTAAAACACCATACTGCTTCAGTACCTCGATTGGTGATGTGTGTAATACTCCTGTGTAGCCCTTTTTTATGAGTGAAGTGGCGCTGTGGTAAGACTCGAGACTATCATTCGGCGGGACAGCGGTTCAAATACGGTCTACATTATCAGTGATATCTTAAAGTCTGCGCATGATTCCTTTCTATTTGTACATCAGTACTCGGGAATCTATTTACGGTGCATGGCGAAGAGTACCCCGTACCATCACTTGTCATTTCCTTTCCTGTTCCACTCACAAATATAATGAAGAAAAACGACTGTCTGTATGCCTCCGTATCAGTCCTGATTTCTCGTAGGTTACCTTAGTGATCCTTACGCGCATTGTTTGTTGGAGGCCAAGGGAATCGTTCTGCAGTCAGCTTCAAATGCAGAATCTGTAAATTTTCTCAGTAGTGTTCCTTGAAAAGATCGTCCCCCCCCCCTCCCCCCCGATTCTCATTTGAGTTTCCGAAGCATCTCTGTAACAACTCTTGCGTGTTCTTCCAACCTACCACTAACAGATCTAGCAGTCCTCCTCTGAATTACTTAGATGTCTTCCTTTAATCCGGCCTGGTACGAATCTCAAACACTGTAGCGATACTCAAGAATAGGTTGCACCAGCGGTCTATATGCGGTCTCCTTTACAGAGGAACCACACTTCCCTAGAATCCTCCCAATAAACCGAAGTCGACCATTCGCCTTTCCTGCCACTATCCTCACATGCCCGTTCCATTTCATATATCGCTTTGCAACGCTACACCCAAATACTGTAAATGACGTGACTGTGTCAAGCAGGACACTACTACTGCTCTATCTGAACATCATGGGCTTGTTTTTTCTAGTAATCCGCATTAACTTACAAAAAAATGGTTCAAATGGCA
Organism: Schistocerca cancellata; assembly: GCF_023864275.1. NCBI lineage: Eukaryota > Metazoa > Arthropoda > Insecta > Orthoptera > Acrididae > Schistocerca > Schistocerca cancellata. Next base: position 401,672,431 of record NC_064628.1, read on the forward strand.
CTGAGCACTATGGGACTTAACATCTGAGGTCATCAGTCCCCTAGAACTTAGAACTACTTAAAGCTAACTAACCTAAGGACATCACACACATCCATGCCAGAGGCAGGATTCGAACCTGCGACCGTAGCGGTCGCCTGGTTGCAGACTGTAGCGCCTAGAACCGCTCGTCCACCCCGGCCGGCGCATTAACTTACATTTTTCTACCTTTGGAGTTAGCTGCGATTCATTACACCAACTAGAAATTATGCCTAAGTCATCCTATATCCTCCCACAGTCACTCAATTTCGACGTCGTACCGTACACCACAGTATCATCAACAAACAACCGCAAGTTGCTGCCCAACCTGTCCGTCAAATCATTTATGTATATAGAGAGCAACGGCGGACGCATCACACTTCCCTGGGGCACTCCCGACGATATCGTTGTCAGTGCCGAACACTCGCCTTCGAGAACAACATATTGGATTGTATATGTTAAGAAGTCTTCGAGCCACTCACGTAACTGTGAACTTACGTATTTTATATGCTCGTACCTTCGTTAGCAGCCTGCAATGGGGCACTGTGTGAAACGCTTAACGGAAATCAAGAAATATCGAGTGTGCCTGTTGCCCTTCATCCAGAGTTGGCAGTATATCATGTGAGAAAAGGGCAAGCTGAGTTCGCACGAGCGTACTTTCTAAAACCGTGCATTCGTGGACATAAGCTCCTCTGTCGCAAGAAAATTTATTCTATACGAACTGAAAATATGGGTTGGGGTTGGGTTGTTTGGGGAAGGAGACCAGACACCGAGGTCATCGGTCTCATAGGATTAGGGAAGGACGGGGAAGGAAGTCGGCCGTGCCCTTTCAAAGGAACCATCCCGGCATTTCCCTGGAGCGATTTAGGGAAATCACGAAAAACCCTAAATCAGGATGGCCGGACGCGGGATTGAACCGTCGTCCTCCCGAATGCGAGTCCAGTGTCTTAGCCACTGCGCCACCTCGTTCGGTGAACTAAGAATATGTTCAAGGATTCTGCAGCATACCGAAATAAGGGAAATTGTTCTGTAATTTTGCGTGTCTGTTCTTTGCTCTTCTCATGCATAGGAGTCACCTGCGCTTTTTTTTTTTTTCAATTCGCTGTGACATTGCGCTAGCCTTCAACTAGTAATGCATGATCTGGGTATTTACGTGCTATTGACCATAGACATTCTTTGGATGACTCTAGTGCCGTAAATTGCGAGCTCTGTTTGCACTCTAGAACCGTCACAGAAGAATGGGGTGGCCCGTAAAAACATCCAACAATTCACTTAGTTTTACCCAGACCTGTTACACGCTACCAAATAACTTCACTGTCACACTCAACTTCGACCTCAATGAAGGCAATACTTCTGTTAACTGCAATGAACAGTCTGTCTCATGTGGCCTCTAATCTGTGTTTCCGATATACGTTCCATGACTTGGTAAATATCTGAGAGCTTTCCACTTCGTTCTTGAGCCAACTCTCGGTCCCGAGCATAATCTGAGCGCGAGAAGTTTCCTGGAAGGCAGTGAATTCGGGAATTTCGTTACGAATACTTCGACAGTTTTCGAATAAAATTTTGACAGTCGAAGTGTCTTTACTCTGTACGCGTTCTGACTTCCGTTGCTGCGTTTCGACTGGCGAGTGTTCGTCAGAGTACCTCAAACTGCCACCTAGTCTAAAGAACCACAATGTACTCTCCATAAGTACTCTGCTACCTGAGTAGCTACTTCCTTTCTGTAGTGACCTCTGACCTATCAAGGGGAGTCCTACGAATCCCCAACCGATAACGCACGTCTGTAAACCTGCAGCCAAGACTGTCACAAAGTCGGTGAAGTCTCTGGTTGAGAACCTCCACTAGGCTCCAAAGCAAAGGACCCCGATCGGCTCTCCGTAAATTGCGAGCTCTGCTTGCACTCCCCGCAAGGTCAGCAGACTCTACCACTTCCGCCAGCTGCCCGGATGAACTGAGGATGGCCTCAGAACGCATGCGACAGGCGTCGTTGGTGCCGACGTAAGCGAGAACATGCAGAAAAATGCGCCCTGCTTGCGAGATTGCCATAGGCAAGGACACCTCCACATCTCGGATGAGGGCTCCCGGCAGACATGCGGAGTGCACATTGGCTTTCTTTCCACCATGAACGCTATCTGCCATAGGGGCTCCACAACGCGCCTAACGTTGGATCCGCGATAGCTAGTAAACCCCTCCCCCCCGTGTGCCTATTCGGACCCTGCTGAAGCAATGGCCACCTGTCCACCCACAGGGTGGATGGGGGAGGCCAGGCGGCCAGTCTCCACATTGGCCTTCCGCCTCGAGCGACGCGAACGCGTTACCACCCGCCACTTACTCTGCTGTGAGGGCGGATCCACCGCATCGGGTACCGTAGGCGGTGCCTCGGTAGCAGAGTTCGTGGGCGAAATAAGCGACACCTGAGGTGTCCCAAGCGACGCGCCAGATTCTTCGCACCACTACTACGCGAGGCAGCAGCCTGAAGGTGACTGACAGTAGCCAGAAGCGCATTCAGCTATTAGCGAACTGTGACCAGCTCCTCCTGCGTCCGCACATAGCAGGTCACTACGGTCGCAGGTTCGAATTCTGCCTCGGGCATGGATGTGTGTGATGTCCTTATGTTAATTAGGTTTAAGTAGTTCTAATTTCTAGGGGACTGATCACCTCAGATGTTAAGTCCCGTAGTGCTCAGAGCCATTTGAACCATTTTGAACATAGCAGGTAAACATTCTACCCATCCTAGCAAGACTAACTGAAGAAAAGGGCGCGACCACTCTCCTTTTACGTCCTTCGCCAAATGGAGCGTGTACTCCTTCTCTAAAGACTTCGCTGTCGACTGAACGTTTGACGTTAATATTTCTTCTTTCTAAATCTCTATACGGAGAATTCTACGAAGTTAACATGGACGTTACGTCTGGTTATAAGCAAATTTCAGTTAAATGTTACGGGTGGCTTGATCTGCGAGGAAACGCAGTGGTTTATTAATGGTGTTAACGTGCATAAATTGTAAGGTGCTATATTGAACATAAGCAGAAAAGTAATCACAACAACAACATTTAAAGTTAACGTATTTCATTATAGAACAGTCTAGATTCCATGTGTAATAATTTAAAAAAAAAAAAAGAAAAAGAATCACCGATTACTGCGAGATTATCGCTAAGACTAGCCGGCAGCTGTGGAAGAGCGGTTCTAGGTGCTTCAGTCCGGAACCGCCCTGCAGCTACGGTCGCAGGTTCGAATCCTGCCTCAGGCTTGGATATGTGTGATGTCCTTAAGTTAGTTAGGTTTAAGTAGTTCTGAGTTCTAGGGGACTGATGACCTCAGCTGTTAAGTCCCATAGTGCTTAGAGCCATATCGCTAATCCTAGTTTGAGGGTAACGAAGTGTTTGCATCGAGGCAGCACCACAAATCCCGTATTGTCTCTCTATGGACGCGGATCAATTTGAAAATCTTAATAGTACAATGACAAATATACTTGCACAGAGGGTAGGAGGCCTCAGTTCTCAGTCACTACATTCGCTTGTTACACCAAACGCAGGCGAGAGCGAGAGCAAGAGCATGTACTAAGTTTATAGATCTGTGGATGGACGTAGACGTTGAGAACTGGTCCCAGTGTAAATGTTAACAATATCAACATTTTGCGCACTGTTCAAAATTCCTGAGTAATTTTCGGACAGTGACTCTAGTCGATTAAAGCATAAAGCACAAACAATGTCTGCAGGTAAAACAATGAGGGCTGCGCTGGCCGATTGTCCAGAGAAAGCGGCTGGAATGATTCACTAGCAGCAGTAGAAGTAGTCTCTCTCTCTCTCCCTCTCTCTCTCTCTCTCTCTCTCTCTCTCTCTCTCTCTCTCTCTCTCCTTCCCTCTCACACACACACACCTCCTCGCCAGTCCGACCAGTCAGCTTCTGGAGCAGGTGAGTGACACTGAAGTCTCCTACCAACGGTGAAGTAGCTCACGTAACAGTCTGCAAGATTTTCAGCTGTCATTTTCTACACTAGATGTATAGGGCGGCGGAAATTGCGAAAAATGGAAATAATAAATCGTATTTGAATCCGAAAAAAGCGAGTTGTTGGGTGTGCACAAATGCTGATCACAGAATATTGTAATGACATAATCACATGCGTAGCATTACTTACACATAGTCAAAGAAGGACGTGAGTTGGGCTCTCCAGATATTTCGTAAACAGTCCCTGTTATCGAAACGGCAAATGGTAGTATGTGAAGGTGAAACTAATTTGCTGTATCGCTAAATTGAAGTCTTAGGAAGGCTTTTCTGAAGGTACGAGGGCGTGATGAAAAGTAATGACTCCGAATTTTTTTGTTTGAAAACTCTTAAAGCTTTTAAATTAAAACAAACGTTATTAACATTCTACATCTTCAATCTTAATGTCTACATAATTTATTTGATCTCAATATAATCAACCAGGCGACGAACACATTTTTTCCAACGAGACACTAGGTTGTTGATACCGTAACTGTAAAATATTTGCTGAGGGAGACACCGCTTCTTTACTATCAGAGAGAAGTACTCGAAGGTGTTCTTTAAGTTTTGGAAACAGATGAAAATCTGATGGGCCAAGTCGGGACTGTATGAAGGATGATCGATGACGGTGAACGCAAGGCATCGAACTGCTGCAGATATTTCAACTCTTGTGTTACTTTGCAAGTAGACAGATGAAAAATATAAAAGTGTTACCAATTCAACAAATTACTTTCCCATCTGCGAACTATTATTTGATGGACGCTGTTTACGAAATACTAGAGGTATCAAAAGAAGAGGGTCCGTGGTTGTAAGGAGGAAAGAAGATTGCCATTTTAACGTCCCGTCTGAGCGGTAACAAAACCCGGAGCGTTGATTTGAAAGAAAAAGTCGCGGTATTCGCTTTTAAGTGATTCAGGGAAATGGCAGAAAGGTGAACCCGGATGGCTGAACGAGGACTCGAACCGGCGTCCTCCCGGTGTCTCAACGACTACCGTTGGCAGCTGATGCATGCCCAGGTCGATGGGGGCGGGGTCACTAAGTTGCATCCGTGTATGATCTCCAGGACTTCTGCTCTATCCAGTTTTCCCTTATGTGAGTCACACGGTGGAACCAGTTTGGGGCGGTATAGCAGTTGTTTCACGACTTGCCAGCAGTGTTTTTTTCGGCAGCTCGAGGATCTTGTTAGTGCTGTGGAACAGGACGGTCGCTTTTTGAGACTGTTTAGGTGCACATGTTTTGGAGCACGCTTATAGTCTAGCCAACGAGTTGCAGTTCCTCTCAGCGTTCAGCTGCTTCCCCGTATGTACATGAGATCCTCCAACGTCGAAAAAGGGACTTTAGGTCACTTTTGCAGCTTTCGGTTAAGCGTGAGGTTGATTTGGACGACGGAGGCACTTTGTGCTTAACTCTTGGTAGGCGCGGTCCAACTGCTGGCACTCGGTCAGATCGCACGCTGTACTGGCTTAGACGAAGTTACCTTTCTGGGGAGCGAGAGTCATGGCTCATATGACGCAGCCCACCACGGTTTCCTCCTCTCTGCCAGTCCCGCCATCTCAGAGCAGAAACTCCTCTTTGATGCTCTACCACCTTGACTTTTACTACCACTTGTGAACGTTCAGTTTAATTCCTCCGTTGCTTGTTCGATGTACAGGTTGAACAGCAGAGGACAAAGACTGCAACCTGCCTCGCACCCTTCATAATCGGGAGACTTCTCTCTGGCTTTACCATTCATATTGCCCTCTCTTGGTTCTCGAGCATGCGTATATTACACGCCTTTTCCTGCAGTGTATGCCTATTTGTATGAATGTCTCAAGATATCTTCCAGCATCTTTACAGTCTAACTCTTTCTAGATCAAGAAATCCCACGAGAGTATCTTGATTTCACTCAGGTCCTGCTTGCTTTCTCGAGTGTGACGCCAGGACAGTCTCCCTGACGCGTTCTCCTTTCCCTAAGCCAAACAGATCGCCTCATAACAAATCGATCGTTTAAAAAACAATAATAATAATGAAAGAGAAAAACTGAATGTTTTCGAAAGAAAAGTAATGAGAAAAATCTGGGGACCTGTGTTGGAGAATGCCGTATGGAGAATTCGAAAGAACAATAAAATTTATCAGTTAATGAAGCAACTCACTATAATACAGAAATTAAAAATTAGGAGACTGCAATGGGCTGGACATGTGGCCAGAATGGAAAACAACAGTGCCACCAAAAAAATGGTTCAAATGGCTCTGAGCACTATGGGACTCAACATCTTAGGTCATAAGTCCCCTAGAACTTAGAACTACTTAAACCTAACTAACCTAAGGACATCACACACATCCATGCCCGAGGCAGGATTCGAACCTGCGACCGTAGCAGTCCTGCGGTTCCGGACTGCAGCGCCAGAACCGCTAGACCACCGCGGCCGGCAACAGTGCCACCAAGAAAGCATTTGAAGGAACTCTCCAGGCAACAAGACCATTGGGCCGACCTCGTACAAGGTGGAAAGATAACAGAGAAGGACATCGCAGCGTTAGGAATTTCCGCAGGGTGGAGAGAGGCTGCGAGAGATAGAAGGCGGTGGAAGCAGATCGTTGGTGCAGCGCGTGGTATGCAGGGCCTGTGATCGCTGAAAAGGGAGAGAGAGAGAGAGAGAGAGAGAGAGAGAGAGTAAGTAATGATAATGTGGTAGTACTGTATGAAAAATAAAAGTTATTCTGCCAGTCCCGAGGTGAAGAGAAAAGGGGTTGGCGTGCTTCGGATGAATTAGGACGGGGGAAGGCAGCGGGTACGTAGCTGCGTGCAGCGATCGGCCGCCCGCAGCACTGAGCTCAGCTGAGCTGGCTCCGCGGGAAGCAGAGTCAAGGTCTAGTCCAGACTCTGGACCGGGACCGAATAACTCTGCAAAGAAGGACGAATCAGCCGCCTTCGCTGCTGCACTGTGAGGTTAATTTTTTCCGCCGGTATTGCGCTGGAAGTGGAAAGTGTTTCAGCGTCGTCTTAAATGCAACATGGTGTTGCTCTGGCGGGCTGACTCTAAGCGATTCGGAACGCAGACGCTGCGGCTTCGATATAAGGCAGCTGCGTTACTGCTGTCTGAAGGGGCAGCACGTCGTCTGCCTCTGCACTGCGCAGATTCAGAAGGATGTAGGTTGCAGTAGATACTGGGAGATGAAGAAGCTTGCACAGGATAGAGTAGCATGGAGAGCTGCATCAAACCAGTCTCAGGACTGAAGACCACAACAACAACAACAGCATTTATTTTCATTAATACAAACATGCTAAGGTGCTTGCATTTACTTTTGACAAAAGCTTAGTCGCGTGTACACACTTAACGTACGTTCCAGTGCGTGGCGATTTGTTTTGTTATCGTCCTTACGGCTTTCCAGATCGACGTATAAGCTGTTGCATTGCGAACAGCACGTTGTTGTTTGTTGTTGTTGTGGTCTTCAGTCCTGAGACTGGTTTGATGCAGCTGTCCATGCTACTCTATCCTGTGCAAGCTTCTTCATCTCCCAGTACCTACTGCAACCTACATCCTTCTGAATCTGCTTAATGTATTCATCTCTTGGTCTCCCCCTACGATTTTTACCCTCCGCGCTGCCCTCCAATACTAAATTGGTGATCCCTTGATGCCTCAGAACATGTCCTACCAACCGATCCCTTATTCTGGTCAAGGTGTGCCACAAACTTCTCTTCACCCCAATCCTATTCAATACTTCCTCATTAGTTATGTGATCTACCCATCTAATCTTCAGCATTCTTCTGTAGCACCACATTTCGAAAGCTTCTATTCTCTTCTTGTCTAAACTATTTACCGTCCATGTTTCACTTCCATACATAGCTACACTCCAGCACACTCCAGCACACGCATTGTAAATATGATACAGTGGTACTCTGCGTAATATTCTTAATGTCAGTTTGTGCGTCAAACTCGATGTTTATTGTTTATAATGTAAAGATTATCGATTAAGGAAAGATATAAAAATATCATTCATTTCCTGTTGACCTAACACGTTAAATGTGTAAGGAACATGTGTGGGACGTGCAACATGCCAATAACATGCTTCTACTATTTTTACCTCTTGTTTTTTCTCTTTTTGTTTCAACAGCTGGAAGCAGAAATTTTAACGAAAAATTATAAAGCCATCGGAGTGCATGTATAAATTAAATAAACTAAAAAATTAAAAAAAATTGAGTAAATCTGCAATAGCCACTCACGAGCATCAACACAGGCACACTTGTCTAACACTAAGTACAGCTTACCTATTTATAACATTAGGTACAGCTTACCTATGTTACATAGTACAAACGAAGGCAAGAAAATGGATTTCATAGAAGAACTAGAAATATATTCACATGCTCAGTTGACCGCAACACATTCTAAATGAGCAACTGTAACTAGCTAACAAAAGATTTCTATATAATTTCCTTGGTATGATCACACCAGTTAAACACACCACTGGTCCTCTGGATTCGAAAGGTGTACAACAATATTCACCCTGTAATAGAAAAACACCTGCACTGCATAACATCCTAAATGCTATCGAAGTAAAGGATCAGACACTAGATTCAGCATATTCGGAGGAGCCTGATAATAAATCTTTTAATTTTTAACACTTTCTGCCAAGATGTAATTTACATGTACTTATATTGCAATGAAACTATTTATGATGTCAGTAAATGGTTACATAAATTTAAACATTAACGTTGACAGATGTGTTGCCCTTATCCCACGCTGCGCAAATTTTAGAATATATTACCATAGACTTAGGAAAAAGGCCAGAATGTTTAACAACAAGAAATCTTAAAAAGTCAACAGGATTAAAATGCAATTAAAGACGCAAATCAAATAAATTAAAAAAGGTATCACGGCTACGTGGAAAGCCCTAAGGCTAAGTAGATAGAACATAAATATGCAAGGTGCAATACTAATGGCTGAAGGCCACAATTAAGTTTCAAAATTTAAAATGTATTACCATAATGTTTTAAAGGCGAAGGCCGCAATGTTTAAGCTTGAAAGATAAATTTAAGAATTAATTTTGAAAAATTTTTAAGAAAAAAGAAAAAACCATAAGCCTTAAATTTTAAGCAGCTGAATACAGATAATTAAACACCGGTGGCACTCAGAAGCCTCCAGGGAGGTCGGTCTTCCCTCGTTCACTTAGGCGAGACAGGTGGTGAGCCCAACTACACTTGATCCGTCAGAACCCAACCAGGGGACAGCCACGGACCGACCGACACGACTTGCTTTCCGTCAATCAGTATATGAGAACTCAAACCGGAAAGGTTACAAACATGATAATCCACAATGGAGTATGTATTAGCTGTCAGAATTACACACCATGTTGGACAGTGACAACAGGTGAGGAAAGGACGCTGCCTGAAATTACGTAAGTGGCCAGGGCAGGTAACCAGAACACTAACGGCCACAAGACAGAAAATTCCACTGGTGCACTCAAATAGTAGTCGACCAAAATAGTTAGTTGCACCGCATGGCGGCTAAATTTCAGCAGTAGAAACACTCGGTATTGCGCACAGGAAAACCTCCCCAACAGAAAACCACCGAAACGAACCACCACGACATGAATGGACGTAGCTTGGGTAGCTGAAACCACTACTCAAATTTGACGTCGTGGGTCGGTGAAGCACCAAGCTCGTAGCGATCGGACATCTCCACACACGCTCCGACACTGCCCAGGGGCCCCAGCCGACTGCACCGCGCGGAGATAACTTCCCTCGTCCGCAACAACCGAACGACTGCCTCCTGACCCCCTAATCGGAAACTGTACGCACAAACCAAAGGTGGTACACGGCGCAAATATCGATACACATCACTGCTGCCACACGTAGAAGGAAGAAGAACCACGACGTAACCGCAACAAGGGCGGGAAACCAAACACAGATAGACAGCGAAGTTCACGCAAACGCATAGGTGGGAGTGAGCACGGCTCAGAGTGTATGCTGTTTTTATGCCACGCTTTCGGAGATTCTGGGGATATATGGCCGTGCCTCGGATTTCTGCATCGATTATGTGATTTCACGGGTTGCTGGACCTTCCCACACCGTGCGTGCCTGTCGTGGAATACCCATTGCTCCTTAGAACGCCAACGGTTTGCCTCATGTAGACGTTGTGTCCCGTGCCTGAGATGCCACGTCTTACGTATTGTTGTTGCGGGTGTTACCAGGTTGTCGATGAAGCTGCGCTTGTGCCTCGTGCGATGAACAGAGAGCTTATGGAAGTACCGGTCCGTGTACGTAGCTTTCCGATACACGGTATAGCCCCGTATTGCGCCATTCCCCGTGCTAGCGAGGAGGAAGGGCAATAGTTCAGCCTCCACTTCCACAGTAGACCGAATGATGACCGTAGCTGAAACGGAATTCAGCCTCTACGAACGTGGCTTTACCCGGCTACATTCTGGAATAAATGCTTCGCGGAGTTCTTGTCGCGTCATATTTGTCAGCCTCGCTCTTTCGAAGACTTCCTCCGTTGTCTTCCTCAGAAGACACTTGAGTACGCCTTTTGGTACTTCAGTTAGCCGAATGTTGTCACGGGGACGTGACGGCGTACTGCAAGTTGCACGTACTACGAGAGGTTACCAGGTGTAGAAGTATGAAACCGTAGCTTCCCTACAGATGGTGCTAGCCGTCAGTATAGGGCCTTTGAGACCGCGTCAGCAGCGCCATCTGGTTCCTGTAACGGCTGACGACGAATGTCAACACACAGTAACCCAAGTTCCGGACATCGGTATCTGTTTCAAACTCATAAACATATCGATTTTTGTGCCTACTAACTACGATTCGCGGACAACATTGGTTTTCTGTTATCATTTGAAGAAAACTGCTGCAGAATCGCGTCCAGTGCTCGTCGAAGCTTTCGGCGAACGTGCTCTTGGGAAAACGCAGTGTTTCGAGTGGTTCAAATAATTAAAAAGTAATGATTTTGACGTGAGAAACGACGAGCGCGGGAGACCACCGAAAAAGTTCGAAGACAACGAATTGCAGGCCTTCTTGGATGAAGATGATACTCAAACTCAACAGGAACTCGCCGAACAATTGAAGGTGGCGCAGAAAGTCGTTTCTCTTTGGTTGAAAGCTATGGGAAATGTACAGAAAGTGGGAAAATGGGTTCCGCATAAACTGAATGAAAAACGGCAAACAAATCGAAAAACCACTTGTCCAGTGCTGCTCGCCGGATTGAAAAGAAAGTCGTTTCTTCATCGAATAGTGACAGTTGATGAAAAATGAATATATTTTGAGAATTCTAGGCGTCGTAAATCATGAGTGAATCCAGGCAAACCATCGACATCCATTGCAAGGCCAAATCGCTTTGGAAAGAAGACAATGCTCTTGTGTTTGGTGGGATCAGAAGGCTGTCATCTATTATGAGCTGCTAAAACCTGGTGAAACCACTAACACTGATCGCTGCCAACAGCAAATGATCGATTTAAATCTCGAAAAACGACTGGAATCTGGAAAAAGGCAACACAAAGTCGTATTGCTCCATGATAACGCCGCATTACACACGCATAACGGGTCAGGGGAACGTAACGGATCAGGAGAACGATCGACGCGTTCAGTTGGGAAATACTGGGGCATGCGGCTTATTCTCCACGCTAAGCTTTGTCCGATTATCATCGGTTTGCATCAGTGGGACACGCTCTCGCTGAACAACGCTTCAGTCCGTATGAAAATTACGAAAATGGCTCGCTGACTGATTCGCTTCAAAAGAAGAACTGTGTTTTTTTTTTCTCGTGGCATTCATAGCGTGCCAGAGAGGTGGCAGAAATGTATAAATAGCAATGCAGATTATTTTGAATAAAATATTGTTTATCATTTTCAAAACAACAGACGTGTAATTATTGTAACCAAATTCCGGTTTCATACTTCTACATCTGGTAAGTCGATGTCTGTGAGTGCTGGACGTTGGTAGCGATGGTGATTTCGTCAGACGGTGAAAGAATTGTTATTTCTCTGTTGCCTTTAGACTCGGAGCGCTCGATTCCCCGCGCCATCGAAGCTGTAGTCCCTATCCCGGTTAAAGTTGTAGATAGAGATTGCGATCTGAACGGCTTTTTGATGGCAGAGTCTCAGTAGGTAGATGTGCGGGATAGTACTTCTGTTTCGTCAAACAAATGAAATAGTCTTTACCGAGAACCTACAAACACTGACCTGTACCTCAGCGCAGAAAGGTTTCATCATCAGCCGATATGAAAGCAGTTCTAAATAAGCTGATACACAGAGCTGAAACTGTCACTGGCAAGGAACAGCTAGAGTCCAAGATCAGACATATAAGAAATGGCTGTAGCGATCAAAATATTTAATTATATGTCTCTAAAAAACGAAAACACAGACACAATGAATCATCATAAGATGATCAGTCGATAACATTCGTTCCTTTCTTCGCAGCTAGAACAGATAAGAGGCAGAGTCCTGGGCACACACGGTATTCACTCCATTTTCCAGCCACTGGAGGAAGTTAAAGGGGGGGGGGGGGGTGCCCAATAAAAGACAGCGTTGGTGTTGGTGGTTCTGACATCTGGTGATCTTAGTAGCAATTCCATTGGTGAAAAGGATAAGACGACGATTTCAGAACGCTGCACGCAGCTCAGACGCCACTATAAGTACCATCGAACACAATCTCATTAAGGAATATACGATTATGTTTGATGAAACAGAAATATTATCCCATACATCTACTTACTGGGATTCTGCCATCAAAAACCCCATTCAGATCAGAATGTATATCTATAACTTCAGCCGTATAGCGACTACATCCTCGGTGGTGCGTGGAATAGGGTGGTGTATGTTGAAAGGCAACACAGAAATAAATGAGTCTTGCCCTATCTGACTAAATCAAGGTCGTTACTAGTGTCCTGCAGTCACTGGCATCGACTTAATCTCGGGTAGCATGTGCAACTTGCATTATGCCGTGACGTCCCCGTGTCATAATTCGGCCGACTGGAGAACGCGTAACGGCGTACTCGAATGTCTCTCGAGTAAGTCGTCGAAAACTCGAATCTGGGAAATGTGATTCCGCTAAGCATTTACTCGAGAATTCTGGGTTGTCTGCGTATTAAGAGGCTGTAATTCTTAAGGCTTTCCCGGCGAAATGATGGCATGTCGGAATAATCGGATCTTTTGGCGATTGTTGCGCCGTTCTCGTACAATATTTCTACCGCGCGAGGCGCTGTCTTCTTGGGGCGTTCCCCGCCTCAGGGGGAGCGAGTCACGTCGTCGAAATATCGTACACGAACGACCGACAGAAGAGGTTGCTTCAAAAGGAGACTTTTCATTGAGCGGAATGTGAGTAATTTATTGTCGATGCGGACAGCGGATTCGTCCGTGGCGTGTTGACGGCCGTGGAGTGGGCCCGGGCTGTGAGAGGCGTGGCGGAGGCAGGCGAGGCGGTGGCGCAACAGGGGGCGGCGGGCCGGCCGGCTGCGATCGGCCCTGAGGAGGCGGCGGCGGTCGATACAGCGACCGGCGCCAGCTGCTGCTGCTGCTGCTAAAACTGAAGGGTCGAAACGGTTCCGTACTTCAATTCCTGTTGTACTTTGCACTGTTGTCCACTACGCCCACAAATTCTGTCTGGTTGTCTGCAGAGATACAGCGATCTACCTTCTCCTGTTCTGTTGCGTCTCTCGCCATTTCTTTATTTTTTCTGCCACTGATTAAGGAACGGGTTTCGAATAATCTAGTTTTCTTCAGCTGGCTTTATTTTTATTTTTATTTTTTTAAATTTGAAACTCGAGCTGTTCAAAGCAAAATCATGTGTCCCATAATGAAGTCAAAAGTTTCCATAAGACGAAAGAACTAATCTTCCGCAGCATTACAATTACGGCAACTATAAAGATCCGGCTAATGCTCAGCTCTAATGGGAAGCTCCATTCCGCCGCGGTCAACACTACCAAAAACTTTTGTGATAAGATACAAGTCTCGGTGTCAAAGATGCGAACTCACTCGTCCATTTTGACGACGGGACTCCGCCTCGGCGTCTGCTCTGCATTAGCGGACTTACACTTGTAAATAAATAACGTTTATTACAAGAGAGAGAAAACATGAGTACAGCGTGTGTGTCCCCAGCTGTCTCACGTTGTTTTCGTCCTGCGTCGGGCATGGATGTGTATGATGTCCTTAGGTTAGTTAGGTTTAAGTAGTTCTAAGTTCTAGGGGAGTGATTACCTCAGATCTTAAGTCCCATAGTGCTAAGAGCCATTTGTACCATTTGAAAAAACTAGCACTTGTAAACAACGGGTCATAATACAACACATGTACTGGAAATTGAGAAAATAATTGTAATAACACAATTACCGCGATAATCGACCTCAACAGATCGCACCAGGAGAGAGGGGCAGCAGCTGCACGTGTGTTCTCCTCGGTTACGAACTAACCAGCTCAGAGCCGTAATGTTATTTCATGTGTCTGAAATGTTTGCGACGCTCTCTTGCATGACAAAATATTTAGACACAGTGATTTAAATGTCAGGGATGCTCACAAACCTGTAATTTTTGTCCATTAAAATGAAAGAAATCGATTAATGTGCATGTTTCGGTACACTTTTTTTCCGGAGTTTAAATTCTCTCTTTTTCTTGACTCCGATGAAGGTTTCGAAATACCAAGAACGGTCTACAGTGATCGGTAGTTTTTGCAGCAAAATAGTAGAAGACACGTGCAGGTGTCGCCCCCTCTCTCCTGGTGCGATCTTTCGGGGTCGATTATTGCGGTAGTTGTGTTATTAAAATTATTTTCTCAATTCCCACTATATGTATTGCATTTGTTTACAATTGCTGGTTTTTTCACGACAATTTTGATGTGCAATTAGACCATAGAAGCATTTTCCGTCAGTTGTGGTAGGACGTATTGGTCTTCCTAACCCTTTAGGTGATGGTTTGCGGTCCTATCCCTTCTTAATACGTGCAAGTTACATATCAGCTACACTAAGCTCGCCTCTCGGGGGAAGTGAAATAGAATGAAGTTGTCGCGAAATAGAGCACCATTTATTTGAAATTCGAGCACCAGGGTGATTATCGAGCAACGCAGCGGGAGGCGTCTGTAGTGAAATCCTACGTCAAACAGCGATAGACACAGTCCTCAGCTATATCCTTAGTAAACTCCTCCCTGTCCAACACCGGCATCTCATCTGCTGAACACATTTCCCGCCAAAAATAAAGATAGTACCTTCCACTCCAGCCCTTTTCCCGTCAGCTTATAGGTGAATGGATCACCCTATGTAGAGTTTATTTTGAGTATGTCTGCCACTAGTTTCGGGTGGCATTGTGAACTTTTTTCTCAGCAGGATAACACCAGTTGTATGACATCATCAATTTTTGAGCTGTATTACGATTTATAGCGCTCCCTGTGTAGCGCTATGTATATAGAAGTGTAAGTAGGCCCAGTCTTTATGATTAATTATGTAATTAGGCCAATCTGTACTTCAGTTTCCCACTCCAAATAAATGAAATAGACTAACCTAGCCTTCCCCTCCTGCAGCTAGACAGTTTCCCTGTGTAGGGGGATGCACTTAGGCTTTCCATCCAGAAGGACCAGGGTTCGAGACACAGAATAGGCACCCGCTATTTTGAATTTCCGGGTACGGCGTTAACAAAGTTTGGGGACAAAGAAATTCCCGCCATTTTGGAAATTCCCATTCTTTTTTTTAATTTCTCGCCAAAACTTGAGACTCCCGGCACAATTCGAATTTCCCGGCTATAGGGCAGGTGGGGTAGGGGGAGTGGAGCGTGTGGGGAGCACATGGCAGCTGGCGAAAACCCAAGACATCATCCGTGTGTGGGGGTAATTAATTGATCAATTAATTAATTTCATATGAAAACTGCCCGTACCGAATTTACTCTCCTAGTTTTAACTGAAAACAAATATGGCGTCTGCAGCTGTTTCTGGCGACTGATGGCGTGCATGTGATGCAGTTGGCGTTCTTACATTTCATTAGTCTTGAGTGAAACACACATTCAGAATATCTCTTATAATTGCTATTGCCTTACACGTACGGAAAGATTTTTCGAACGCTGTTTTCCGCACTATGATGGCAGAAGTTCTTCACTCTGAACGTGTACGCCTTTGCCGATGGCTTAAGCCTCACGATGCTTATTGCTGTATACGTCCTGCACAGTCAGAACTCCGTGTGGGCCTGTGTATGTCCAGATACGTGTCTACCGCAGTTAGAGGTAATGCATTTAAAGTTCATACGGGTAGTGTCACGCAGGTGATGAAATTAGCATACGATTTCCAAAATAGGCTGTTAATCAGTTACTTCCACCTCTGGTTTTGAGTTTAATGAGTGATCCTTTTTGTTGCTCTCGGGAGATAGTATAACGTAATACAGAAGCGACGATAGATGGCGAAGTTATAAGTCTCGTGCTTATGCTGGCGGTAATCCCACTGAATCAAACGGCATTCGGTTGTTTATATCATATTATTTCCCCTCCGTTCCGTACGAGGATAATGAGTTCTGTGGTCAGGATGTAAGCTCTGCTACTGATCGCTTTTTAGCAGAAGCACTGTATGAGTGTAATCGAAAAGTGAGAGAGGCAATCGAAATGCCTAAACGACCGAGCAGTTTTAATTTTCATGACAGCTTTGGGCTGCCGGCGGCGTGATTGCTACGAAGACGCTATGATAACGAGGCGCGTCATTCACTAGTCAGCCATGGACAGCTGTGACGATAAACGCGGGAGATACTTTCCTTTAGCTCGCCACTGTGTGCAGCCAGTTTGCAGAATCAGCGCGAGAAGTCGCTAGGAGTCATTTTAACGTCGACAGTCGGTTATTTCCTGCTGTCTGTCGTTAGGCAGCACGTTTTCATTCCTCCGAGGAATTTGAGCCGGCATTTGATTAGCCTACAACTGATCTTACGTGGTCATTCCACTTCGGTTCATTGCAAATACAGGTACGCACGAGACGGCATTGTGATGTCGGCGACAAAAAGCATCGAATAGGCGCGCGACTGGCAGACGGCGGAAGGCGCAATGTTAGACCTGTAATGTGTGTCGTGTTTACTGTGGCCGTTGTTGACAGATTAACGTCACAGGGAGTCCGTTTTTCTCGGGAGAAGCAAGTGTAGCCCTGCAGCTGCGAGGGATGCTCACCGCGATTATCGGCGCGGGAGTCCGGCTGTCAGTGGAGGAGGCGGCAACGGCTGGCTGGACGCCCTCGCCGCCCACGTCGCAGCCTCGCGGCGCAGACAGCGCGCGTAGCCCGGCGGGCTCTGCACGTCTAGCAGCTGGCGTCCCTGTTGCCACGGACCGCTTCTTAACCTAACCGATACGAAGGTACCAAGATCAGTGCTTAGTGTCCAGTCAGCGATGAGACGGATACGAGCTGGATTCGGGAAAGGATACCGAAGGAAATCGACCGTGCCCTTCCAAAGGAACCGTCACGGATCGCGGAATGGGAAGAGAATGGAGGTGACGAGTGTATGCCGAAGATGCGCCCGCCTCGTGAGAAGAGTCGCCTAGCGCTGCGTGCGCTCGCGCTGCGCACCGAGGACGCCGCCAGCATTCCACATATCGCCGTGAGTTTTTTCATAATCTCTGCGTGTGTAACAGTGTACTTCCAAGTTTACCGTATCCGCCATTCTATTGAGTCCAAGGTAAGCACCATTCGATGTGCCTTGGAGCTGGATTCCTGTTCTTCATAATGGCATCGCGTTCCCCTACTGATTAATTACAGCTTTACCTCTCGGATACAGAATTCCTCGTAGCAGGAAATATCCGGATCGCCTTTGCTCTCTGACTTTGCTAAGAGTTAAAAAATTTTACAATTTACTTAGCAACGTTGATTCGTTTCGCTTGTTATAAAAGTATTTTTATAAATTACTTGGTTTATTAAGAGTTCGCCACGGCCTATCCACCACGTTAATGTCCGGTCTACGTATGACCTCTGCCATTATAAGGAGATAAGAAATACACACATCAAAAAAAGTTTGGCATCACCCCAGTTGCCAGAACTCCTAAACATAGACGCTGACTACGGATATTGTATCACAGACACAGTGCATTTGCTCAGAGATGTCACTAAACCTGCCCAAAGATGTAAACAACGATGCATGAGCAGCGCCTACTAGACGGAGGGGGGGGGGGGGGGGGGGTCAGACAGCCGATCAGTTCCAGTCATTCCACCAGGAAGGAGGTACACGGCTCGTGTTGTCTGTAGTTCAACCATGCCTAGACGGGTAATAGCGCGGTCTGATCGCGTCCTCATTGTCACTTTGCGTCAGGAATGGCTCTGAAAAACAGAACATGGAGGACATACAGAGAGACAAGAACTGTCAATGACCTGCCTCTCTCAGACCGCCCAAGGGCTACTACTGCAGTGGATGACCGCTACCTACGGATTATGGCTCGGAAGACCACTGACAGCAACGCCACCTAGTTGAACAGTGCTTTTCGTGCAGCCGCAGGACGTCACGTTACGACTCAGACTGTGCGCAATAGGCTGCATGATGCGCAACTTCACACCCAACGTCCATGGCGACGTCCATCTTTGCAGGCACGACATCATACAGCGCGGTACAAATGGCCCAACAACATGCCGAATGGGACAATCTGGACTAACAGCGCCTTGATGAACTTTTGGGTAGTATGCCACGACGAATACAGGCATGCATCAGTGCAAAGAGGACGTGCTACTGGATATTAGAGGTACCGGTGTGTACAGCAATCTGGACCACCACCTCTGAAGGTCTCGTTCTGTGGTGGTACAACATGTAATGTATGGTTTTCACGAGCAATAAAAAGGTCTAAAATGATGTTTATGTTGATCTGTATTCCAATTTTCTGTACAGGTTCGCCGGCCGCAGTGGCCAAGCGGTTCTAGGCGCTTCAGTCCGGAACCGCGCTGCTGCTACGGTCGCAGGTTCGAATCCTGCCTCGGGCATGGATGTGTGTGATGTCCTTAGGTTAGTTACGTTTAAGTAGTTCTAAGTCTAGGGGACTGATGACCTCAGATGATAAGTCCCATAGTGCTCAGAGCCATTTGAACCATTTGTACAGGTTCCGGAACTCTCGGAACCGAGCTGATGCCAAACTTTTTTTGATATGTGTTAAATGATAACGTAATCCAACTCTCCTCTTCATTTTTCCCTATAAAAACTAAGTGACATTTTTTCGTCTGAAAACTATCATTATTGTTACTGAAGGCCTTTCCACTTACGTCTTTGAGCAATGCAGTGAAAATCGTAACAATAGCAAGTAGCGCCTGGAAATGCTGAAAACGCTTGTCCAGAGCAACACACAGGCAGTAAAGGAACGTCGACGGTTGTATACTGTCTGGATGCCTGCTGGTCAAGTCGTTCTCGAATCAGAGTGCGTGTCTCATGTCCCACTAGGTCTACAGCCGGTAGTCGCTCTGTCCGAGCTTGCCGTTTCGGTATTCCGTGGTGGAAAACGTTTACGTCAACAGTATCTCTCCGGAAATGGTAGCAGAAGTGTTTGGATACACTTCCTCGTCAGCAGACGTAGTGCCTAGAGCATTTCGAAGCAACTCTTTTCCTCCTCCTCCTCTTTTCTTCTACTTCCTGAAACGTTTCTGCTTACGCAGATCATTCACAGAGCGCCTTCCAGTCGTCTCTTTCCTCCCACAGTCTCTCCTTCAACATTTACTCTCATTGCAGTCCTCTTCGATTCACAGCATAATTTACGTGATTTCTCCTTCTTGTTTGGCATCTTGTTCGAGATTCTCCTCATTCCGGAGCCCTTCTCGTTACTGTTTTCGGAGCCTCTCCTCACCGCTGCCACGTATGGCAGGCAGGGTCACGTCGCTCGCCACCGCACCGCTAGTGCCTGTTGTCTCTGTTGTTTACTGGCTGTCCGAGGCATACTGCTTACAATCTGACTCCAGTATTGCCTTGTCGCGTTATCTTGTGTACATTTGCTCGCCATTTGTTGAGTCTTTTTATTTCCAGCACCTTGCAGTGGAAATATCTAGTGGAAAGTACATGTAGACATCACATTTACTACATAAACAAAAAATGGCGATTTAACTGTAGCATCGGCGATCTATAACTCAACAACACGACACAGTGTTTCGCGAAGAAACATGACGTGGTTGCATACACTGCACCAGTATTCATAAACTATTTATTAAGCTACTATTGATATCAAGGACAGTCGAAGAATTTGACTGGTGTTATTCTTGAAGCATCAGTAAGCTAGAAAGGTGAGACGTTTTAACATGTTTACGATGCTCGAACCTTGTAAATCAGTCACAGCTGCAATGTCGACGTAGTGGGGTTAACGGAAACGTTTCTCAAACACCTCTTACTGCTCAGCCCTACTGACGCCGCCGTGCACACGCGATTCGTCGCATTTTTGGCGTAGCGCGCGTTCTCATCCGCAGTGTCTGCGGCACGCGGCCGTGTTGCAGTGTCGATGCCGGTGCGTCCGCCAGACGTGCACGTGTGACGGCCGGCGAGCGGCGGGCCGCAGTCAACACGGGCCAAACACTTCCCTGTCGCCTGTATTAGTTCGCAGTTGTAAAAAGGAGGAACGCTGAGGACTATATGTCCTGTCAACTACGGGACGAGACGAGTCGCAGGCTCGGATCTGGGAAGGTCGATGAAGGAATGTCCTCTTCAAAGGAACGCCCCGGCGTTCGCCTCGACCGATGGAGGGACACACACAACAATTTGTCGCAGACAGTATCTGATCGCGTCGTGTCGTTTCGCAACCGTCATTATTACTTTTCATTTAACTGGACATTAAATCAGTGTCAAATAATAGCCGGCCGAAGTGGCCGTGCGGTTAAAGGCGCTGCAGTCTGGAACCGCAAGACCGCTACGGTCGCAGGTTCGAATCCTGCCTCGGGCATGGATGTTCGTGATGTCCTTAGGTTAGTTAGGTTTAACTAGTTCTAAGTTCTAGGGGACTAATAACCTCAGCAGTTGAGTCCCATAGTGCTCAGAGCCATTTGAACCATTTTTTTGTCAAATAATACACTACTGGCCATTAAAATTACTACACCACGAAGATGACGTACTACAGACGCGAAATTTAACCGACAGGAAGAAGATGCTGTCATATGCAAACGATTATATTTGCTGAGCATTCACACAAGTTTGGCGCCCGTTACGACACCTACAACGTGCTGACATGAAAGTTTCCAACCGATTTCTCATACACAAACAGCAGTTGACTGGCGTTGCCTGGTGAAAAGTAGTTGGGATGCCTCGTGTAAGGAGGAGAAATGCGTACCATCACGTTTCCGACTTTGATAAAGGTCGGATTGTAGTGTATAGCGATTGCTATTTATCGTATCGCGACATTGCTGCTCGCGTTGGTCGAGATCTAATGACTGTTAGCAGAATATGGAATCGGTGGGTTCAAGAGGGTAATACGGAACGCCGTGCTGGATCCCAACGGCCTCGTATCACTAGCAGTCGAGATGACAGGCATCTTATCCGCATGCCTGTAACGGATCGTGCAGCCACGTCTCGATCCCTGAGTCAACAGATGGGGACGTTTGCAAGACAACAACCATCTGCACGAACAGTTCGACGACGTTTGCAGCAGCATGGACTATCAGCTCGGAGACCATGGCTGCGGTTACCCTTGACGCTGCATCACAGACAGGATCACCTGCGTTGGTGTACTCAACGACGAACCTGGGTGCACGAATGGCAAAACGTAATTTTTTTGGATGAATCCAGGTTCTGTTTACAGCATCATGATGGTCGCACCCGTGTTTGGCGACATCGCGGTGAACGCACGTTGGAAACGTGTATTCGTTATCGCCATACTGGCGTATCACCCGGCGTGATGGTATGGGGTGCCATTGGTTACACGTCTCGGCCACCTCTTGTTCGCATTGACGGCACTTTGAACAGTGGACGTTACATTACAGACGTGTTACGACCCGTGGCTCTACCCTTCATTCGATCCCTGCGAAACCCTACATTTCAGCAGGATAATGCAAGACCGCGTGTTGCAGGTCGTGTACGGGCTTTTCGGGATACAGAAAATGTTCGACTGCTGTCCTGGCGACCACATTCGCCAGATCTCTCACCAGTTGAAAACGTCTGGTCAGTGGTGGCCGAGCAACTGGCTCGTCACAGTATGCCAGTCACTGCTCTTGATGAACTGTGGTATCGTGTTGAAGCTGCATGGGCAGCTGTACCTGCACACGCCATCCAAGCTCTGTTGGACTCAATGCCCAGTCACATCAAGA
Source organism: Schistocerca cancellata (assembly GCF_023864275.1). NCBI lineage: Eukaryota > Metazoa > Arthropoda > Insecta > Orthoptera > Acrididae > Schistocerca > Schistocerca cancellata. The sequence continues at coordinate 401,694,590 of NC_064628.1, forward strand.
TGGTTCTTCTCGCCGGCCGCGGTGGTCTAGCGGTTCTGGCGCTGCAGTCCGGAACCGCGGGACTGCTACGGTCGCAGGTTCGAATCCTGCCTCGGGCATGGATGTGTGTGATGTCCTTAGGTTAGTTAGGTTTAAGTAGTTCTAAGTTCTAGGGGACTTACGACCTCAGATGTTGAGTCCCATAGTGCTCAGAGCCATTTGAACCATTTGAACCATGGTTCTTCTCAGGATCTATGCACCCAAAGTGCGTGAAAATGTAATCACATGTCAGTTCTAGTGTAATATATTTGTACAATGAGTTCTCGTTTATCATCTGCATTTCTTCCTGGTGTATCAATTTTAATGGCCAGTAGTGTACTTGCGCACCCTTCGTTTCGTGTCTCGATATGCCGCAGTAAACGCGGAGCGAGCTGCCCTGGGTAGCGTGCTCTGTGTTGACAGTAACTGCACGACGCTACAGCTGACGGGATTTCCAACTGAAACAGACATTTGGGCGACTGTATTGGAAAGATAAGCTGTAGACTACGACTACCTCCACTCCGATCCTGCCGACTGCGATTTGAATGGAATTACACGGTTTTGCGATAAGAAATTCTCCTGTAGCAGTGTGAGTGTTTTGCGGTCTCCTGGAATGGCGCTAATTATCGGCAGCTTAGTGGCATTTCCGTCTTAATTACTCACTTTTTTCGAAATCCCACTCGTAGATAACGATGTGCGCAGGTGGGCCTCCGGATTATCTGTGGTGTTTTAAGTGCGGGACGTAAGCGGTGACGCTGTGGCATCTACAGACAGGCAGGTGGGTGGTGACCGGCGGTGGTCTCTGCTGCCACCCTCCCCCGCGCGTGTCGAGTACCCGCGGCCGTGTCGCCTGCCTGCCGAGTCGCCCCGCGGCCGGCTTGCGTAACACCGGCTCGATAGCGCGCCGTTCGATTCGGCTCCGCGGCGAGTGCCGGAGACCCCCCGCCCGCCTGTCACGTGCATTGAGGCGTCCCGTTCGCACAGCAGCATTTTCGTTTGCTTACCTGTCACACAGATTTATTTGCCGGTCACCGTATGACTTACAAATATAATATGTACTTTAAATTGACTTCTGATTTTCAATGGTACGACAGAGTTGGGGTGTCTGTGACGAGCCGGCCGGAGTGGCCGAGCGGTTAAAGGCGCTACAGTCTGGAACCGCGCGACCGCTACGGTCGCAGGTTCGAATCCTGCCTCGGGCATGGGTGTGTGTGATGTCCTTAGGGTAGTTAGGTTTAAGTAGTTCAAATTCTAGGGGACTGATGACCTCAGATGTTAAGTCCCATAGTGCTCAGAGCCATTTTGAATTTTCCGTGGTGCAAGGCTCTTCATCGTGACGGACGTTATGTCAGGTGTCATCTGCTTGTATTTCACGTCCAGTCCGTGAAGCACGTTACTGTACTGGCGGTCTGTCTCCTCTCGGGTTTTAGTCATTTATTCTCCAGAAGCACTGTATTACGTTCAAGGATGTAGTCCTACGTTTTAAAACTGGGGTGAACTAAATGTCTCTTGTGCGTTTTTTCCTTTCCGAGGAGGCCCACATTTTGTCCTGCGTCTTGATGCGAGGGAATGTAGAGGAAATTCACCAAAGTCCCATTTCTCTTCCCCTCAACAAGAACGTGAAGTGTGATGGTAAGATAAATGTTGTCTCGTCTCCGTATTGCTGGCATGTTGGGAGCTAATAGCAGACTTAATAAGTCAAATGCGATCAGCAACCTGTCCCGCCCGTATGGCGTGGCTAGCTGGAGGGGCTGCCTTTGCGGTAAACTCTGAGGGAGGGAGGGAGGGCGGCGGCTGCACCTGCAGATCAGAACGGGGCTGCGCAGGGTGCCGTCAGTGTGTCCTTCCTGTTGGACATTTCGGTTTTGGGAAGAAGGTGCGTGTTCCACGAACTGAAAAGGAATTTGGAAGTAGTGGTTTGTCTTGTGACAATAATAAGAAAGACTTCCTATTAAGTACTGGTTATTGCTTAGGAGGGTGTTTTTTTATTCGAGAGAGAAACGATAATTATCCCGAAGTTACTACCTATACGAGAAGAGAGGGGGGAGGGAACTCCGGAGGTCCGAAATACAAATTTATTCGCGAGGTAGTGGCGCCGAGCGTGAAGAACCGTATCCATTGCTTCCGAGAGCAGACGGACCCTAACGCGGCGGCAGTGTATTTCGAGTAGTGGCGAGCGCTAACGTGACGCCGCGGTGGCAGAAGACGGCAGCAGCGATCGACACGGGATGGGAGCGCCACGGTTAGGCGTGGGCAAGCGCGCAGGGAGCTTCCGCCGGCCGCTCTGGTCCCGAGAGCAGGTGTGAGGAAAGGACCAGCCAGGAGCTACGTCTACTCCTAACTGTTGTTGTGCAGCAGCTGTTCATCAGATAGCGTCAACAGATGAGGCAGCAGCTGGCGGTGGACGTCGTGCAGGTACGTGGACAGATGCTCGGTTTGGCTTCAAAAGACATCATTCTCCTTAAAATGAGATCGCTTAATGCTTATTCCTTAACGGAAGACGAGATAGTGCGTTGCATCTCGTGATGTAAACGACTGTGTAAACGATTGGAACGTGGTGCACCTCACAGTGTGTGAACAGTGTTGTCACTACGATTTTCCGTTCAAGTAACGAAAGAAACAGAGTGTGACTAAAGACAAGCCTTTGTTTGCCCTGTCCCGATTTTGCCGGGGTCCCCTGACACGACGCGGCGTCCCCGAGACGCGGCTGACGGCGTCATCCTTTCCACATGCGTCCATTTTCAAATTTGAGCCGACTTAAGAAGTGTAATGCAGAATAACAGTAACATTGTCGAAAGTGGCGAGGAACTGTAATTTTTAGCTATCTCCATAGTACTCATGTGAATGTACATTCAGCACGATGGGCTGTAGAGAACGTTCCACACAGCTAAGGCGCCCATTCAGTGGCTGATTGTGCTTTCTGCGAGAAACAAATCCGACATGTTTGTGAGTCCAAGGAAGTCAAGTGTTCCAATACACGAAGGGAAAGACCTTTCAGCAAAAGAAATCGGAAAGACTAATCATTCACACACTTCCAGAGGCATAGTACACTCACTGATGTCCAAAAGCTTAGTGCTAATTGAAATACTAACAGTGCTTGAGTGAACATTTCGACTTTATATCTTCTAAATTGCGAAGCTGTTGAAGTTCTGAAAGTTTGTTGGTATCTGGATTCATAAAACAAATACAAACCTCGCGTATTTCTAAAATTTTCCTGTGATCTACTACTCTCATTTGAAATTGCTTTTCCCGGATTCGATTCCCGGCGGGGTCAGGGATTTTCTCTGCCTCGTGATCACTGGGTGTTGTGTGATGTCCTTAGGTTAGTTAGGTTTAAGTAGTTCTAAGTTCTAGGGGACTGATGACCATAGATATTAAGTCCCATAGTGCTCAGAGCCATTTGTACCATTTTTGAAATTGCTTTGAATAGCGACATAATGAGAACTGATGTAAACTAATTAATTTCTTTTCTTCTTCAGATTCAGTCACAGTTGCGTTCAAAAATTTGTGCTTATTGTGACTACTTTCGGACTACATTGTCCGTTCTCTAAACGGTTCATCGCTTTTAACAGAAACTAAAAAACAAAACAAAAATGTTTCCCAAAAAATTAAACAACTCTGATTAGTGTGATTAACTTCACATACCTTCGTTGTAAATGTCAACGGATATTCCCACCAGTGCACACATGCACAAAATCTGTAACTAGTATTTCTGCCGCGCAGGGTAGCCGCGTGGTGTGAGGCGCCATGTCACGGTTCATGCGGCTCCCCCCGTCGGAGGTTGGAGTCCTCCCTCGGCCATAGGTGTCTGTGTTGCCATTAGCATATATTAGTTTAAGTTAGGTTAAGCAGAGTGTAAGCTTAGGGACCTATGACCTCAGCAGTTTGGTCCAGTAGCCCTTACCATAAATTTCCTAAAAATTTAGTATTTTTAAGTATGTACAAAACAGTTGTTCATTGTACGCTGCTGTTCGAGATAATCACAAAAAACTGGACCTTCAACATCCCAGAACATCGCCAACATGATTTTTCCTGCTTATGCTTGAGTTTTGAATTTTTTCTTGACAGGTGAGTTGTTGTGCTTCCACTCCAATATATCTTTTCGATTCTGTCTCATAACAGTGAATCCCAGTTTCATCACAAGTTAATATTTTATTGAGGAAGTGCTCACCTTCTCTTTCATAACTTTCCTTTAGCTGTGTGCACACTCTCAACCTTGTTTCCTTGTGTAGCCGCGTCAATTTCTTTGGGACCCATCTTGCACATGTTTTGCGGTACTTCAGCTTGTTACAGATAATTTTATGAACTGTACCAGTACTAACTTGAACCTTATCAACTGTCATTTCCAGAGTCACATGGCGGTCGGAAACGAATAACAGTTGTTCAACTAATGTGGACGTTTCAAGCAGACTCGCCGTCTTGAAATTTTTTTTTTAGATTATAAACAAAACAGTGTGGATACATAATCTGATCAGCTGCTCATCCCAGTGACGCCAACTTCAGGCAATAAAAGTACCAAACTTGCCCTACTAACAGTTTTTCCCCAGACCAACTCGCCTCTTTAATTATTGAATGACTCTCATATTATTATATTAAGATATCTTAATATTACTTGTTATTGTTGTAAAAATCGTTGGCATACTCAATATCTCAGAATCGAAGAGGGTGGGAAGGAGACACTCACCATGGACATAAGTATTCTACAGTGAATGTGGTCTAAATACCATCTCTAAGGAACGCATTGTGGGTGGAGGATAAGTATCGCCCTTACTCCACCCCTGCCATCTCTGCAGTCATCATAAATCATGCTAACACTGCGCTCTCCTGGATTAGCGCCTGCCTGTAACTACAGAGACGTCTCTGGCGTTGGGTGGGGGAAACACGTCGCGGCAGACCCTCACACCCAGGGCCTGGGGGCCTATTCTGTATCTTTCGACCACTCTGCCGATCGGATCGGCAGGCGAGCGCACCGAGCAGCATTGTTTTCGGAGACACCCCCCCCCCCCCCCCCACTCCACACACACACACACACACACACACACACACACACATTATTCTGCAAGCATTTCGGAAGCGATGCCGAATGGTCCTAGCGAACCGAGACGCTGTTGTCACTTCTCCTCGCGACAACCGATCAAAAGCAATCTGCCTCAGGTCCGCGCATGCGCACTGCTGCGCGCACAGTGCACGAACCTGAAACAGCTAGCAGCCGACACAGACACGCTATTCTTCGCAGTACATAGTACTTCTCAAATATCGCTGACTATGTGCTTCCATGCGTGCATATAATGATAGGATATTTGACTGTTTCCTGCAAACTGCTATAAATGTCATACTATGTCATTTTATTCTCATTCACATCGACGTCTTGTTTTGAATTTTACGTTTCGGAATATGAGTTCGGAATGGTGTGTAGTATCACACTGCACATATACATCTACAGAAACACCTGAAAAATTCGTCAATTTTTCTGTTTTCCATCGTACCTTAATTGCTTCAAAATTAATGGGGTTATGTTCAGACTATGCAACTAATTGAAGGCAGTTTGTTCATTGCCATAAGCCTTTTGCCGCTTTTATTTGTGTAGATGCTTCACAAATAAAAGAAGCGAAACGCACATGACAATAAACAAACTGCCTTCAATTAGTTGCATAGACGCAACGTACCTCCATGAAAAAGAAAAATTGTTTGGTGTGTGTCAAAGAACAAGAAGATGTACGGAATGTGGTTGTAACTCGCTCCTAGAGATCCAAATAATGATGTAGCCTACTTCCTGGTATGATACGTTAACGATTTGGGTCTTAAAAACAAAATTTATAAAAAAAGCCGTCTATCGAGTGCAGCTAACAAAATTTATAAAAAACGCCGTCTATCGAGTGCAGCTGTTAAAGTTCGTCGTAGTATATAACATGCATCTGATGAATCAAAATGTTTCGTATATTGGTGATACAGTCTAAAAATATTATGGCAGGGATCTTTCATCTCTGTCTACTGTTGTTAAGGATTGAGTCGCAGATAAATACTTGTGACAAGCAATGATGATTGCAGCTAATTTCATTCGCAGTAATTTAAGTTGTGCTCGTAGATTCTTGTGTGGCCACACGCTGGGAAATCGCTAAGTATTCGGGAAAAAATGGCGACTTATTTGTGACAATAAAAGATATAAATGTCACTGTCAGTTGTTTCACACACAGAAATTTCTTCGTACATCTCTTAAAGATATGGAACTCACGAAATCGAAGACAGTTATTACTGAGAAAGTGCGTTCTTACATGTAAATAACAACGAATATTTCAGAAAAATAACGAATCCTCAGAATGTGTTACTAACAAGAAGCAGAAAAAAATCTTGTCATACCCAGCGGTATGCGAACCTACGAACTTTTATCACTGTAGTTCGTTGCCTTAAACGCTTGGCTACTACAACTCGCAAAGAGCTGGACCTTTGTTGTTCTATTTCTAATCAAGAGAGACGCAAGCTGACTTTGTTGCCTAATGATGCAGGCGTAAGTCGTAAATGCATGAAACTCTGGAAGGTTTCCACTGTCAGGCTTCACAAAATTCCTTTCCATTGTTCCTTAAAATTTTAAATGCGTTTGGATAATTAATAAGTAAACCTTTTGCAGGAAAAAGTACGCGAGGTCACTAGCAATTTCAGCTAAGATGCATGTCATATACGTAAGCAGAGCCGATCTTTTGAAATCTGATGATTTTTAAACTCGTAATTACGTTGAAAATAACAGGTATTTTGTGAGAATATTGACCGAAAATGTTTTTTGATGTTATAAGCATTCACAGTAAGAACAATATAAACAATATGTCTAACAAAGGAAAACAGTCTATTCTGAACTCACTTTCCACTCGGATGCGTCCTTTTGATTCTTCAGTAAAGCATAATCACTAAATCTGAAGTTAAAACCCCTCAGTACGGTTAAAATAATAAATTCCAGGTGTAAATAAATCACACTGAATCAACAAGTGACTATACCGAAACGTAACCACCTCTCGGTACTGTTGTCGGAAATTCGGCGGCAGGACCGATCGTTAACAGGTCTCAGAAGCTTGCAGAATAGGAACTTAGGATGAACAACCGAAAATGATGGTCACTACCGAAGATAACCCACCGCACCGATGGGTTTGAACGATACAGAACAGGGCGTCTGGGGCGCGCCGCCTGCTGCCGCTGCCCGTCACACATATCAGCACGAGGCAGCGTGGAGAGGGAAACCGCAGGGCGCCAGCCGTCATTGCGGATTAATGCCTGACCCAAACCGCAGACACAGTCGCAGGACTGTACAACAATCTGATATAGCTGTCACTACATACTGTACTACACTGTGCTGCTTCAGTTTTGTTTAGAGTCCTTCCATCCCACGAACCACAATCCTCCCCCACTGAGAGGTTTCGCCTTCTTTCCGCAAACTACGACTCAACTGAAAAATGAAATTTTATGCGGGCCAAAACCTCCAGTGTGGACTAGGTCCGTGAGTGTGCCAAACGGGAATTCATTTACATCGGAGAGGAGGGGGCCAGAGCAGTTGATGGGGCGGGGTTTACATATCTGAAGCAGTCCATTCAGATTAGTCAGCGTAACTTACTGAAAAATATTGTACCTGCGGTTGCATCGCAAAACTATTTTGTAAGGAATATATTGTGGTCCCTTATCAGCAAACATCCAAAATAGGACGAATCACATAGTCTTCGACCTTCGGATCAATGATATGACTTTCTGCCCGACAAAAATAAATGTAACATAGATGAGAAGTATTCCTTCATTAAAACGCACGCGCTATACAACCTGTTTTGAACACACAAGGCAGCACGTTTCTAGATGAAGTGTGACATAATTACATTGAAGTACACAGCGGCCGAGTCTATAAAATTTGTAGAATTCAAAACCGTCCTTGGTCGCAAATTATTATCTTTATTTCATAATGAACAAAAAATGTTGCTATCAAAGAAAGCTTTGAATATTACTAATATAATTATATCCAGATAAAAGTACCAATCAGCAAGAAGCACAACTCGTTACTATGAAGGCGCTGTTGAGTGTTTACATTCGTCGTTCACGTCAGTGGAACAGTGGCCTTCAGAGATAAAGAAATTACTTCAGTTTGCTACCAGATAGTGATGTAGCGTGCTGTGGAAACTTGGGAACTCTTTTTATCTGACAAGTAACCCTTTGAGTGGGGTCTACTGAAGAACGGGATACAACCTGTCGGCTTTGACCAATGACATCAGAATTTGCCAGAGGTCATTTATTACATAGACGTAACAACTGAGAGGAGCGTTCAGAAACAAAGGAATACAGGAGGGAAAAAATATGGTAGTCCTATATCAATGCCAGTAGTATTTTGATCTTAATGTTAAGCATATCGCTTGTTTCTGTCCTAGTACTTCTGTGGAAAATAAAGGGGAAAAAAGTGATAGAAGTAGCGATAGCATAGAATACCTCACGGCAGATATGTATGAATTGTATCTCGAACCTCAGTCGAGATGTATAGGTTAACTGCAGTACGGGATACAAATTTAACGTACGTCGATTTCTTCGTTTTCGTTAGCATTAGTATGTTGTTGTTCAGTTGAACTATTATAGGTCAACTGAAGTACGGGATACCGTATACAAATTTTACATGTGTTATTTCTTTCGCCTCCATTACCACTAATAGTGTGTTCTTACGTAGATAATAGTACTACCGACGGCGGAAAGATCTACGTATGTAATATTTGTATCCCATATTTAAGTTGATATATAACAAGGAAATCGGCGTACGTTACATTGGCAACCTGTACCTCACTTGAACTACGCGAAGGCACAAGAAGACGACACACATGAGATTTGTATCCAGTACTGCAGTATGAGGTACTTTTTTCCCCCCTGGACGCTAATTGTATCGACTGAAAGTTATAGTCTTACTAGCGACGACAAGAAAACCAACAGCAGTGAAATTTGTATCCCATTTTTTAGTTGAACCATATAGGTCAACTGAAGAATAGAATAGTAGTACTAGAGAATGGGAAATAACGACATTTATAACATAGGTATTCTACCCGACGGGTGGCCCTAGCCACACGGCATTTCCATTACCTACGTATGTCAATTGAAGAATAGGATACTATTGCTACGGAAGACGAAAAATAGCGTCATACATAACATTTGTATCCTGCTCTTCAGTTGACCTATATAGGTAAATCACACCAATGTTACATATATCGCTGTTTTCGCCTAGGTAGTACCAGTATCCAGCACTTCAGTTGACCTTTATACGTCAACTGAAGTACCGGATACAAATTTTACGTCTGTCGGTCTTTTCGCCTTTAGTAGTGCTAGTATAGACGCGAAAAAATCGTGCTGATACTAGTGCTGGGAAAAGGACGAAAAGCAACAACTGCAAAATTTGTATTACGTACTGCAGTTGACAAAAACATACGTAACGGTGTAATACAAGAATGAAATACGTCAAAATAGACAAATGCAGTAAAACAAAAAAATAAAATACTGAACTTACCACACGGAAACTCGTCTGCAAAAAAACCGAATCTCGCCTAGAAAGACATCAACAAAAATCACATACCCACATACACAAGAAACACAACATTACGAAAACACACACACACACACACACACACACACACACACACACACACACACACACACATTTATCCCCCATCCCAATCTGAAATTAAACTAGCAAATTTTGGACGATACACGTTTAAGAAAACATTTAAACGGGCAAAACGTATCGGGTACACTACGCCTCCATGAATATTCATCTAAGTGACTCTATAGTGTCAAAATTCGTCGTTTCCCCCTCCCTACAGCAGATTTAATAGCTGACCAATAAACTTCTGTGCTATTCGTCCAAGCCCCAGTGGATAATAATCTGAATTCAATATTGTGATTAACAACAAGATGCTGATAACTCCTACTCCCCAAATCCCTATATGAAAAAAAACATCTGAAATCACTACGGAACCCTCTGCAACATGATCTTCAATTAATGTGACCAAAACTTCCTTCATTCGATTGGGAACTACTTTAAAAACTACATCGACACATTCTTGACCTGAGACTACAGTCCCCCAAACGCATAATCCTGCCGGAGGTTTCCCCCTCCTCCCCCTCCCCCCCCTCCCCCCAATGGCCCACTATACTTTATATATTCCCCACAAACTTCCCTAGAGAAAGAGTACCAATCTAGAACTGTTCGCTCACTCATACAACATTCATGCACACACAGCCACATAGGATACCTCAAACACCAACAGTATGTAATTTTTATGGTATCGCTCAAGGCGAGCTTAGATTTCTCGAACCATGTTCCTCGTCTAATGAACCGCCACAACCGATCTTTGCTGCAGCCCCATACGAATAAGTCGTGAGTACGGCGAGCAGACACACTTGCCAGGCGCATATGTTCGCCGCACTCACGACACCGAACCTAATCGGCAACAAGACCATACATTTCTGAACATCGAATCGTGGCCAACATGTCTACGCCCATAGCCTCCTTTAAATCATCCAGAGCCCGCCGGTGTGGCCGAGCGGTTCTAGGCGCTACAGTCTGGAACGGCGCGACCGCTACCGCCGCAGGTTCGAATCCTGCCTCGGGCATGGCTGTGTGTGATGTCCTTAGGTTAGTTAGGTTTAAGTAGTTCTCAGTTCTAGGGGACTGATGACCTCAGATGTTAAGTCCCATAGTGCTCAGAGCCATTTGAACCAAATCATCCAGATTCATTGGAATAGATAAATCCACACCTACAAACGAAAATGAAAAACTAAAAATTCTTCTAAAATAAAAAAAAAAACTATAAGTCCTAATTATCTCAAACTCACTAAGAATGAGTTGCAAACAACCAATTATTTAAATCAATGCACACAAAAAAATTTTACGCAATATCTAGCGCTCTCTTTTAAAACCACATTCAATTTTTTAATTTACAATGGTGGCGCTTATCCGCAGCAGACAATCTATTTTTTATCTATGGCTGGAAAGTAAAGACATTAATATCTATGAGCAACCTATGGTGACATTGGTTAAAGCCGACAGGTTGTATCTCGTGCTTCAGTAGACCCCTTGAGTGCGAGGTCTTATAAGGTCAGTGATGTCTACGGCATTCAACGCCCCACATATTGTCTAGCGTGCAAACACAATGTTGGCTGCTAATGGCAACAAAGTGCGGCACTGGAGGTATCCAATGGTGCGGCCACGGAGCGTACTTGAACTGCTTAGTGGACGAGTAACTCACAACAGCGCTAGTGGTGTTCATACGAAGCAGAGCGATGGCAACGATAAACAAAGTTAACATTACATTATATCTACAACAATAGTTGCGAAGTTGACATTTCGTCAGAAACGAATCCAAGGAGTTTTTCTGAGTGGGAAAGAAGTTGGAGACAAAATTTTAGCTTTTCTGCAAAATTGTAAAGGACAATTGTTCTCCAAGGAGACGATACTAAACATAATTACTGAAATTCCCAACAAACCGTCAACTTGACGATACACAGAAACTGCGGAATCGGTCCGAAAAAAAAAAAAAATGTAGAGGAGATAAACAAACTTATCTCATCGCTCAATATCGAATTTGTTTTCAACGTCGACCAATCCCGATTTGAAGAGGATATGTAGATGAAAGGAATCCTGAAAATTAGAGGTATCAAGATCAACTAACATCAGTGCCGATTGTTAATGTGGATGGTAAACTGACTGGTAAGTTACTTATTGTGCTGCGATAAGTTGGAAGTTCAAAATGGTTCAAATGGCTCTGAGCACTATGGGACGTAACATCCGAGGTCATCAGTCCCCTAGAACTTAGAACTACTTCAACCTAACCAACCTAAGGACATCACACACATCCATGCTCGAGGCAGGATTCGAACTTACGACCGTAGCAGTAGCGCGGTTTGGGACTGAAGCTCCTAGAACCGCTCGATCACCGCGGCCGGCCAAGTTGAAAGTGCTCTGCCCCTTACTATTCTTTCTCGTGTGCGTGATCTTGCAAAGGCAGTAGGCGATATTTACGGCACGCCAAGCAAGAGTGGGAACATGGGCGTAAGAGAACTACAACTATGGTATGAGCAGCGATTTTCGCCAATATCTGGTCAAAATAACTTGCTTTTGCTCGACTCCTTATCTGCATATAAAAGCCGTATTCATTTAGAACTAACTATCCCTCCTGAAAAGTGTGTGACACTGCAGTTCATACTACCTGGAACCACTGGACAAATTCAGCCTCTGGATGTTCGTCGTCTTCTTGCTTGTAAAGCATATATCGCACTATCTGCAGCTACCCCTTAGAGGGTAGGCAGTTTCACGATAAGCTCCACGACAGACTGTTTCACATTCGGTTGCATGGCATCACATTCCATCTGTTCTCATCACCTCGTTACACCAAATTGATTCTGTATGCATTCTGTAAGAGTGGATACCTAGCAGAACGTCTTGCACGGCTTGTCAATCCCAAGGTATTAGTCTTCGATCTCGATGTGTGAACCTTTGTGATGACTGTGGCGCGCCACCTTTAATTCGGTGTTTGTGGTGCAAGTTAATGGTTTGTTTTGAAGATTTATGGAATGTCGACGATGTCCATTTGAAGTATAATACATTCGTCCCATAGTAGGTTGATCACTGCACCTCCCGGGCACTCATTTCCTGTTGCCCTCCTGATGCACGTAGTGTGAATCGTTAGCTGGTAATATTTCTCCTGTCATAATTGTTAACACAACACTTTCAGATGAGCCGTACTAAATAATGAACTTTCGCCCGCGCACTCAAGGGGTTCTTTATCAGTAATCACGTGTCTAACAAAACTGTGCGGTGTGGGAGAGAGCACATTGTCTGTTTACAGCGGCACGCTGTGTGGAACAAGTGACACTCTACCACCTCAACCACTAGAAAATCCCTCTTCTCCGTGACTTGTTTAACTTACGATAGGATTATTGTTGTTGTTATTATTGTGGTTTTTAAACCGAATAACGCTCCGATGCCCCCCTTTACGCTGTTCTATTCTTCGCAGGTCTGTTCACCCTTGCGTCAACGACCTACATCCATCCGAAACTGCTTACTGTATTCAAACTTTGGCCTGTTTCTCCATACTCTTATCCATTACCAAACTGACTACTATCTGATACCTCGGGATGCATTCTTCTGTAGCACCACATTGCAGAAGCTTGTATTCTATTCATGTCTATATTATTTACCGCCCACTTTTCACTTCCTTATAAAGATAGACCCACTATATTCTACGTTAAAATAATTCTCTTCTTCAGAAAAGCTTTTTGTGACATTGCCAATCTCTCTTCCTCAGAAAAGCTTTTTGTGCCATTGCCAGTCTGCATTTTTAATGCTCTTTTCGTCTGCCGCCGTCATTTATTTTGTGCCCAAATAGCAAAATTCGTTTACTACTTTAACTGTCTAGTTTCCTTATCTAATTCCCTCACATCACCTGATTTAATTCCAGCATCCTTGTTTTGCTGTTGTCGATGTTCATCTTATATCCTCCTTTCAAGACACTGTCCATTCCGTTCAGCTGTTCTTCCAAGTCCTTCACTGTGTCTGACACAATTACAATGTCATCGGCAAACCTCAAGGTTGATTCCTTCTCCAAATTTTCCTTTGGTTTTCTTTGATGCTTGCTCAAGGTACAGACTGAATAACATAGGCGTTGGACGACAATCCTGTCTGTCCCTCCTTAACCACTTCATGCCCCTCGACTCTTATAACTGCCGTCTGGTGTCTGTACAAGTTGTAAATAGCCTTTCGCACCCTGTATTTTAGCCCTACTACATTCACAATTTCAAGAAGTGTACTCCAGTCAATATAGTGAGGAGCTTACTCCAAATCAACAAATTCTGTAAACGTAGGTTTGCTTTCCGTAATCTATCTTCTAAGATAAGTCGTAGGATCATTATTTTGTCGCGTGTTCCAGCATTTCTGTGGAACCCGAAGTGATATTCCACTAGATTCGCAATTGGCATCTACCAGGTTTCAGTGCTTTTCTAAATAACTATTTGTATCATTATTTATAATGATGACTTATTAATTTAATAGCCGCTAATATTCACACCTCTCAGCACCTCCCTTCTTTACTATTGGAATTCTAGCATTCTTATTGATGTCTGAGGCTATTACTTTGTCTCCTGTATCTTGCACACCAGGGGAGATAGTTCTGTCTTAGTTGCTTACCGCAAGAGAATTAAAACTCCTGAGGAAATGTCGACTACGGCAGGCGCATTGTTTCGATTTTTGAGCCAGTCAGTGTCGTGTGTAATTCCTCTTCCCTTCGCGTAATTGGAACGCGTGCGGTAGCATACACTACCTAATATGCTCCAAAAATACCGCACATAAAAACGGAATTCTTCCGCGACTCATGCCTCGGGTTCTGTTGCTGATAGAAAGGTAGGGTCAGGTGTTTTGCATAGCCCTTAGGCTAGGACTATTTGTATACCAAACAGTAGGAGCCTCTTACTGAACTATCCTTCAGTACTAGGTCGAAGTTTGAATATTGAACACTTCCTCCTTCTTAGATAAATGGGAACAAATCGGTTGGTTTTTATTGCATTTGATGTGGTCTATAGTGGGCGTTAAGGAGCGTATGAAGCGGTTCTTAAGGAAACCGGAAAAAAGCGTTGATTTCGCCATTTTTTCGCCGTCAGCAGCGAATATCTAAATAACTAATTGCAACTAATTGCTCAAATTGTAACGCTGTATTCTATAGACATTTATCTAGAACTGACGTTTTCCAATTTTCAAAATTATGTATCCGTTATCGAGAAACACCCCAAAAACATGGATTTTGGGTACCAAAACCGACCCGTAGATTCTAAGACGGTTGTACGTAGCAAGTAGGTATAATTTTTATTAGGATATACAAGTATTACTAAGGTCCCGGTCTGTATCCATTCCCGAGATACAGAGGTTCAAAGTTATCTCACCTGTACACGTAAAATACGCACGTAAAATTCTGCGTGGGGCTGAAGCGTAGTTTATAAAGTGACGTAGCACGATGAAAAATATGCCGTTAAGTGTCTCCGTTATCATCAGAAGGATTCTGGGTAACGCCCGTTGTAGGGATGAAGCACATAAAATTTTTTTGTGCACATACAATCGGGTTGAGGTGTAATATTAAGTTTCATTATTTCAGTTTCACATAAGTAACTATCAAAATTTTACTGATCCATAAAGTTGTTTACATATGAGTGACATGCCCTGCTGAAGCAGGGAAAAGGAGGAAACCAGCTGAAAAAATGCCCATATGAAGCACAAATAGGACGAATAAGCTGCCTTTAAAAGACTGTGACTGAAAAGTGAGGTAGCAGCTGCCTCATTCTAGCTTCCTCAGCACCTTTAAAAACGTTCACAAAAATTTTGGCGTATGAACATGTATACGCTTTTTTATGCTAACAGAAAAGGTGGCAGTGGTAGTGAGACGGAAAAGTAATAAATACTGGAAGATAGGAGCCATAGATAGTGGTTGTGGTGGCACGGAGTCAATGGCAGTGTGAGAGAAAGAGATGGACACAGTGGCAGTGGAACATCGTTAACAGTGACAGAACAGTGTAAGGAAAAGGTGAAGAAGATAGTGCCAGTGGCAGAGGAATAAAGGGAAGGAGAAAGTGCAAGTAGGTGAGAGCAAGTGATAATGAAAAACAGAGTATATTACAATGACGAGGAAGAGAGAGATAGTGGGAAGAGACAGCAACAGTGGAAGGAATGAGTGAGGTAGTAGCAGTAAGACAGAGAAAGAGGGAGGCAATGAGAGTTTGAGGAGACAGTAATAGTGGTAGTAGCCGGCCGCGGTGGTCTAGCGGTTCTAGGCGCTCAGTCCGGAACCGCGCGACCGCTACGGTCACAGGTTCGAATTCTGCCTCGGGCATGGATGTGTGTAATGTCCTTAGGTTAGTTAGGTTTAAGTAGTTCTAAGTTCTAGGGGACAATGACCATAGATGTTAAGTCCCATAGTGCTCAGAGCCATTTGAACCATTTTGAGTAGTGGTAGTACAGAACGAAAGGGACTGTGGCTGTGAGACAGGAGACAGTGACAGTTGGAGAGGCACAAAGAGGTAATGACAATGAGTTGGGCCGAATGAGTGAGGCAGGATGGGCAAAATGCAATGGATGGGCATGAAAGACTTACAGCGATGAACTGGTGGGTGTGAGTGGTGTTCTGGTTAGGGGAGCTTGTGGGAGTGACAGGTGTGTTGCATGAATGCGAATATGTTTGCATGCCAAATTTTATGGGAAAATTTTGAAGGAGGTGTTGAAGGTAGGATGAAGCAGCTGGTACCTTATTTTTCAGTCACTCCTTTAAAAAGGAGCATATTCCCATTTTTTATTCCTGTAGGAGCATTTTTCCTGTGGTATCTTTCACACATTTTTTTCCTATCTCGTGATAGCAGGGCGGACTATTGTAGAACTAGGTTTTGTTCAACAAGATATCCCAGCATGAAATTCGTTCAGCTGCTTCTCTTTCCTTCAGAGGTTTCTTTGGCGGACTATTACTGCTATATTTCGAGAACGTTTGTGTTGGAGTATCTCCGACAGGAGAATTGTCTGTCCAACGCGGGCGGTATTTGTAGTTGAGTGTAGTTCCTGGTAGTAAATACGTTCTTGCCCGTCCGGTTAGCCGTGCGGTCTAACGCACGGCTTTCCGGAATGGGAGGAAGCGCCTGGTCCCGGCCACGAATCCAAATGGTTCAAATGACTCTGAGCACTATGGGACTTAACATCTGAGGTCACCAGTCCCCTAGAACTTAGAACTACTTAAACCTAACCAACCTAAGGAGATCACACACATCCATGCTCGAGGCAGGATTCGAACGTGCGACCCTAGCGGTCGCGCGGCTCCAGACTGAAGCTCCTAGAACCGCTCGGCCACATCGGCCGGCCGGCACGAGTCCGCCTGGCGGACTTGTGTCGAGGTCCGGTGAGCCTGCCAATCCGTGGATGGTTTTTAGGCGGTTTTCCATCTGCCTCGGCGAATGCGGGCTGGTTCCCCTTATTTTGCCTCAGCTACACTACGTCGGCGATTGCTGCTCAAACAAATTCTCCACGTACGCGTACACCACCATAACTCTACCACGCAAACATAGGGGTTACACTCGTCTGGTCTGAGACGTTCCCGACTGCGGTAGTCGTCGTGGAGTTGTGGACCACTGCGGCTGCGGCGGAGACGGAGCCTCTCCGTCGTTTCTAGGCCCCCGTTTAACATAAAATACAAATACGTTCTTGTCAACTTGTAATTTGTTTCCAGTCCCAACAAACAAGAGAATGCGTTCGCGTCAGGTAGGTTCATTGTATTCGTATTAAGTTTCCAACATCAAAACGCTGTAAAAAAAAAAAGAACGACTTTTCAGAATGACGGTAAATTTAAACACTAAATTATTGACGGGGGGTAAACACCGTGGAACAAAAAAAAAATTAACCAAAATTTTAGCAATCGACGGCGCTGTAAGCATTTTAACGGTGATAGGGTAGGCTACAAGTGACAGATAAACCGCAATTCGACGGCTGTGGCTACAATTGAGAGATGAATTGCATTTCGACGGCTATGTTACTGTTCAGTGTGCATGGCTGCACAAGTTCGGTAGTCAACAGTTGCAGCGCTGTTAGTTGGGTAAGCCCATCCACCACGGCAACGTCGTACCACATCGGATGGGGAAATCGGTGTTTGCCCTGAGACCAATAACCGCATAGAAAGCAAAATTACATAGCTTTCTATTTGTCGTGAGACTAGCGAAAGGCATATTCAACATGCTGTCCACATTCCACAACAGACAGGAGTGTCTCGGGAGTCACGTTCAGAATGCGTTGCGCAATGCGTACCTTCAGTGCAGCTATGTTCGTAATTGGAGCACTGAACACAACATCTTTCAGATAGCCCCACAGCCAGACGTCATACGGGTTAAGTTCAGGTGATTTGGACGGGCAGGCTGTTGAGAAATGACGGCTGATAATTGGACCGTTTCCGAAATGCGTCTGCAGCAACCGGTTCACTGGCTGTGCACTGTGCGGAGGAGCGCCATCTTGCATAAAAATGGTCGTACCCATATATGTCCACCGTTGAAATGTGGCGCAGTGGTTAGCACATTCGACCCGCATTGAGGACGACTGTTCAGACCCGCGTCCGGCCGTCCTGATTTACGTTTTCCGTGATTTACCTTAATCGCTTCAGGCAAGTACCGGAATAGTTCCTTTGAAAGAGCACGGTCGACTTCCTTCCCCATACTTCCCTAATCCGAGATTGTGCTCCGTCTCTAAAGACCTCGCTGTCGACGGTACGTTAAACACAAACCCCCTCCTCCTGCACTGTTGAAGGGTGATGTTGGTGCACAAAAGACTCATAGCTTTACAAGCGACGGTACAGGTAACAGGATCCGCAGGACTCATCTCCTCGAAAAAATGCGGTCCTGCTATAAACGATGCCGTCAACCCGGCATCACACAGTCACCTTTGCAGAATGGAACGGTACCAGTTGATGTGCGTGTGGGTTTTCCGTTGCGTATATTCTGCAAATCTGCATATTGACATATCCTTGAAGATGTAAATGGACTTAGTCTGTCAACAGAGTGTTTCGTGGCCATTCATTATCCACTTAACACGCATGCAAGAAATTTCAGAGTGAATGTTTTTATTGCTGGCAGGTCAGCAGGAAGCAACTCCTGAGCATGGTTGATTCTGTGTGGGTAGCAATTCAGGACGTTTCGTAGGCTATTATGCATTGTGCTCGCAGGCATGTCCAGCGTTCGGGCAATTGCCCGGCCCTGCATGTTTGCACACCACCGCTCGATTCCTCCTGCAGTGCAGTGGGCACATGTTCGACAGACGTCGGATCAACTGCTTTCCTCAGTCTGCCTCACTGCACTTCAAAAGAACCTGACTTTTCGAATTTTGTAATCATCTTCTCCAGACCCTTAGCAGACATCCGATCAATGCCTTGTGCCATGTCCTTGAGTGTCCGGAACTTCTGCTGGGATTCTGGCGCAGAGTCACCTTTCTTGTAGAAGAGCTTTACCAGCAGCCTCCTATCCTTCAGGGAGAGACTCACGTTGGGCGTCTTGGACGCCAACTGAGGAACAGCAGTGTGTCTGGTGGTGTGCATATTCTGACGCTTACAGCGCCATCTATCGGTCAGATTTTACTTATTTATTATTTATTTATTTTTGTTCCATGACGTTACCCCTGTCGTCAATAACATGCTGACGTCATTCTGATCAGTGGTTCTCTTTCTACAGCGTTTTGAAACTGGAACTTTAATGACGGACACCCTGTACTTCAATACTTGATAGTAAATTCCGATAGTCGTTCTAGAATATCTCGTATATAGTCTGAGCAGACTGCTACTACATACATAAATACGGACACATTTTTACTACTTCTTGAAAAGAATTACTTACACTCTCGGTGTAAATCTTTATCCTCATACATCATTCATCGGAATGTTTCTTTCCAGTATTTTCCACATAACTAATGAAATTCACCCTAGGTTCTGCAAAATTTTGTTTTCTTTGCGAGGAAAAGTAATTTGGGAAAAGCGCAAGTGCAGTGCGAGAGTACCTAAAAACCTTGTAGTCTGCTGCACGAAATGTGTCAGATGACGAGCCTGGAAAGTGTCACGTGAGGCCCTAGGAGATGTGTGTGTTTTCCTCCTGACGACAGACTGGGATTCTCAGACTGCTACCGGCAGACTCATTTCTCAGTCAGTGACTTTGTTGCAATACGTTGCCTCTTTAACTATTAGTCGCACCACGAGATGCGGTCTGCTACGTGTTCTTCGGTGGCCGAGTTTGGTCCCTAAAAAGTACACATGCGCTTCATGAGGTCGCATGTGGATCCTTCGTCGTGATAAGACACTCTCCAGTACTACAGCAGTACACTGTATAGTGGTCTGTGAAGGGGAGAGAGCGTCCTGTGCGCTGGGAAGTCGCTCCTCTGAATTGCATGAAACAGCGTCTAGCAATGACAGTCGTGGGTATTGTGTCAACTTTCGAGAAAAAATGATACTCTACCATCCGCAGTGAGTTTGTTTATTCGCCTGCGTATACGTGGCAATTGGAGTACCGACATGGCAGATAACAATTTTTCTCTAACCAATAATAATATGGTGTGTTTAATATGTAGCATTATGTTAATGTTCAGTATTACTCCAGAAAGAACCTGTCTACTTGGCGGGATACCTCGGAGCGTATGGCACTGGGTACTTTTGGTAGCACTAACTAATCTCCGTTCCCCGTGTCATCCGCGAATGGTGTTTGGGAAGGGCGCCCATCGGTAACCTTTCGTGGTTCCTCTGATCATCCCGTCGTGGTCATTTCGAGGAGATAATGTGTTGCCTGAGTAATGTTGGAACGTACGCTCTCGGGCCGGCCGGGGTGGCCGAGCGGTTCTAGGCGCTACAGTCTGGAACCGCGCGACCGCTACGGTCGCAGGTTTGAATCCTGCCTCGAGCATGGATGTGTGTGTTGTCCTTAGGTTAGTGAGGTTTAAGTAGTTCTAAGTTCTAGGGGACTGATGACCTCAGAAGTTAAGTCCCATAGTGCTCAGAGCCATTTGAATCATTTTTCGTACGCTCTCGGAATTTTAAAAGTAAACCTCTCTGTGATGCGCAACGCATCTCTTGTAGCGCCTCTAACTGACATTTGTTGAACACCTTCGTAACGCTCTCGCACCGAGTAAACGAGGCCGCGACGATACGTGGCACTGTTCACCATATCTTTCCTACCTCCGTTATTAACACTGCTGAGTTACTGCTCTTTCTGCGTAGTGGTGAACAGCTCCGGCAAAACTGGTGAGAACTGGTAGAGTCTTTGTCTACAGTCCATGTATATGTCTGTCTTCTGTCTGGGCCTAAAAAAAGTAGGGTTGGGTTGACATATGTACCCGGAGCCAGAGATGACCAAATTCTCCGATGACCCTCAGAACGACATGGTCTTGTGATGGTAGTCTCTACCTCGAGACGTGTGACGAGATGGAAAAGGAGTAGGTTCTGGCCCTGGTTGGTCTTCCTGAATTAAAAAAAAATTGTATTTGTCTGCCCCCCCCCCCCCCCCCCCCCCAAAGCCTTACACGTAATGTGGCGACGAATGCTAGATATTAGTTTCCTTTTTTTGTCACAACTGGATCGTGACCCTAGTCGTTATGACATTGCAATATCTGTGACACACTTTCATTTATAGGAAGACACTAATTTCAGTCTATTTCGGACCACCTTTATGTTTGTTAAGTTTTTTCTGAAACGCTTTAGGTCGCTTTCTAGCCATATCTTTCATCAAATAGCCAGAATTCCCTCTCTAATGACGTGTATGTCGGTACGAAACAAGGTGAACTCAATGTAAATCGTTTAGTGTATGTGTGTCTGTCTGTTTTGCTGGTACAGTATTTCGAATACGTTGTTAGCCTTCATGATCGGCTGCTACTGGTGGTAGTAAAGTGCAGGCTTGTGAGTCGGCAGCTGTGAAACACTGCCCCAGCAGAGCATGGCTTTTGGATAGCAGAGACGGCGTGACACGGAAGCTAGTATCCACCTTCAGGTCTCCGAACGCTTCGACCCGCATCTGACCACGGGGGGCGGTGACGCTGAACTGGATTCGTATCCAGTAGGGAGCGCCGCCCTTCAGACGTGGGCGTGTCGAACCGCCCTCACATTCCAGTAGCAGCAGCAGCAGCAGCAGCACTCCTGATGGTGGAGGCAGGTTGCGTCTTCAGAATATTGTACCAGCAAAACAGACGCAAAGACACAGAAAAACAAAGAGAGATAGTGACGCATAACCGAGAATTTGTTGCTCCACAATGGACTGCTATTCGTGAGGAGCAGGTTCAAAGTCCCATCCAACTATGCAGCTTTAGATTTTGTGCTGTTCCGCTAAATTGTTTTAGGTGAATTCCGGGATGGTTGCTTTGAAAAAGCAACGGCACATCGTCTGATTTACCCGTGTTCATTCGGAGCTCTGTGTTACCTGTTTAATGACCTCGTAGTCGACAGCGGGTAGAACGATCATTCTTTTTTTTCAAGTTCACCTAATCTTAAAATTTGTAATTCATTATAATGATGTACGTGACATGAGATACACTAAACACTTCTGAAAAGGAGGTTAAAAGTAACTGCCCCAGTTGCTGGAAGGGAAGTGGCAGACTTTAACTGGAAGGTCCGGTGCTCAATCCTTTGTCGATCCTAGGATTTGTTCAGTACCTAATCGCTGGTTTCTTTTCTGAGTACGCTTTGTTGTACAATTTTGGGCCCACGTCAAAGTGTATAGATCTCGCCGTTACCGGCTAGGTAAGTCAGCTCGAATGTCGGAGGAAGCAAAGGACTGCCGCCCTCAAAGTGACAGTGAGTAGTAAAGAACTGCGTTGTTCAAACCGACCTTCGATTTGAGGACAGCTTTGGTTTTGTATCGCTGCATTCATGTAGTATTGGCCTTCATTACGTGGTTTGTACTTAGAAATTTTTTGTAGTCACATTTTGAGTATCTTCTGAGCATTGTTTTCCTACACAAGAGACTAAAAGCTACTAAAATGTGGTGCGGCAGAATGGTTGTGAAGATCGGCTGCATACATCAGATAACTAATCGGGAGGTACTAATGATATTACACAAAATAGGAATTTATGACAGAAAATGACGAAAAGATGAGATCTGTTGAGATAGGACTCGTCCTGACGAATTGAGGAATCCTCAGTTTTGTAGTGGAGGGAAGTATTGGGGCCTAAAACTAGTAGAGCGAGACCAAGACTCGAATACAGTGGGCAGATCGAAATGTGTGTAGGTTGGTGTAGTTACGCAGAGATGAAGAGCCCTGCACATGATAGACGAGTCTGGAGAGATACAGCAAACCAGCCGCTAATCTCGCATGTGCCAGTCTACATCTACATCTGCATTTATACTCCGCAAGCCACTCAACGGTGTGCGGCGGAGGGCACTTTACATGCCACTGTCATTACCTCCCTTACCTGTTCCAGTCGCCTATGATTGGCGGGAAGAACGACTGCCGGAAAGCCTCCGTGCGCGCTCGAATCTCTCTAATTTGACATTCGTGATCTCCTAGAGAGATATAATTAGGGGGAAGCAATATATTCGATACCTCATCCAGAAACGCACACTCTCGAAACCTGGACAGCAAGCTATACCGCGATGCAGAGCGCCTCTCTTGCAGAGTGTGCCACGTGAGTTTGCTAACCATCTCCGTAACGCTATCACGCTTACCAAATAACCCTGTGACGCTCTTCTTTGGATCTTCTCTATCTCCTCTGTCAACCCGACCTGGTACGGATCCCACACTGATGAGCAATACTCAAGTATAGGTCGAACGAGTGTTTTGTAAGCCACCTCCTTTGTTGATGGACTGTATTTTCTAAGGACTCTCCCAACGAATCTCAACCTGGCACCCGCCTTACCAACAATTAATTTTATATGATCATTCCACTTTAAATCGTTCCGCACGCATACTCCCAGATATTTTACAGAAGTAACTGCTACCAGTGTTTGTTCTGCTATCATATTATCATACAATAAAGGATCCTTCTTTCTATGTATTCGCAATACATTACATTTGTCTATGTTAAGGGTCAGTTGCCACTCCCTGCACCAAGTGCCTATCCACTGCAGATCTTCCTGCATTTCGCTGCAATTTTCTAATGCTGCAACTTCTCTGTATACTACAGCATCATCCGCGAAAAGCCGCATGGAACTTCCGACATTATCTACTATGTCATTTATATACAGGGTGATTCAAAAAGAATACCACAACTTTAAAAATGTGTATTTAATGAAAGAAACATAATATAACCTTCTGTTATACATCATTACAAAGAGTATTTAAAAAAGTTTTTTTCACTCAAAAACAAGTTCAGAGATGTTCAATATGGCCCCCTCCAGACACTCTAGCAATATCAACCCGATACTCCAACTCGTTCCACACTCTCTGTAGCATATCAGGCGTAACAGTTTGGATAGCTGCTGTTATTTCTCGTTTCAAATCATCAATGGTGACTGGGAGAGGTGGCCGAAACACCATATCCTTAACATACCCCCCATAAGAAAAAATCGCAGGGGGTAAGATCAGGGCTTCTTGGAGGCCAGTGATCAAATGCTCTGTCACGGGCTGCCTGGCGCCCGATCCATCGCCTCGGGTAGTTGACGTTCAGGTAGTTACGGACAGATAAGTGCCAATGTGGTGGCGCTCCATCCTGCTGAAATATGAATTGTTGTGCTTCTTGTTCGAGCTGAGGGAACAGCCAATTCTCTAACATCTCCAGATACTGTAGTCCAGTTACAGTAGCACCTTCGAAGAAAAAGGGACCAAAAACTTTATTGGCTGAAATGGCACAGAAAACGTTCACCTTAGGCGAGTCACGTTCATACTGAGTTGTTTCCCGCGGATTCTCGTCGATTCACTTCTGCCGTACTCAATAACACAAAAAGCTTTCTGTTGAGCGGTCGCCATCTTAGCATCAACTGACGCTGACGCCTAGTCAACAGCGCCTCAAGCGAACAAATGTACAACTAGATGAAACTTTATAGCTCCCTTAATTCGCCGACAGATAGTGCTTAGCTCTGCCTTTTGTCGTTGCAGAGTTTTAAATTCCTAAAGTTGTGGTATTCTTTTTGAATCACCCTGTATATTGTGAAAATCAACGGTCCCATAACACTCCCCTGTGGCACGCCTGAGGTTACTTTAACGTCTGTAGACGTCTCTCCATTGAGAACAACATGCTGTGTTCTGTTTGCTAGAAACTTTTCAATCCAGCCACACAGCTGGTCTGATATTCCGTAGGCTCTTACTTTGTTTATCAGGCGACAGTGCGGAACTGTATCGGACGCCTTCCGTAAGTCAAGGAAAATGGCATCTACCTGGGAGCCTGTATCTAATATTTTCTGGGTCTCATGAACAAATAAAGCGAGTTGGGTCTGACACGATCGCTGTTTCCGGAATCCATGTTGATTCCTACAGAGTAGATTCTGGGTTTCCAGAAATGATATGATACGCGAGCAAAAAACATGTTCTAAAATTCTACAATCTGCTCGACGACCCTTCTTGAAGATGGGACTACCTGTGCTCTTTTCCAATCATTTCGAACCTTCCGTTCCTCTAGAGACTTGCGGTACACAGCTGTTAGAAGGGGGGCAAGTTCTTTCGCGTACTCTGTGTAGAGTCGAATTGGTATCCCGTCAGGTCCAGTGGACTTTCCTCTATTGAGTGATTTCAGTTGCTTTTCTAGTCCTTGGACACTTATTTCGGTGTCAGCCATTTTTTCGTTTGTGCGACGATTTAGAGAAGGAAGTGCAGTGCGGTCTTCCTCCTTGAAACAGCTTTGAAAAAAGCTGTTTAGTATTTCAGCTTTACGCGTGTCATCCTCTGTTTCAATGCCATCATCATCCCAGAGCGTCTGGATATGCTGTTTCGAGCCACTTACTGTTTTAATGTAAGACCAGAACTTCCTAGGATTTTCTGTCAAGTCGGTACATAGTATTTTACTTTCGAATTCACTGAACGCTTCACGCATTGTCCTCCTTACGCTAACTTTGACATCGTTTAGCTTTTGTTTGTCTGAGAGGTTTTGGCTACAGTGAAGCTCTCTTTTTTTTCGCAGTAGTTTCCTAACTAATCGTGAGGTACTGAATGATATTGCAGAAAACAGGAATTTATGACAGAAAATGACGAAAAGATAAGATCTGTTGAGATAGGACTCGTCCTGACGAATTGAGGAATCCTCAGTTTGGTAGTGGAGGGAAGTATTGGGGCCTAAAACTTGTAGAGCGAGACAAAGACTCGAATACAGTTGGCAGATCGAAATGTGTGTAGGTTGGTGTAGTTACGCAGGGATGAAGAGCCCAGCACAGGATAGACGAGTCTGGAAAGATACAGCAAACCAGTCGCTGATCTCGCATGTGCCAGTCCCGTCGTCTCTGCATCATTACATGCTTCACCACTTTCAATTCCGTGTGGTCTCTATCAACAGTTTTTACGGCCGACGCTTGCTGCATAGTCATTGACGATTGCTCGATGCTTCGGGTTGTGTCCTATTTATCGACCTTGTCTTTTAGTAAAGTTCTGGCATAAGCCATTTCCCCGTTCGGTTCCATTCAGTACCTTGTTATCTTATTGGATGTACTCATCTAATCTAAAGCATTCATGTATAACACCACATTCTCTTTTGGTGTGAAGTGTTTATCGTCCGCATTGCACTTACGTACAAGGCTACAGTTCAGACGAATAAATGGTAACGTATTTGTCATTTTGAGAGGAGCTCTCCTTGCTGTTGGCAGTCTACATTTCTATGTAGTGTTTACTGCTATTAATGTCTGGAGTCCACGAGAAGAACAGCAGCAGCAGCAGCAGCAGCAGCAGCAGCAGAGGTAGCGTGAGGCTAGTGCGGCGGCCCGCCACGTGCCGTCCCGTCCGCTATCGATGTATCGACCGCGGCGCGCCGCCGCCGGCGAGAGGCGAGCTATTTATAGTGGCCTCGCCTCGCCTCGCCGTGTGAGCGCGCCGTGCGTGCCGCGTATTGACCACGGCTAAGGCGGCCCGGCCCGGCCCGGGGACGTGGCGGGCGCCCTCCGGGCCGGAGGGCAACCGCGGCTGCCACCGCCCTGCAGGCCCCAACGTCTGCAGGTAGAGCCGACTCTGCAAGTCTGCCTGCGACGCTTTCTGGGGCCTCTGCGCCCAGGTGGTGCTGGCCCTAAATGTCGGCAGTTAGAGCGGACGGAGTATTTCTTCCTGTACGGAAAACTTAAAAGAATTTGAAAGCGCGTGAGCGGGCGTGGGTTTTTTGAGAAGTATCTCTGGTGTTCGTAGGCACTTGGGTAAATTCATTGTAGTTACTTGCTGCAATGTGTCGTGTCCGGTCAGGAGTCATCAGCGGTGAAGAGGAAGAGACGGACATCTATAACAGCGGTTCGAGCGTCGCTACAGAGTCTGAGCCGGCCGGTGTGGCCGAGCGCTTCTAGGCGCTTCAGTCTGGAACCGCTACGGTCGCAGGTTTGAATCCTGCCTCGGGCATGGATGTGTGCGATGTCAGATTAGTTAGGTTTAAGGAGTTCTAAGTTCTAGGGGACTGATGACCTCAGATGTTAAGTCCCAAAGTGCTCAGAGCCATTTGAACAGAGTCTGAATCTGGCCCCGGAATACCTGTCTCGCGGTCTAAGACTGACCGCGGCGTGCAGTACCTCAGACGGCGCTCACGGGAGCCGGCATGTCGCGACGCGAACGTCGACGATGCCTTTGCCTTGTTCCACCGTCCAGTCGCGATGTTCTCGTCACACCTGCAAATGTGCCTCGCGACGGAGCTCGTGTAACGGGAAAGTGCGGCGAGTAGTGTTGTCGAAAACCGGCCCCCTCCCCAGTACTGCTCTTCTGTCAAGCGTCCAGATCACGTGCTTTCCCCTTGGGTATCTTCAGAGGAAGACGTGCCGTGCGGATACGTGCGACCCGTTTATGCCCAGTCAGTATTCCGAGGACCCGCGATCTGCGACTAGGAAAAGCGTGTAAGGTAAATGCGAAATCATCAATGAAGCACACATCGGCATTAGGATTCCTCGGCCAGTTTATCCGGCATTCTCCACGTTACCATTCACGTTCACCGCATCACGAGGAACCTACAGGTCCAGATGTGAACTATCTCGAATAACACGACAGAGCTTTCTAGCTATTGAAGTTTCGCCGTTGCAAATTCCATGTTTCTTGCCGAAAGAATGCCGTAAATTCAGTTGTCGAAGAGGCCAACAATAATGAAGACACCTTCGTATATGCACTGGGTGCTGATCTATATACACTGAAGCACCAAAGAAACAGGTGTAGGCATGCGTATTCAAATACAGTGGCCGCGCCGTCTCAGGCGCTTTGCCACGGTTTGCGCGGCTCCCCCCGTCGGAGGTTTTGCGCGGCTCCCCCCGACGGAGGTTCGAGTCCTCCCTCCGGTGTGGGTGTGTGTCTTGTCCTTAGCGTAATTAGTTTACGTTAGATGAAGTAGAGTGTAAGCCTAGGCACCAAAGACCTCAGCAGTTTCGTCCCATACGAACTTACTACAAATCTGCAAAATTTTCAAATATATACAAATGTTAAAACTCAGAATACGGCGCTGCGGTCGGCCACGCCTGTATAAGACAGCAAGTGTCTGGCGCAGTTGTTAGTTCAGTTACTGCTGCTACAATTGCAGTTTACCGAGATTTAAGTGTGTTTGAACGTGGTGTTAAAGTCGGCGCACGAGCGATGGGACACAGCACCTCCGAGGGAGCGATGAAGTGGGGATTTTCTAGTACCATCATTTGACGAGTTTACCGTGAATATCAGGAATCCGGTAAGACATCAAATCTCGGACATCGCTGCGGCCGGAAAAAGATCCTGCAAGAACGGGACCAACGACGACTGAAGAGAATCGTTCAACGTGACAGAAGTGCAACGCTTCCAAAATTGCTGCAGATTTCAATGCTGGGCCACCAACAAATGTCAGCGTGTGGACCATTCAATGAAACATCATCGATAAGGGCTTTCGGAGCCGAAGGCCCACTCGTGTACCCTTGATGACTGCACGACACAAAGCTTTATGCCTCGCCTGGGCCCGTCCACACCGATATTGTATTGTTGATGACTGGAAACATGTTGCCTGGTCGAACGAGCCTCGTTTCTAATTGTATCGAGCGGGTGGCCGTGTGTGGGTATGGAGACAACCTCATGAATTCATGGAGCCTACATGTTAGCAGGGGACTGTTCAAGCTGGTGGAGGCTCTGTAATGATGTGGGGCGTGTGCAATTGGAGTGATATGGGACCCCTCATACGTCTAGATACGACTATGACAGGTGACACGTTCGTAAGCATCCTGTCTGATCACCTGTGTCCTTTCATTTCCATTATGAATTCCGACGGACTTGAGCAATTCCAGCAGGACAGTGCGACACCTCACACGTCCAGAATTGCTCCAGGAACAGAGTTTAAACACTTCCGCTGGCCACCAAACTCCCCAGACAGGAACATTATTGAGCATATTGGGATGTCTTGCAACGGGCTGATCAGAAGAGATCTCCACCCCCTGGAACTCGTACGGATTTATGGACAGCCCTACAGGATTCATGGCGTCAGTTCCCTCCAGCACTACTTCAGACATTAGTCGAGTCCATGCCACGTCGTGACTTCTGCGTGCTCCTGGGGCCCTACATGATATTAGGCATGTGTACCAGTTTCTTTGGCTCTTCTGCACACATTCCTACGTCCTCAAACTCCGAGCAAAGGCCTCCGTGCCCTCAGACGATGACTCTCAACACGGGAAGCAAAAGTCCAAAGAAATCCCTCTCTCTGCTTCGTGCTGAAACTACATCGATGTTATCACTTAAATGCCTCAGAAATTTTCCTGGGAAGCAGCCAGTGCTGTGATTTTCTTAAGCACAGATAAAAGAAACAGAAAATCGCCCTTACGTTGCGCCATCGTCGACAACTTTGCCGTGCCCGCCGCTCACTCGCAATGGCGTTGTCCTTGGAGAGGCGTCCTTGGCTATCCAAAATAACACACGCTTCCCGTCTTTCGCTTTTTCCTCGTAGCATTTCTGTCGTAACGCAACCGAGGTCGATGAATACACGCCGCGGCTTTGTGTACTGGGCTGCGCCTTCCTCACGCCGGGGACTGGCTTCTCCGTCCGCTATGTCGGGAAACTTCGGTCAGTGATGGGCGAATGTTCTTCGTGAGCGGTCACGTGCGCGTCGGGTTGTCCTCCATCCTTGTATACGTTTTCTGTGCTTGCTGTAAACCGCTGTAGGCCCATTCGGGGACGGTTCCTCCCACGATATCGCGGTCGACTGCTTCCGCTGCCTTTCCCAGCTGCGCCGGTGCTTCGTGTCTGTGGTACGGGAGTAGACGAGACGTTAATCTTCCCGTCCCGATACGCATTTGACTGCTCCTTATAAAATCCTTGCGATATAACTCAGCCCCGGTGTCGTCCAGTTGTTCATAGATTTCTAGAGAAGACTGCCTGAAATCGGAATAGTTTCGCAGATTCTTGTGCTCAGTAATTTCCTTTTGAGTATCGCGAGCTAGCATCCTGCGTTGATAGAGTTCTGCAACATACAATGTCAGTCAGAGCTGTGGGATCAGAACTGACAAATTATCTCGGTGTGTCTTTACTGCTGATTTATTACGTCTCCACGCTTGGATTTATCAGTAGACCGCTGATTTTAGGCAAAAACCTATTTTGTTCCTGAGTTCCTATTTGCATAAAAATTTGTACTTTTGCGTTTCATGACTATTTACACTTAACAGCGTTAATTCTATAGGACCTGAAAAAGCCTATTTCGACCTTAGTGCCTATTTTTGCCTATTTCGGCTTTAATATCCTAAAAAGTGCCTATTTCATCATATAAGACAATGGCTCCAAGTTTTTCCACACCATACGACAGATGGGAAAAAATATTTTCTGCCGAGCGTGCAGCAAGGTGGCTAGTTGATATGCGCTCATGCTTCGTATTTGCCTAACACTTCGGTCTTTTTTTATTTTTTTATATCGTTATCCCTGTTAATACCAAATACTCTTTATAGGTGTTTTATTATTCATATGTAAAAAATAGATCACGGTTCTTCAGGTTAAAACCTACTTTTTTTCCTAAGTTCCAATTTTCATATAAACTGGTACTTATGCGTTTCATGACTGACTAAACTGAATACCGTTAGTTCTATAGGACCTAAAATTGCGTATTTCGACGTTGACGCCTAATTTTGCCTATTTCGGTATCAAAATCCTAAAAAGTACCTATTTCGTTAATCTGACATAGAATTCTTGTCTTTTCAAAGATTAGAAAAAGGAAGTAAACTTAGGGCTTTACGTCTCGTCGAAGGCGAAGGTCGTTAGAGACTGTTTACAATTCCTTTGCTTGTCTTACACCAACAGCACTCGGCACAGTTGAATGGTCATCCATCCAAGTACGCGCCGAGCACGACAGTGCCTAACTTCGGTGCGCGAATGGTAACCGGTCAAAGATTTGAGTTACACATTAGAATCGAACGTGGGAGTACTAAATGTTATATTTGAAAATATTTAGTTCATAGGATTCTAGCCAGCTGTGTATTTTCGCAAAGAAACGGTTTCATAGGCCTTAAGGTGAGCAAGGATTAAAAAATCACAATGTTAATCGTAGACGCCCTCTATAGCTAAATTACTGTCCTTCGCGCATTTTCTCGCTGCTGTCTACAGGCAGCCCTATCAAACTACTCTGTTTCGTGAAAGGTATTATACGTGAATTTTCCGGTTCGAAAAATAATTTGCCAGTAGTGAGATGTTTTCATCTAAAATGGTTCAAATGGCTCTGAGTACTATGGGACTCAACATCTTAGGTCAGAAGTCCCCTAGAACTTAGAACTACTTAAACCTAACTAACCTAAGGACATCACACACACCCATGCCCGAGGCAGGATTCGAACCTGAGACCGTAGCAGTCCCGCGGTTCCGGACTGCAGCGCCAGAACCGCACGGCCACCGCGGCCGGCTATGTTTTCATCTGAAGCACCGGTGGATTCCATTCGCTTGTTCAGAAGGGGCGGCCATCTGTCAGGTGCCATATGTCCCGCAAAGAGTACGGTACTTCAAAAAAAGGAACTGGTCATCGTTCACTTTTTCACAGTGAAAACAAATCAGTAAATTGTGTAGCGACCGACGTGTTAAGTGATACTGACGTTCTAAGTGCAAAATAAATTCTAGTTTCTGTGTGAGAATACTACGCCATGCCGAAAACAGCTAGTTCAAAGTCTACTCATATAAGGCAGTGGCTGCAAGATTTTCCGCATTATACAACAGATGGGAAAATTATTTTCTGCCAAGCATGCAACAAGGAGGTTAGTTGATGTTTTTCTTAGACTTCTTATTTTCCTGTTACTTAGGATTCTTCTTTATCGCTATCCTTCAGTAATACGAAATACTCTTTATATGCGATTCTAAACTGCATTTCCCTTTTCTCTCGTATTAGGTTTCGAATGTTAAGAAATCTCACTTAACTCAGCTTGCAGGTGGAATCGCACATAAAGCTAATGTTGAACGAAAGTCAAAATTGAAGCAAACTCTTAATCAATAAATCTGGTGAATCCTCCGAAAAAAGCAAGTTGTGCAGTGATTTGTGTCATGCACTTGTGGCAGCAAACATCCCCTTTCGGAAACTAGAAAACCCTATTTCCAGAGGTTTTCTTGAGAAATACTGCCATCAGTCTATTCCTGCTGAGTAAACTTTACGTAAGAATTATATGGATTCGGCTTACAATGCTGCATTGCACGGAATCCGAGGAGATGTTGGAGAATCTTGTATATGGATTTCTGTGGATGAAACTACTGACAGTCTTCGCCGTTACATCGCAAACCTGATTACTGGCAAGCCGGATCCAGATGCTCCATCCAGGGCTCATTTGATTTACTCAAAACAGCGTGCAAAAACTAACCAGCAAACAATAGCACAGTTTGTGAACAATGGGCTTAAGGTGCTATACCCAAACAGAGTGGATGAGAGTAAGGTGCTTCTGGTCGTCACTGATGCTGATGCATACGGGGTGTTACAAAAAGGTACGCCCAAACTTGCAGGAAACATTCAACACACAAAGAAAAAAAATATGTTATGTGGACATGTGTTCAGAAATGCTTACTTTCCATGTTAGAGCTCATTTTATTACTTCTCTTCAAATCACATTAATCATGGAATGGAAACACACAGCAACAGAACGTACGAGAGTGACTTCAAACACTTTGTTACAGGAAATGTTCAAAATGTCCTCCGTTAGCGAGGATACGTGCATCCACCCTCCGTCGCATGGAATCCCTGATGCGCTGATGCAGCCCTGGAGAATGGCGTATTGTATCACAGCCGTCCACAATACGAGCACGAAGAGTCTCTACATTTGGTACCGGGGTTGCGTAGACAAGAGCTTTCAAATGCCCCCCATAAATGAAAGTCAAGAGGGTTGAGGTCAGGGGAACGTGGAGGCCATGGACTTGGTCCGCCTCTACCAATCCATCGGTCACAGAATCTGTTGTTGAGAAGCGTACGAACACTTCGACTGAAATGTGCAGGAGCTCCATCGTGCATGAACCACATGTTGTGTCGTACTTGTAAAGGCACATGTTCTAGCAGCACAGGTAGAGTATCCCGTATGAAATCATGATAACGCGCTCCATTGAGCGTAGGTGGAAAAACATGGGGCCCAATCAAGGCATCACCAACAATGCCTGCCCAAACTTTCACAGAAAATCTGTGTCGTTGACGTGATTGCACAACTGCGTGCGGATTCTCGTCAGCCCACACATGTTGATTGTGAAAATTTACAATTTGATCACGTTGGAATGAAGCCTCATCCGTAAAGAGAACATTTGCACTGAAATGAGGATTGACACATTGTTGGATGAACCATTCGCAGAAGTGTACCCGTGGAGGCCAATCAGCTGCTGATAGCGCCTGCACACGCTGTACATGGTACGGAAACAACTGGTTCTCCTGTAGCACCCTCCATACAGTGACGTGGTCAACGTTACCTTGTACAGCAGCAACTTCTCTGACGATGACGTTAGGGTTATCGTCAACTGCACGAAGAATTGCACTGACTGCAAAACCACGTCCGTGATGAACTAACCTGTTGATGCTACGTACTGATATGCTTGATGCTAATACTGTAGAGCCATGAGTCGCATGTCAACACAAGCACCAAAGTCAACATTACCTTTCTTCAATTGGGTCAACTGGCGGTGAATCGAGGAAGTACAGTACATACTGACGAAATTAAAATGAGCTCTAACATGGAAATTAATCGTTTCCGGACACATGTCCACATAACATCTTTTCTTTATTTGTGTGTGAGGAATGTTTTCTGAAAGTTTGGCCGTACCTTTTTGTAACACCCTGTACATGATAGCAGCGTTTCAACTACTAAAAGTATTCTTCCCATTGATGCTGCACGTAACTTGTGTAGTGCATGGGATCAACCGCATAGCAGAGCAAGTAAGGCTACAATTTCGTAAAGTAATATCTACGATGAAGAAAATTTTTGTAAGGCACCATCAAGAATACAGGCATTCAAAGAACGGCTTCCACATGTCCCATTGCCGCAAGAGGCTGTTGTCACACGATGGGGCACGTGGCTGATAGCAGCAGAATACCATAATACGCATCTCTCAGCTGTCCAGAAGGTGGTTGAAAATATACCGGAGGATGATGCATCTGTAACTGCAGCAATGGAGTTAGTCAAAGATTGTTCTTTAAAACGGGACTTATCTTACATTTGGGGCCCACTACACATTTATGGCAAGAATAATTTCACAATTAGAAGGCTCAGGGAGACCTAACTACGAAATATTTCTTTGCTTGAAGAAGTCAAAATGAAAATTGATGAAGCGCCAGGTGAAGTAGGGGAAAAAGTACGGGCAAAAATGCAAACGGTTTTGCAGAACACTGGCCTGAAGGAGTAGTGTGCAGCTGCCGACATACAGGGCTATTACAAATGATTGAAGCGATTTCATAAATTTACTGTAGCTCCATTCATTGACATATGGTCACGACACACTACAGATACGTAGAAAAACTCATAAAGTTTTGTTCGGCTGAAGCCGCACTTCAGGTTTCTGCCACCAGAGCGCTCGAGAGCGCAGTGAGACAAAATGGCGATAGGAGCCGAGAAAGCGTATGTCGTGCTTGAAATGCACTCACATCAGTCAGTCATAACAGTGCAACGACACTTCACGACGAAGTTCAACAAAGATCCACCAACTGCTAACTCCATTCGGCGATGGTATGCGCAGTTTAAAGCTTCTGGATGCCTCTGTAAGGGGAAATCAACGGGTCGGTCTGCAGTGAGCGAAGAACCGGTTGAACGCGTGCGGGCAAGTTTCACGCGTAGCCCGCGGAAGTCGACGAATAAAGCAACCAGGAAGCTAAACGTACCACAGCCGACAGTTTGGAAAATCTTACGGAAAAGGCTAAAGCAGAAGCCTTACCGTTTACAATTGCTACAAGCCCTGACACCCGATGACAAAGTCAAACGCTTTGAATTTTCGGTGCGGTTGCAACAGCTCATGGAAGAGGATGCGTTCAGTGCGAAACTTGTTTTCAGTGATGAAGCAACATTTTTTCTTAATGGTGAAGTGAACAGACACAATGTGCGAATCTGGGCGGTAGAGAATCCTCACGCATTCGTGCAGCAAATTCGCAATTCACCAAAAGTTTACGTGTTTTGTGCAATCTCACGGTTTAAAGTTTACGGCCCCTTTTTCTTCTGCGAAAAAAAACGTTACAGGAGACGTGTATCTGGACATGCTGGAAAATTGGCTCATGCCACAACTGGAGACCGACAGCGCCGACTTCACCTTTCAACAGGATGGTGCTCCACCGCACTTCCATCATGATGTTCGGCATTTCTTAAACAGGAGATTGGAAAACATGGATCAGTCGTGGTGGAGATCATGATCAGCAATTCGTGTCATGGCCTCCACGCTCTCCCGACTTAACCCCATGCGATTTCTTTCTGTGGGGTTATGTGAAAGATTCAGTGTTTAAACCTCCTCTACCAAGAAACGTGCCAGAACTGCGAGCTCGCATCAACGATGCTTTCGAACTCATTGATGGGGACATGCTGCGCCGAGTGTGGGAGGAACTTGATTATCGGCTTGATGTCTGCCGAATCACTAAAGGGGCACATATCGAACATTTGTGAATGCCTAAAAAAACTTTTTGAGTTTTTGTATGTGTGTGCAAGGCATTGTGAAAATATCTCAAATAATAAAGTTATTGTAGAGCTGTGAAATCGCTTCAATCATTTGTAATAACCCTGTACTTAGTGGAAAATCCAGCACTCCTGACTGCAGCATTCATGTCCAACATGTGCCGAAAATGAAGTACGCCCCTGTCACATCTGTTGATGTAGAACGTTCTTTTTCAGCGTATAAATTGATTCTGACTGACAAGCGCCACAGTTTTTCACTAGAAAACCTAGAAAAGATTTTGGTTTTTTATTGTGAAGCTAACTATGGTCAGAATATGTGAAACTACGAATGTATTAATTAAACCATTGCCTCATCTTTTTTACGGAGATCTTTATCTTGCAGGAACTCAAAAATATTAGGAGTTATGTTCAACATTAATGTTGTAGATTGCTGTGCTCTGTAACTGTGTAAATGTTCATTCTCCTTGTTTTAATGACTAATAAGATGTTCATACTGTCAACACTGTGTATTTTAATTTATCTTTATTTTCTCTGCATCATTTTTATTACAGCCTATTTTAGATTTTATATAGCCTAAATGAACTACTGAAGGAGCCTATTTTACGTGCCTAAAACACACTTTTTTACGACCTAAAAATCCGTGGTCTATTTATCAGAAACAGAGGCACTCGAGAAGTAGCTTATGCGCTGCAGATAATAATAGAGGACAGGAAAAATAACGAAACTTGCATTGTATTTTTGGATTTGGAGAGGGATTTTAAGTGTGTGGGACGGAATACAATATTTTCCAGTCGTAGGAAGTGTAGTATGAATTGCAGCTATATAATTATAAGCAACTCTATTAATGTGGAGCATTCTAGTTTACTCAGTACTGCCAGAATGATAATAGAGGCCAAACTCAGGAGAGGTGTGTTGCGCAGGCAGGGCTGCTCACGATATGTAATGTGTGAGTTGAAGGGGCACTGGGGCAACTACACGACTACCACGATGTAGGAAGAGTCTATCACGGGTACAGAGTCAGCGTGAGTTCGGTTCGCTCACGACACAGCTGCAACTGAAGGAACTGAATCGGGTGGTGAATGAAGCCGAGGATGTGCTAATTGGTGGCCGTGATGTTCATATAAACCGAGACACCGTCAGCGTAATGGCGTGCGTATGCTGGATGGCTTAATCCTAAACCTGCACAAGAGACCATTGACGAGCTGGCGCATTTTACCGTCTGGGAAAAATGGTTCAAATGGCTCTGAGCACTATGGGACTTAACATCTGTGATCATCAGTCCCCTAGAACTTAGAACTACTTAAACCTAACCAACCTAAGGACATCACACACATCCATGCCCGAGGCAGGATTCGAACCTGCGACCGTAGCGGCCGCACGGTTCCAGACTGAAGCGCCTAGATACGCTCGGCCACTCTGGCCGGCTACCGTCTGGGAAGGAAGGAATGTTCGAGAAATACACATTGACAAAGATTACCGAGGCCTTCTGTAAAAAGAAACAGGTTCTATCATTCAAA
Source organism: Schistocerca cancellata (assembly GCF_023864275.1). Taxonomy (NCBI): domain Eukaryota; kingdom Metazoa; phylum Arthropoda; class Insecta; order Orthoptera; family Acrididae; genus Schistocerca; species Schistocerca cancellata. The sequence goes on from NC_064628.1 coordinate 401,731,792, forward strand.
AATTAAATCTTGAGAGCACATAAGCGGTGACGTAAAACTGTGTGTGGAGTGCAGTTCCGTATAGGTGCGGTATATGTACAGTGAGGAAGAGAGAAATGATGCGATTAGAAGCCTTTGATATGTTGTGTTACGGGAGACTGTTGAAGATTAGACAGTTTAATCGAGTGAGAAGTGAAGAAGTTCTACAAAGATTCAGCGAAAAATTTGGAAATTTGTGGTAAGGTCTTATGAAATCAAACTGCTAAGGTCATCGGTCCCTAAGACTATTCACTACGTAATCGAACTTAAACTAACTTGCACTAAGGACAACACACACAGCCATGCCCGAGGGAGGACTCGAACCTCCGACGGGGGGAGCAGCCTGGACGGTGACAAGGCGCCTGAGAATGCGCGGCAAATTCAGCGAGAAAAAAGTCTAATGCAAAACATAGTGAGACGAAGAAACAGAATGGTTGGGACATATTAAGATTTGAGTCGTTGCTTAAGGCAAGGGGAAAGAATCACAGAGGTAATTGAGGCAGATCCCTGATGACATGTGATTCAGCGGTTATACTGAAATGAAAGGGTTGCTGGTAAGCGACATGTGGGGATCATAGGCATGATGACGAAAGCAGCACCGCAAGTGCTGAAACGGGTGAGTAATGTGGTCAGGGTACGTTATGTCACAGTTAAAAGACAGCCTCAATCGAGGATGTTAGTTTATTAACCCACAAATGATAACGTATGCTGCATAATTTCTAATCTTTGGTTTCGCCATCGGACGTGTAACTGTGGACTCCTGAGGTTGCATTCGGCAGTTGCAGACACTCTTTTTGCTTCCCTGTCTTGGTCCAGTCGCAGTTTGTACTTGTCCAGTAATGGTTTTCCTAAGCTTCGTTTCATCCTCCAAAGTTAGCACAAGAAGGAGACAAGTTCCGTGTATACCACATACTGCTCTGCAGAGGTAAAACCTTACCACTACCAGTAGCTATTGTGTGTTTCACGATATTGACGAGTCACTTGAATTTCTAGTGCTACCTACAAGTATTTGCCAGAGTTGTCAAAAGCATTGCGAATATTAAATCGGTTTTTCGTTAAGTGAGTAAGCAGGTTTCCGTAGAAACACAAAATAAACTTCGTGTGGAATGTCGCGATCTTGGCTTTTCTTCGTGTGTGTAGTATGGGGAGGTTTCCAAGTACCTAATAGGCCTTATAGCCATCTGTATCTTCGTACCACTTGGAATCCAGCAGTGAACTTCCTCGCTCTAGCTGCTACGCCTTCACACGGCTTCCTCTCTGTGCACCTCCGAGTCTTCCTCACGACGGTCGTAATTGGCTCTTGCCTTGCTTCTGACATATCGATAGTAACGGAGGTGCAGCTTCTCAAAGCGCAACGATTGATTGCATCTTTACTGAAATTAAACGCCCCAGGGGCCAAATGAGTTGCTACAACCGGTTTTTTGTTAAATTACGAGTCATTTTCGAGCGCATCAAATACTTGAACGCCGATGTCGTCAGGGTCACGGTCACTTAATGAACTGCATAAGTTCGGACGACTTGCTCCGTTGAGAGCTAGAGTACAATCCAGGTACATTTAGTAAAGAGAAAATCGTGTAGCGCCGTCGACTGGTAGTCCCCGAGGAGTTGTTGGGCTCCCTCCACGCACAGCGACCCTTCCCTTGCGGTGTCAGAGAGTTGTTCCGAGTGTGTCTGTTCACTAAATGTGTAATGGATGTTTGTACAGTGCGGTGTTGTATGACGAGAAGAAAGGACAGGGCAAAATCCGGAGCCTGCACACAGCCTGCTCCAATTGAGTAGCACCGTGGTGGGGGCTGGGGGTAGGGGTAGAGTTAGGGGCAGGGGCTTAGCTTGCCTGTCCTACGGACTGATCATTACCAACAGTGTTCCATGCCTTCATTCCGCGGTTCATGCGGAAAGTTTGGAGTGTAGTGTACCACACTGGCACAGTTAGGTGAAGGACTTCGTGCTGTCGTACTCAGGAATGGGATGTTGGTGTGAAGGCTATGTCACATAAAAATATCGGAAACGAACCATATTAGTGCGCTGAATCTATAGTTTTCTGGAGTTGGTGGGTCGATTGACGACAAACCCGACGACATTTAACTAGTGTGTACGGGGGCGACATTAAGGCGGCATATCACTGGTGCCTCGAAGCAGTGCCACCGGGCGAGGTGGCTGTGGCAGTAGTTAGCACACTGGACTCGTATTCTGAGGACGGCGGTTCAAACACGCGTCCGACCATCTAGAGGTAGGTTTTCCGTGATTTCCCTAAATTGCTTCAGGCTATGGTTCCTTTGGAAAAGGCGCGGCTGATTTTCTTTCCCATCTTTGACACAATTCGAGCTTGGGCTCCGTTGTTGAAGACCTGGATGTGGACGGAACGTTAAACCCAATCTTCCTTCCTTCGCTCCTTGAAGCAATGCCAACCAAACATGCACGACCAGACTCTCAGGAAACATACCTCACGCGTAGAGGAATAAAACTGATCCGGAACGCTGTATTTCCTAGTTAGAGCGCATTTTCTGCTTCTCTTTTTAATCACTTTAATCATGGGAAACACACAGAAACAGAATGTACTAGCATTACATGAACCCTTTTTTCCATCAAATGTTCAAAATACCCTCTTGATTACGTTTGGTTAGAATATACAGTAAGTTGTAATTCTTACGTTCAGCGCCAGTGTTTATTGTTGCAAGTGAACGAAAATAATATTGACATGCGACTCACTCCATTGCTTCTGTTGACATGGGACTAACTTAATTGCTCTAGTAGCATAAGGCATGTAGCATCAACTGTGTTGTGTTCATCACGGACGGCCGGCCGGTGTGGCCGTGCGGTTCTAAGCGCTTCAGTTTGGAACCGCGTGACCGCTACGGTCGCAGGTTCGAATCCTGCCTAGGGCATGGGTGTGTGTGACGTCCTTAGGTTAGTTAGGTTTAAGTAGTTCTAAGTTCTAGGGGACTGATGACCTCAGTAGTTAAGTCCCATAGTGCTCAGAGCCTCATCACGGACTGTTCAACTGCGTAACGTCGACTGTTTAGTATTAATCGCGAACGTTGTTTCGGTTATAGTTCAGGAGAACTGCACTCAAATGCGGAGTTGGCAGACTCCCATTTGCTGTACGGATCACCAGAGGTGGTGCTCACTGTTTGTATCTGAAGACATTTCCAGAACCATGGTGCCCCGAGAGGAGGACGTTTGAAGCAACTGATGGTGGTGTTAGGGAGCACGAGACGTTTAAGCCTACTATCCGCGACTGGGGAAGGCCCAGGAGGACGACAACACCTCAGCCGGAGGAGGAACTTCTACGTGCAATTCACGACGGTCGTAATGTCAGCGTAAGGCAATTAGCTGCAGTATGTACTGTTTTCCGCATGACTGTCTGGACAGAGCTGCATGAGAACCTGCTGTATCCGTACTAAGTACGGTGTATGCAAGCACTATAAGCAGCTGATTTTCCTGCACGGTTATACCTGTACGAGTCTCACCAACTGCGACATAATCGCGTATACAAACAGTGATCCAATACTGTAAAATGCTTTTTTATTCCAGTTTCTGATCACAAGTGAATTCTTTAGACGATGACTGGTTTCAGTCTGTAATGTCCATCCTCAGATCTGAGGATGGTCATTACAGACTGAAACCAGTCATCGTCTTAAGAATTCATTTGTGATCAGAGACTGGAATAAAAAAGCATTTTACCTGTACGAGTGGTTCACTCAACAATGTGTCAACCCTCACTTTAGTGCAGATGTGCTGTTAACTATGAGGCTTCGTTTCAACGTGATCAGATTATAAAATTTTCACAAGCAGCACATACGGGCTATCGAAAATGCTCACAAAATTGTGCAATCACGTCACCAACAAACATTTTCTGTCAACGTTTGGGCCGGTGTCGTTGGTGACACTTTGTCGTTGGCTCTTGTTGTTCCACCCAGCCTCAACGGAGGAACTTAACCATGGATTCTTTGGTTAACGGCCCCGCGTGCGTTTTTCCAGCGGGCTTTGGGCTGGAAGAGGGGTGGTAGGAATTCCAGCAAGTGAGGCGGCGACACAGAGCAGGAAAAACTGTCGGGTAGTGGCAGTCAGACGGCCAAATAGAAGTTTCTCTTCCTGTATTTCAGTTATTAAAACTAATGGAACATACAACGTAAATTTTAATACGTCTCAATAACTTATTCTCTTAATTGAAAACATGACTGGAGAATGGTCATTTGCTTGCTACACAGAGAAGGCTTTTTGTTCTTTACTACGTCTCTATTTCTGCCTTCCTGCTGTTTTAAGGTTTTCATATCGCTGTCCTTCATGCTTTCCAACGTTACTGTAACTCCTTACCTACAATAATATTTATATGCATTATAACGCGCTGATTATAATTTTCCGGTATCTAGGATCGGGGAACTCATACTATTCACTACACATTGAGGTTCTACGTCGTCGTCCTTGGATTGTACGCATTATTCGTGATGATGGTGTTACTTATGGGAAGCGCTCAGAAAAGAGTTCATGGAACATCCAAAAACTGAGGACTGTGTGGAAATCAGTCTGAGCCAGTTCTCCTCATCGTGTAGGAACCGTTGATCTGAAACACGTTATGATTACAAAACCATTCCGATTGGCATGTGAATTTTTCAACCATAAGGTTTCGATTGTCCTAGTTGCTGTGGCAGATAACAATTACTGTTCCACATACAGTGATGTGGGAGGCTATGGGCATCAAGGACATTCATATTTGTGTGAAGCAAATGATCTGTGGAAAAAAATCTACACGTAGGCATTAAATTTTCCACAATCTAAACTTCTTCCAAGCTATCCTGGGATACACCTCTTCCATTTGTATTTGTGTCTGGCGAGGCTGTTACCCCGCGTGAAAACTTCGTAAGACACTATCCAGCAGAAAAGTGACACCTGGATATGAATTATTGATTTTGTTGAGAGTGCAGTTCAGACATGTTGTCTACTTCACATCTGTTTGAGAATTGTTAACGGTTACAACCTTGAGGGCACACTGCCACGTCTATTGACGATTATGTCTGCATGCGGGATTAGAAGAAACACAAACAGAAAATTTCTAAGACACCACTTTGCAGACTGCTGTTGTTCTAGTCTTCGCAAAACTGCTGCACAGAATAAATCTTAAAACTGTGTTCTAACTGGAATTTTAAGAGGAACGGGCTTGTAAATATAAATAAATATAAGTAAAAAATACAAGTTTTGTGAAGTTTTCGTACTTGCCAACTGTATTTTTTTCTTCCGGTTTCATTTTCTTCCACTCTCTCCCAATAAGGTCCATGGTACTTGTTTGCCAGTACTCCATGTTCATACTTCCGTCTTTATTCTCTGGGAACTTAAAATTACACGGATTTTTTGCACTTCCAGAATTAGGAAATCAGTTTATACACGCTCCACGTTGCACACCGTAACTGCGTCCTGGTTGGGAGCGCGACAGACTGAACGCTGCGTGAGAAGCTGGTCTTGTGGCCGCTCGCTCAGCCAGCTGGAGTTCCAGCAGAAAAACCGGCCGCACTGCGAATAGCTGCTTGCGACCGAGGAAATTGGGCCGTAGGCTTTGAGAATACTCGATCTGTTGTGTCAGAACACGTAGTTTTACTAGTGCGACAAAACCTGTAATTCTTGCGCCATGGGGCTCCTCATTTCAGTATTAATATTTTTTGGCTTCTAAATAACAGATTCCGTGACAGACGATAGGTGGAGGTGGACCAGTGCCTTGGCTTCCACGATCGCCGGACTTACACCCTCTAAACTTTCGTTTGTGGGGGCATTTGATAGCTCTTGTGCACCGAACCCTGGTAAAAGATGTCTTCTTGCCCGTTTTGTGAAAGACAGTGAAACACTTCGCAGTTCTCTAGGGATAAATCACGGATCAAGCATTCAGAGCGATGGCAGGTTGATGCATGTACCCTTATTAACCAAGGGCATTTTCAATATTTCATTAGGAAAGTGTTTGTTACTGTGCTGGAACGTCCTTTTTTTTACCTGTGTTTCCCATAATATGTTAAAAAGTTATAGAAAGGCAGGTGTAACATGGATTAAAGCATTTCTAGACCCTTGTCCATACAGCGTATTCTCTCACTGTACGTGTGAGGCACGTTTCCTGAAAATCTTGCCATACTTTTTTGATACACCTTGTATACACTGAGGTGGCATAAGTAACAGGATAGTGCTATGCACATATCGCGATAGAATTGTGAATACGTGGTATAAAACGGCAGTACATTGGCGGAGCTGTCATTTGTACTCCTGTGATTCATGTGAAATACTTTCTGACGCGATTATAGTCGTGCAACGGGAATTAAGAGACTTTGAACGCGGAATGGTAGTTGGAGCTAGACGCATGGAACATTCCATTTCGGAAAACGTTAGGGATTTCAATATTCCAAGATCCAGAATGTCAAGAGTGTGCCGAAAATACCAAGTTTCAGGCGTTAACTCTCACCGCGGACAGCGCAGTGGCCGTAACAACCGAGAGCAGTGGCGTTCGTATAGAGTTGTCAGTGCTAACAGACGAGCAACAATGCGTAAAATAACCGCAGAAATCAGTGTGGGACGTACGACGAATATATCGGTTAGGACAGTGTATAATGCGAGCCGCAGTTCCCTTGCAAGTGAACCTTAAGTTCTGATCCGTAAAAGCCACGTATAACACTATATAGCAAGCTAGCGTTACCCTCTGGGAGGAATTTAGAAGTGTTTTGACCGTGTGTTTACGTAATGGGTGTAGGGTATCGAACAGTAATTTCGTATCTATGTCAATTAATTGAAAACTGAAAGGCTTTATTTTGGAAGTAATGAAAGTAGTGAAGATCACGTGAATGAAACAACAAACGGTCGTCAGCCTTATTAGGCATAATAATTTGAAACATTAAGTATAAATAAAAATGAAACTGAATTGCTCAAGTGACTTTCATTAATACTCCTTTTAAATAGTGCAATGAATACACACGACTACCGGACTAACTGAGTAGTGGGTAGCAGTAGTTACTATTTCCACAGATCAGCAATCATAGGAAGTTAGAGCCCTGGTTTAACTAACATACAAACACCACAAATGAAGTTAAATAACACTACATAAACACTTTTTATACTCACACTATTATGGAAGTCCGCCGCTCGTGGTCTCGCGGTAGCGTTCTCGCTTCCCGAGCACGGGGTCCCGGGTTCGATTCCCGGCGGGGTCAGGGATTTTCACCTGCCTCGAGATGACTGGGTGTTTGTGTTGCCCTTATCATTTCATCATCATCCAGGAAAGTGGCGAAATTGGACTGAGCAAAGGTTGGGAAATTGTACGGGCGCTGATAACCACGCAGTTGAGCGCCCCACAAACCAAACATCATCATCACTATTATGGAAATGTGTCGGATTTCTTTAGCAAGTGCAATATTCCGTATATCTCTCTTATAATAGAAAAGAATATAGTGAGGACCCATAAACTGAAACTGTCTTTACAGGAAAATTCTGTGACTATTTCAGAAACAAACTGCAATTTGTCAATATTGATTTCTAACCCCACTTGAAACAATTTATATGTTCAGACTTAAAACAAGTAATTCAAATATCAAGTTCTATTAACTTCAGAAAGAAGCTCATAGTAATAATCAAAGCAAAATTACTTTCGTATAAGTTCAATTTGTGTGCCTTTCTCACTACCTGTGAAGCAGGTAGTTTAACTAGCAACGTTTAGACACTTTGGCACTGAACTTTGCCGCATTTAATGCAGACACAAATAAATAGTTATTCAGAAACAGGATACTCGGTCTTCTGCACGTTTAGGATGGGCCCCTACCTTGGTTTCATGATCAGGACAATTTTAAGGTTCGTCCGCAGCTCGTGGTCGTGTGGTAGCGTTCTCGCTTCCCGCGCACGGGTTCCCGGGTTCGATTCCCGGCGGGTTCAGGGATTTTCTCTGCCTCGTGATGACTGGGTGTTGTGTGATGTCCTTAGGTTAGTTAGGTTTAAGTAGTTCTAAGTTCTAGGGGACTGATGACCATAGCTGTTAAGTCCCATAGTGCTCAGAGCCAATTTTAAGGTTCACACACATATTTATATCACTGGTATTATTATTGAAAACCACTCACAGTAACGCACTGGTCCATACTATGAGGCATATCTGAGTTCATGTAGCAGACGGAGCAGTGGAGCAAGTGGTGGCAAGCACGTGGCGGCTATTTGGTCTCACACTCTTGCTGTTGAATGTTCTTTGTAAATTCTTCTTGGCAACGTATTATCCTCGTTTTAGAGCCATTCCATAATAACGAGAGCATAATACGACAACCGAAACCATATTCGAGGCAATTTCAATATAAATTGGCTTTCAAATGCCTCATTTGGCACATACGATGTTAACCGTACAACGATTAGCCACTGACAGCGTAGCGTACTCCCCCAGTAGCCGCCCAGATCGACCGCCAAATCCACCTCCCAGCGCGCGCCAGGCCACTTTCGTAGCGGAGGGGGTTCCCTATACCTTTTTTACTATACAATACAAGATCCCTAAGCATGAACCAGTTTTTTACGTACACATTTCTCTTTCTTAACATTCATGTTTTATAAAGTTTCATTACTTTTAAACATTATTTAAGTTTTTTTTACGATAAGTACATTACAAACTTTAACTGCCCTCTGAGGTGGCGATGTAAATTCCTATGGGACCAAACTGATGTCATCGGTCCCTAGGCTTACACACTACTTAATCTAACCTGAACTAATCTACGCTGAGGACAACACACACACCCATGCCCAAGGGAGGACTCGAACCTCCGACGGGGGCAGCAGCGCGAACCGTGGCAAGGTGCCCGTAGACCGTGCGGCTACCCCGCGCGGTAACTTCCCTGTGACAATTCAAAGATCTTAACTAGTAAATAACAACTAATTCATAGTCACATACACATAATTACACTGTCTAAACTACTTAAATCGATATTGGTGTTAGAAGTGCGGCGAAATTTGGTGTTGTGGGCTGTGGCAGCAGACGAACGACGCGAATGCCTTTGCCAACAGCACATCACCTGCAGCGCCTCTCCCGGGCTCGTCATCATATGTGTTGGGCCATAGACGACTGGAAAACGTTGGCCAAGTCAAATGGACCCCGATTTCAGCTAGTAAGAGTTGCTGGTAAGGTTTGAGTGTGGCACAAATCGCAGGAAGCCATGTGCCCAAATTGTCAGCAGGGCACTGTGAAAGCTGGTGGAGGCTTTATAATGGTGTGAGCTGTGTTTAGATGGAATGGAGTAGATCCTCTAGTGCAACTGATCCTATCATTGACTGGAAACTGTTATGTTCGGCTACTTGCAGACCATTTGCAACCATTCAACGATGGAATTTTTGTGGGTGACAATGCGCCTTTCAGCGGGCCACATTTGTTCATGATTGGTTTGAACAACAGTCTGGGCAGTTCGACCGAATGATTTGACTACCCAGATCGCCCAACACGAATCCCATAGAACATTCATGGGACGTAATCGAGAGGTCAGTTCGTGCACAAAATCCTGCACCGGCAAGAGTTTTGCAATTATGGACGGCTATAGGGACAGCATGGCTCAGTATTCACGTAGGCAACTTCGAACGATTTGTTGAGTGCACGCCACGCCGAGTTGCTGCACTACGCCGGTGTGACACAAAATTAGAAGGTATCCCATGACTTTTGTCCCCCCCAGCGTAGAATTGTAAGTGACCGGCAACGCCGCGCAATCAGCGATTTATTAAATGTGTGGTGGCTGTTGAGTCGTGATGAAATGAATATCGTCGGTATCTATCCCTCTACAGAGGATATCTTTAGCAGGAGTCCGTAACTCGTTATGCGGGGCGCTTCCCTGGTATGTCCCGACTACAATAGCGTTGAGTTTAGGAATGCGAGACGTGCGCCTACTCGAGTGAGTAATCGTATTTAATGACTGGGTGTTGTGTGATGTCCTTTAGGTTAGTTAGGTTTAAGTAGTTCTAAGTTACAGAGGACTGATGACCATAGATGTTAAGTCCCATAGTGCTCAGAGCCATTTGAACCATTTGGATTCGTGCCCGGGACCAGGCGCTTCCTCCCATTCCGGAAAGCCGTGCGTTAGACCGCACGGCTAACCGGGCGGGCAAGAACGTATTTACTACCGGGAACTACACTCAATTACAAATACCGCCCGCGTTGGACAGACAATTCTCCTGTCGGAGATACTCCAACACAAACGTTCTCGAAATATAGCAGTAATAGTCCGCCACAGGAGAAATGCAAAGCTGCAGAAATGTGCATACAATGTAGGAAAATTAAAGAAACCTCTGAAGGTTTTTTGAACCAATCGTATTTCCTGGAAGCCAAACACGAATTAAATTACAGGGGCAATTTTCACACCCTGCTCGTCACAGACTGGTCATGCGTGTTGGGCGTTTAATTTCAGCTTAATTGTGAACAGTCTACGTCTGCGTACTTACTCCTCAAGCCGCCATACGCTGCGTGGCGGTGGTTGCTACTCATTCGCTTTCCTCTTCCGCTCGCAAGTAGAGTGAGGAGAAACCCCAACCGTGGACATGTTTCCGTACGATCCCTGAGTTTTCTGATTTTGTCTTCGCAGATCTTACGCGAAATGTACATTGGTATCGGTAGAATCGTTCTACAGTCGGTTTCCGATGTCGGTTGCTTGAATTTTCTCAGTAGTGTTCGCTCGCGAAAACAACGTGGTTTCCGGAAGACTCTCGTGTTGATCGAGCCTACCGGGAAGAAAGCTAACGGCACACCCCTGAACGTGCTGCGGCAGCTGTAGCCATCATTACGTGGCACGTGAGTTCTGGACGCGCCTGCTAAGGGCGGCGTCGCGTGCGCTAGTCGCATGTGGCCTGTGGCGCCGCGCCGCACGAGACACGTGGCTGCCCTTGGGGTAGTGCCGGCGCTGGGGCTGAGGCTGGCTGTCGAGCTGCAGGGGGTAACAGTCAAGGGCTGTTGCCGTGTTAACTGCTATGTACGCCGACACGTCAATCCTAATGCAGGCCCAGTTCTCACAGATTTGCTAACAGTAGCAGATAACACCGGCAAGCAACATACAGGAGTCGGATAAATATGTGGAAGAACTGCGAGGAATGCTTGCGTGAATATTAATGCATACGCTAACCGAGCGTGCAGGTTACAAGTTGTACTTGAGCACGAACGCCACCTGCGCAATGTCCTCAACATGTTGCAAGTGTCTCTGGTGATCACGATGTTGTGGATGCGTTATGTCGGAGCAAAGTTGCACATTGTTGATGCTCGTGTGGTGTGTGCTTCCATAACCGAAGTGTTTGGTGTTTCGAGAGCCACTCTATCGAACATCTCTATAGCCACCGCATACAGGGAAAGCGGGAAACCAACATCTCCCAAGTCACAGCGTGGAAGAAAGCGTATGTCGAGTGAACGTGACGGACGGTCGCTGAAGAGGATTTTGGCGAAAAATAAAGGGACAACAGCTGCAAAATTCTGTGCAGAACTGAATGTTGCTTTCGCGAAACCTGTCAGCATCAGCAGTCGGATGAAAGTCGTTTCCGATTGTTTCCAGCTTCTGCCCGATTCTCGTCACGAGAATGAAACATGGCGGGGGTTCCGTGGCGATTTGAGCAACCATATCGTGGTTTTGCAAGAGCCCCACGGTTACTCGGTAAGACATTATTTGGCCATTTTGGCTTATCCAGTGCATCCCATAGTATCGTGTTCGTTCGCGATGTTGAAGCTGTGTTCCAAGACGACAAGGTGCTTGTTGACAGAGTCGCACCGCCCGGAATTCGTTTTCTGAGTCATCACAGACATCAAATCTCAGTATTATCGAGCCTTTGAGGTCTTTTTTGGAGAGAAGGGTGCGTGGTCGTTATCCGTCTGCATCGCCGTTACCAGAGCATGGTAATATCTGCAGGAACGGCGGTACAAGATTCCCTTGAAAATCGTGCAGGATCTGTGTCTATCCATTCCGAGACGACTGAAAGTCGTTTGAATGCCTTCGGGTCACCTTCACCGTATTTGTTGTGTATCTAGTACTTGTATATTTTTGTCCAACTCTGTGAATGACTTGCGGATTACGAGAGTTGCCGAGCGGTTCTAGGCGCTTCAGTCTGGAACCGCGCGACCGCTACTGTCGCAGGTTCGAATGCTGCCTCGGGCATGGCTGTGTGTGATGTCCTTAGGTTAGTTAGGTTTAAGTAGTTCTAAGTTCTAGGGGCTGATGACCTCAGATGTTAAGTGCCATAGTGTCTTTGCACGAACACGCCTAGACTTTTTCGATGGAACATACTTAGTTAGAGGCTGACACTGTACACTGGAAAAAAGAATGGGAAAGAACACAGAAAATGATAGGAATAAAGAAAAGGAAACGGACGGATGTGGAAGAGAGAGAAGCAGAGTACGTTAGCACGCTCTACACAGTTCGTCATTCTTTCATATATTGAAGCACCAGGAGAGAGGGGCGACGCTCATTCTAGACTATTTGTCAAGCAATTGGCATATGTGCCAAATAGAAGTACCCGGGGATACTGAATAAAGGGAGGCTGCACGGATAGTGACAGTTTGTTTGGAGCACGGGAGAGCGCACCGGCGCTGCTGTGAGACCGTAACCGGCGGACGAGCGCCGGCTATGCCGCGAAAGCCTAGTTGATACAGTTTCGGGGACTAGTGTTTTGTGGGGAGCCTAGGAATATACTGCAGCCCGCCACGTATTGTGCCCGCAGGGACGGCGAAGACTTGATCTGACCAGGTACAGCATGCCCAGAGGGACTGGAGCTGGCGTTTCTCCCGCGCTCTATACGCGTGTCGAATGAGCGTGTGCTTTAATAGGTGGTGCAGTGGGAAGCGCCCTGTCACGCACTTCAATGGCTCGCAGGGTATGGATGTAGATGTAGGCATACGTCGTTTGAAATGTGGGGTAACGATTGATAATTTTCTTCTTCTTCCTGAGTTGTTGGAACAGAATAGTGTTTCCGCTTTCAGTTGACGCTGTTCACGCCGAATCGTGTGAGACGAATCCAGCGTGGTTTCCGCGGATAGTAATGAACGAGATCTACAGCCTGTGTGTGGAGCGACTGCCACCGCTGTACCCGCACACAGTGCCGGCTGACCAAATACTTTTTTCGAACACTTCGTTACCCCTATGCAGAGTTCAGCTTAGACGGTGACTGCTCTCATTTGAAATCCAGTAACATTTCTTCTGAATAGTCCTCGAGCTGAAACATACACTACTTCGCGAAACTGATCTGTTGTAGAAACGCTATTCTAGCTTTATTAATTTGTAAACCAGTATATATATATATATATATATATATATATATATATATAAAGTGTGTACGACATTGAATGAAGTACGATACTAGCTGGTCTTACAAAATATAAACTTTTCCTGGTGGCATTTTTAACGTCATTCACACGTTTTCATCGAACTTACTTTACTGTAATGAGTAGCTTCCCAGTAAAAGAAATAGTAAGTCGAAAATTTGTATTCTACTTCGTCAGATAGCTGATAGCAGTTGCTTCAAAAAGTGGAAGATATGTGTACTCGTGCTGTACAATTCGCGAAATTTGTGTTCGCGTTGAGAGAGCACGCGAAAAACAACAGCCGAACTACGTTTGATATTTACAGCATTGCATAGGTGCCACCAGTACCTCCTTTATATAATGACACGCTAAAACTACGCCCGCCCGCTTCAGAAAAGCTCATGATTGCAACTGAAACAGAAACGTGATTCAAGCTGTTACCTGTCTTGTGCGAGTGGCATCGTGAATTGTGTCTCATATTGTACCGTCCCAAGCGGGACACGGGTGTCACATCGGTATACGTCGCTTCCCGCCGCCTTCATATTGCAGTTTGCCGTATCGTTCCAGAGTGAACAGCCCCCAAAAGAATCTAAAGACAAGCGTCCCTGAAAAAGATGAGTACACATTTGTGTGTTAGGAAGTGTGTTGAGAAAGTATTCGGCTGGAGTGTAGGATTATGCAGAATTGAAACAAGGACGATAAGTAGTGGAGACAAAAAGAAACCGTAAGTTTCAATTTGTGACGTTACATACGAGTGCTGAATGTTACAATAAGTAATAAAGAGGTATTGAAGCGAACCGCGTTGATAAAACTTGATCGAAAGAAGGGATCGCTTTACGGGACACATCCTGAGACATTAAGGAATAGTTACTTTGGTAATGGAGGGAAATGTTGGGGCCAAAAATTGTAGAGGGTGGCACAGGCTTGTATACGTTAAGCGTGTCCAGATAGGTGTACGGGGCGAAAGTTATGCAGAGATGAAGAGACTCGTACAGGATAGTCTGGCGTGCAGAGCTGCATCGAACCGTTCCTCCTCCTGAAGACGACGACATCTACAACAGCCAGGCAGTCTACTGAAATTTCTGCGGTGAATGGCAGGCGAGCGGTACGACTACTTCTGCACGAACCGTCGCCGTCGGACGGTGTTTATTTCGGTAGCACGACGTGGTGTGACGCGCCTTATGAACGCGCGCGGCAGCAGGTGCGCCATTCATCCCGGACCTGGCCGTGACGTCACGGGGCGCAGCCGCAGCCTCACAAATAGCGCCGTCACCAGCTGCGGCAGAAGCGAGCCGTCACGCGGCTGCACTTCGCCGCCGCTGGGGTAGCGGAAGCGTCGGCATCGGCGAGCGAGCTGGCGCAGCGACTGCGCCGTGTTCCGAGTCGCATCCGGAATTAGATTTTCGTTAATTTCCCTAAATCGCTCGAGGCAGATGTCGGGACGCTTCCTTTGTGAAAGATACGGCCTCGTCATTGTCGGGACTTAAACCTTGTGCTTCGTTTAATGTTTAACGCGCAGATGTCTGTAAATCTGCACAAGCTCTGTAGCATCTGGATGTCCTGTGAGCCACCAGCACGCAAAAACCCTGTAGTGCAGAGAGGACGCTACTTCGTAGAAATATAAGCCATCCTGTAGTATGTTGGAACTAGGGGACAATGACTCCTTTTATGCTTCGGTGTGAGTCCTGATTTTGGCCATTCCAACGCGAAATACAGCGTGGTCCAAACCATTAAGATAAAAATTGTGCACACTAAACTGCTTATTTGGGAACCAGTGGCTGAAAATATTTCCGCCGGCAGAAAACATTCAGTTACCAGTGAGAGTGAAGACGTGACCTCTTCAAAAAATATGACGTTTTCAGTTGTCGCAGTAGTTGCGCTGGCATCGTGTCGGCTGTGGTATTCCACAAGCCACGCTCGTCCGAAATCATTAGCAACGATTCTGTGTTCAGTTGACCCCAATATGAATTGTACCCGTTTCCTTACGTTATGCATGGTGAGGTGGTGTCGACGCCTTGGTATTTGTCAAATCCACACTTGCCGTGAATTTATTTATACGTACCTAGTGGTCTTTGGTTTGTCCAAGGTTAGAGGTCGACGACTTCTTTGTCTGAGATGATTTTAAGTGGTTGAAAAACACTTCTGTTCATTCTCGTAATGAATACCGTGACAGCTGACCTGCACCAGCCATTAACGTGGACCCTACTTTATGCCGACGACGTGATGCTGGCAGCAGAAAACAAGCTTGATCTACAGAGCATAACCAAAGAATGGAGTGACCGGTTAGCGCAACACGGTTTGCGCCTTAATTTGAAGAAAACCTAGTACATGACATCAGAAAAACATGAAATGGGAACCAGCACGATTAATGGTGAAGATCTGACTCGTGTGAGTAAGTTTGAAGTAACTTGGTTCCACGATCACCGTTGACGGCCGACTCACCGAGGAGGTCAACACCAGAACTCAGGCAGTCTGGATGAAGTGGCGAACAACAACCGGAGTCACTTGCGACCGCAGGATGAAAGATAATTTAAAATCAAAAATCTATCGCACTGTCATCCGACCATTCACCTTGTATGGTTGTGAGTGCTGGCCGACTGCAGTTGAGACAGAACGCCGCTTAAGTGTAATGGAAATGAAGATGCTAAGGTGGACAGCGGGCCTCACTAAGTTAGATCACGTTTCTAATGACAGCATTAGGAACAGTTTGGTGTTGCACCGATCCAAGACAAGATGCCTGAGAGTCGTCTTCGATGGTTTGGGCATGTTTTACGGGCGGGCCGGTGATGACTCAATTGCCAAGGCGGGTTACACACTTGAAGTCGTCGGCTGTAGATCCAAAGGACGACCTAAGCAACGTTGGGACGATACAATTCATAAAGACTTTAAATGCGTGAACATTCACCCAGTTGCAGCCCGTGATAGAGCGAAATGGAATGGCTCTGAGCACTATGGGACTTAACATCTGTGGTCATCAGTCCAGAGCGAAATGGAGACAACGGACCCATGTAGCGGACGCCGCAGGCACGCGGTACAAACGCTGAAGGAAAAGAAGAAGAAAAACTAAAACTTTCTGTAATGTTTGTTTATAATTGTTCGGCACAGAACAAAGAATATGGTCTCTCAACTCTCTCCAGAACTGCGCACAGCTGCTCTCCTTCGGCCGAGCGGCTTCTCTTAACTATAGAGCACTGTGACATAATTTCTGCGCCATCAAACAAGCCCCACGAAAGAAATGTAAAATGTCTCTGAGAGAAATGTGTAGCTCCATAATGTCAAATAACGACGAAAGCAAATTCATTGGGTCAAAACGATATTTAAGGACCCTGACAGATAGATGATGTATTCCATTTTAATGATCATTTATAAATCTGGCCTTGTATATTCTAGGGAAAATTATCTCTTAAGTAATGGGTGCATTTCTATGAGTGTTTCGGTCAGTTACAACATTGTCGTTTAAATGAAACGAATGGCCATTATCGACGTATTTCGATCTTGTGCATTCACTTTGATACTTCAAATATTTGAGAATACTTTTCAATGAAACTGTCATAGATTAATGCATGGGAGCTATCCCCCGCAAACCTTTCATCTTACTGCTGATAAGAGGTTGTTGTAACTTGAAGTATTAGTAATGACGGTGGTAATTTTCTATATGCTAACCAAGTATGAAAACTCGAGTCAGATGAAGAAAGTTAATAAAGCAAATTCAGGTAACAACAACGATACTCAAAGAGACGGATAATTTCAAGTAATTTTATGTTGTTACCGAAAGTATCTTACGTTTCACCAGAATCAAGTTTTGTCACGCGAAAATTTAGGTTATTATGAACAAAGCGCCTTCTTCCAAAAGTATTCGATTAGAAATTGTCAAATTCGATCTTTGATTTATGAAAACAGGTATAATTCAATAAAATTATGTCTCTACAGGAAACTATAGAACAACTAATTAGTTCCTTACTTCGAAGTGAGTAGCTTAGGATCGACAACCACACAGATAGGTTTGAACTTACGGATTTCGGACAGTCTTTATACGACGGATGCCGCGTGACAGCAGGATTTCGCCAAAACTACCCTATGCGTCGGTTCTTGAGAGGGGGACGACCACGGGGTCGACACCCCTTCAGGCTGTAATAGAGGGTGCCGGCGCCGCTCTTGCTCATTGTACCCGCTCCACATACGGCGTGGGGATTGCCGTCACTCCGTTCGTGTCGTTCCACGTTCGTTTTCCGTATGGTCGAGCCTTGCGTGGCACCAGCGCAACATTTTCACTTACATTCTACACATACGTTTCGTGATTTGTTGTTACTGTCATATAGAATTACTGGTCGGGTAACTGCTGTAGGAGCATATCCCGTAAGACGGTTGCGAAATTTCTAGCTTCAGGACACAATAGTGGCTCGGCGCCGTTTATTTTCTGTGATGACGGTGCCACATGTCCACGGTACAGTTTGCATACACTCAGTTTTCTTGGGTTTAACCTCTAGGCGCTGTTGCTTAAATGACTCTTCCTGCTCAGCGTCAGATTCTTTACGTGTTGGCGGGTTGTGAGGCGAAAAAGATACCGTTCGAGGAAAGGAAGCCTGAATATCCGAGGACGGGACGTGCGTACACAGAATAAACGAGACAAGCGAGTGCGCAGACCCTCGACGCTCACCAGCATCGAGTGCTTTGCAAATCGTAACAATTTGTGACGTAACACGAGTCTTGCAAGTTACCACAAAAACTCGATGCCCTCTGGTGCACTTGTCCTGGCGAAGGGCTGTGATCAGACCTCGTTCTGCCAGCCCGATTTACATTTACCGTGTTCCCGTGACGCACGTTCTGCCGCCCTTGTCCGGTCCGATCTCGCGCCCTGTCCTTTATTTACGCTGGTGGCACCGAGGTAAAAAAAAATTCGCTTCTTGCCGAGTCGAGAATACGTGGTCACGCCCGAATTGGGACTTTGTAATGTAGCCGTCCCAGCTATTGTTTTCGGCTCTTCGCTCAGCTTATCGCTCTATGCTCACAGGCTTTGATGACAGCGTTACTCACTTTGCTAATGTTTGTATCACAGTAATCGAAACACTTTTTTTAACTGTTACATGTATCGAGATGATCAATGTCTTTCATTATGGTCCAAGTTGGCCCACATTGCCTTCAACTGCAAACTGAAGAGCGAGCAGGTGATTCTACAGTACCTGACAAGTAGCAACTGCAGGGTATCCGACCCCTCCACAGCTCGCTTTATGAATCACTGGCGACGTAGGGCGCGGACACTCCTGGGGGAGACTTCGGCTTTCCACAAAGTATGTTAACACTACGTTGAATATGGATATGAGTTGTTGATAATACTAACAAAGAAACGCACGTTGACGGAAACTACGTATATCTCTGTAGATTGCTCTACACTGGTAGAGGGGAAATTCGTAGTCATCCTGTCCTGCAGTTGTAGCATTCATACGGAAAAGTTCATCTTCCCCCAGCACGTGTGCATTGGTTGAGAACGGCTTGAGAAGTGTGTAATTTGTAACTGTGATGCCAGTGACTTTTGTAGTGTTTGTGGGACAGGGATTGAATTGGTAAAGTGGCACCCTGCCGCTGTCTATCGTTAAAAGCGTATTCGAAGCCCTGTAATTGTGGTGGTGAATTAATGACTGACCAGAAAGTTAATGCACTTCCGTCGCTTTTAATTGTGTTACTGGTAGACTGCATATCTCTCTTCCGTTCTGGCATTTCTGTGACTTGTAAGAGTGGGCTGCAATAAGTGGAACCACTTTACCACGCATCCACAGTATATCTTCCGGGGTGGGTGTCAGCATGTGTGATGAGATAGGACTGATCATTTTTAAATCTAAAACAGTAATCTGCTGCAATGCATTGCTTGACTTGGGTTGAAATATCTCAAGTTCCGTAACACCTAGGCGACCTCCTGATGTTATAGTGGAAGCCAATTTAAGCCTCCCAGTTGTTTGAAGAGCTGAGTCTGAGGTGATGCATTTGACACCTCAAGCCATGGAAACCATTACAGCCACCGATTGTGGAGGCAATGAAATCAACATTGTGAATATATACTGCCAGCATGTTACACCTGACACAGGCTCTTCAATCTGGTAGACAGTTGACAGCACCAGCTTTTCTACATAGCAGCTTACTTAACAAATGTAAATAAATACCCACTTCATAAACTGAAAATAACTCCACTATATAAGCACTAGATCGGTGAAGTTATTTTGTCTACTCACACGAGAGAACTGATGGGGAGGTGCAGTCTGTCTATAAACTGAAAAACGAGAAGCGCTCCTGGTGGGGGATGATGATGATGATGATGTTGTTTTTTTTCTTTTGGGCGCTCAATATCGATGTCATCGGCGCTCGTACAAGTACCCAGTCTTTCCAGTTCCAATCTCGCCACTTCCTGAATGATGATGAGGACAACACAAGCACCCAGTCCCCAGGCGGAGAAAATCCCCGACCCGGCCGGGAATAGAACCCGGGACACCGTGATCCTGAGGTAGCAACGCTAGCCACTAGACCACGAGCTGCGGACTCCTACTGGGGGAAGTCGCCTATCCCGGAAGAGCACTACGGCTGCCCTACAGTATATTTAGAATCAGTTTCCCTCTAGCATTGAGGAAAAGTGTGCAGAGATTTTCGTAGAACCTGCCTGTATGCTTTTCTTGCGTTATTATTACTGTATTAGTAATTCATATTTCTATTCTATTTAGTGTTATCGCACGTTCTGGAAATAATCACCCCCGGCGATGTCTGCACACGGCGTCCCATGTGATTCATCAGGCGTGCTGTGCAGCGTCGGCATAACTCAGTGAAACGTCCTGTAGTTGCTCCTTGTGACGCAGAGTGGTACTTAGAGTGGGGATGACCTGGTCCCTCTTCACTTTGCAGACCAATGCAGGCGGGGGGATGTGACGACCACCATCCGTCGACCTACCTACCCTTAGCGGTTTTTTCATCACCCGCAACGCGATAAGTATTAGTATTGCAGGAAATTTGATATAGTTAATTTTGTACTGGAAAATATTTTCGCAAGAGGCCGCGGTTTTCGAGTTATTGAAGAGAAACGTAAAACAGTGATCTTTAAATGTCCCCACCTACACGCCACGCCCACACCTTACCGGCCGGAATGTTTGGTATGTTATTCATCAGACTCACCCGTACACTGTACCAAATTTTGCGACTACACGAATTTTTTCCCGTTTTCGACCTTTTGGTCTTCGTTGACTGGAACAATTTACGCCTCATTGTGAGGAGTGTTTTAATTACAACCTACAGTAGTTTTAGCTCCGTGAAGTGGATCGTGGATCTTTGTTAGAAGGTTTCCCTCAACGTACTTGAGAGTCCACCCGTTAACGACTCCACAGCGTTTCTGTGATTGTTCCACCAATTTGACGCGCCTGTGAAGATTCGCGCCGTACTCCCTCGTACACGAGACATGTACTTGGACATGACTAGGCGGTACTGATCACACACGTTGACAGCGGTCGAACAAGTCGTGCTGGGCTGATTAAAATAACAGAGCGCTGCATGTGTCAACATTACGGCTATAAAGTATCCCGTCGGTTCCGGTCGGTAATTCAGTTGGCCGCACGGCCACCGCGGCGCTGCGGTCGCGCCTCGCGCAGCGTGGGGCGGCGCCCGGGTCCGCGCCGCTGCGAGGTATCGATTGTGGGTGAGCGCCGCTATTCCTGGCCGCGGCGCGCTATTTCAGTGGCTGAGCTAAATATAGCCGGCCGGCGCACGGAGGGGCGGGTGGGGGCGGGCGGCGGTACTGCGCCTCTGCCTCTGCCGCCGCGGCGCTCAGCCGCCGACCTTGGCAGCTATTTTTAGCGCGGCGAGGCGCGCGCGCCATTGTAAACTGACATCCAGAGCAGCGAGCGGGCGGGCACCTGCCGCGGCGGCGGGCAGCGCGGCGCTAAAAATTGCGCGTCCGCCCCTCGGCGCCGCCGCTGCCGCCTCCACCGAGGTTGTTTTTAGTGGAGGCCGGCGTCGTAAAGCGGATTTATCGGGGCTCGCCCCCACGGCGCAACCTCTGGCATGTGCGTGCACGCGTGACGGGCGCCTGAAAAATCAGTCACCCCGTCTCTGCCGCCGAGGCGGCAGATCCCCATCCTCGCTGTCTGACGAATTCTCACCTGCGGCACCTCTGACGCTTGACCGTGTTGACGGTCATGGACAAGTTCGGTTCTGAATTCCCTTCTGCGTCTTTCGAGAGAAATAAGCAGATATCTAATTGTCGATCTCCCCTTTGCAAGCCGCCTTAAGGTGTGCGATGGATGATACTTCTGGTAGCATTATCATTTGACCCCTTTCTATTCAAGAATAATGCCTGCGAAGAATGTCCTGTGCTGAGGCTCCGTATTCGCTTTAATTTTCAACGAGGTGTCGTCGCAGGAAGCTCATCATCTGGCGCCAGCGGGTGTTGGAGGCGACCTCACCTTGGTAGCCGGCCCGTGTGGCCGAGCGGTTCTAGGCGCTTCAGTCTGGAACTGCGCGACCGCTACGGTCGCAGGTTCGAATCCTGCCTCGGACATGGATGTGTGTGATGTCGTCAGGTTAGTTAGGTTTAAGTAGTTCTAAGTTCTAGGGAACTGATGACCTCAGATGTTAAGTCCCGTAGTGCTCAGAGCCACTTTTTTCACCCTGGTAGCTGGTCAGAAAGCTGATGCTAGGACTAATTCTGGCTTTCTCTCGGTCCTAGGCAATACGTATCTAAAGTTAAAGCCCCAAGTTACCGCATGAGGTGTCAAATTTCTTCAAGTACTACTTCCGCATGCGGGAGACGCTCGTGTTCGTACCTCGGCAGACACTGTAAGAAGGCTTCCCAGGATCGCTTTGTTTTAAGTGCCTTAAACTCGAATCTGTACTCCTCAGTAGACCTGGAAAATAAGGAAGAAAGAGACACAAAAAGGAAAAAAAGCAGAGATAGAAATAAGAACGCTGTTATTGCAATTAGTGTCCGCTTGGCTGTTGCTGATGGGTTTCTCAAATGAATTTGGCGCTCTTGCCGCTATTGGTAGACACAGTATCTGCATGTACGTGATTACTCTGCTATCCACAATTAAGTGCCTGGCTGAGGGTTCAATGAACCACCTTCAAGCTGTCTCTCTACCTTTCCACTCTCGAACGGCTCGCGGGAAAAGCGACCACTTAAATATTCCTGTGGGAGCCCTGATTTTTCTTATTTTATCTACATCTACATCCATACTCAGCAAGCCACCTGACGGTGTGTGGCGGAGGGTACCCTGAGTACCTCTACCTGTTCTTTCTATTCCAGTCACGTATTGTTCGTGGAAAGAAGTATTGTCGGTATGCTTCTGTGTGGGCTCTAATCTCTCTGATTTTATCCTCATGGTCTCTTCGCGAGATATAAGTAGGAGGGAGCGATATACTGCTTGACTCTTCGGTGAAGGCATGTTCTCGAAACTTTAACAAAAGCCCGTACCGAGCTACTGAGCGTCTCTCCTGCAGAGTCTTCCATTGGAGTTTATCTATCATTTCCGTAACGCTTTCGCGATTACTAAATGATCCTGTAACGAAGCACACTGCTCTCCGTTGGATCTTCTCTATCTCTTCTATCAACCCTATCTGGTACGGATCCCACACTGCTGAGCAGTATTCAAGCAGTGGGCGAACAAGCGTACTGTAAACCTACTTCCTTTGTTTTTGGATTGCATTTCCTTAGGATTCTTCCAATGAATCTCAGTCTGGCATCTGCTTTACCGACGATCAACTTTATATGATCATTCCATTTTAAATCACTCCTAATGCGTACTTCCAGATAATTTAAGGAATTAACTGCTTCCATTTGCTGACCTGCTATTTTGTAGCTAAATGATAAGGGATCTATCTTTCTATGTATTCGCAGCACATTACACTTGTCTACATTGAGATTGAATTGCCATTCCCTGCACCATGCGTCAATTCGCTGCAGATCCTCCTGCATTTCAGTACAATTTTCCATTGTTACAACCTCTCGATACACCACAGCATCATCTGCAAAAGCCTCAGTGAACTTCCGATGTCATCCACAAGGTCATTTATGTATATTGTGAATAGCAACGGTTGTACGACACTCCCCTGCGGCACACCTGAAATCACTCTTACTTCGGATGACTTCTCTCCATTGAGAATGACATGCTGCGTTCTGTTATCTGGAAACTCTTCAATCCTATCACACAATTGGTCTGACAGCCCATATGCTCTTACTTTGTTCATTAAACGACTGTGGGCAACTGTATCGAACGCCTTGCGGAAGTCAAGAAACACGGCATCTACCTGTGAACCCGTGTCTATGGCCCTCTGAGTCTCGTGGACGAATAGCGCGAGCTGGGTTTCACACGACCGTCTTTTTCGAAACCCATGCTGATTCCTACAGAGTAGATTTCTAGTCGCCAGAAAAGTCATTATACTCTAACATAATACGTGTTCCAAAATTCTACAACTGATCGACGTTAGAGATATAAGGCTATAGTTCTGCACATCTGTTCGACGTCCCCTCTTGAAAACGGGGATGACCTGTGCCCTTTTCCAATCCTTTGGAACGCTACGCTCTTCTAGAGACCTACGGTACACCACTGCAAGAAGGGGGGCAAGTTCCTTCGCGTACTCTGTGTAAAATCGAACTGGTATCCCATCAGGTCCAGCGGCTTTTCCTCTTTTGAGCGATTTTAATTGTTTCTCTATCCCTCTGTCGTCTATTTCGATATCTACCATTTTGTCATCTGTACGACAATCTAGAGAAGGAACTGCAGTGCAGTCTTCCTCTGTGAAACAGCTTTGGAAAAAAGATATTTAGTATTTCGGCCTTTAGTCTGTCATCCTCTGTTTCAGTACCATTTTGGTCACAGAGTGTCTGGACATTTTGTTTTGACCCACCTACCGCTTTGACATAAGACCAGAATTTCTTAGGATTTTCTGCCAAGTCAGTACATAGAACTTTACTTTCGAATTCATTGAACGCCTCTCGCATAGCCCTCCTCACACTACATTTCGCTTCGCGTAAACTTTGTTTGTCTGAAAGGCTTTGGCTATGTTTATGTTTGCTGTGAAGTTCCCTTTGCTTCCGCAGCAGTTTTCTAACCCGGTTGTTGTACCACGGTGATGATCATTTCTTCCTATGTAGGCGGGTGTCAACAGAACGATTTCGCCATCTGAGGAGAAAAGTGGTTAGCCGAGCGGTCTAAGGCGCTGCAGTCATGGAATGTGCGGCTGGTCCCGGCGGAGGTTCGAGTCTTCCTTCGGGCATGGGTGTGTGTGTTTGTCCTTAGGACAATCTAGGTTAAGTAGTGTGTAAACTTAGGGACTGATGACCTTAGCAGTTAAGTCCCATAGGATTTCACACACATTTGAACATTTTTTGAGAAAACTGGTGATTGAAATTTCGTGAGAAGATCCCGTCGCAACGAAAAACTCCTTTGTTTTAATGATTGCCACTCCAATTCATGCATCATATCTGTGGCACTACCTCCCCTTTTTCGCGATAATACAAAACGAGCTGCCCTTCTTTGAACTTTTTCAGTATCATCCGTCAGTCCCACCTGATGCGGATCCCACACCGCACAGCAAGGGCGGACAAGCGTAGTGTAAGCAGTCTCTTTGGTAGACCTGTTGCACCTTCTAAATGTTCTGCCAATGAATCGCAGTCTTTGGTTTGCTCTACCCACAATATTATCTCTGTGATCATTCCAATTTAGGTTATTTGTAATTGTAATCCCTGAGAATTTAGTTGAATTTACAGCCCACAGATTTGTGTGACTTATCGCGTAATCGAAATTTAGCTGATTTCTTTTA
Source organism: Schistocerca cancellata (assembly GCF_023864275.1). NCBI lineage: Eukaryota > Metazoa > Arthropoda > Insecta > Orthoptera > Acrididae > Schistocerca > Schistocerca cancellata. The sequence goes on from NC_064628.1 coordinate 401,756,852, forward strand.
GTACTCATGTGAATAACTTCACACTTTTCTTTATTCAGGGTCAATTGCCACTTTTCGCACCATACAGATATCTTACCTAAATCATTTTGTAAGGCGTTTTGATCATCTGATGACTTTACAAGACGGTAAATGACAGCATCATCTGCAAACAATCTAAGACGGCTACTCAGATTGTCTCCTATGTCGTTAATATAGATCAGGAACAATAAAGGGCCTATAACACTTCCTTGGGGAACGACGGATATTACTTCTGTTTTACTCGATGACTTTCCGTGTATTGCTACGAACTGTGACCTTTCTGACAGGAAATCACGATTCCAGTCGCATAACTGAGGCGATACTCCATGGGCCCGCAGTTTGGTTAGAAGATGCTTGTGAGGAAAGGTGTCGAAAGCCTTCTGGAAATCTACAAATATGGAATCAATTTGACATCCCCTGTCGATAGCACTTATTCCTTCATGAGTATAAAGAGCTAGTTGTGTTTCAGAAGAACGATATTTTCTGAATCCGTGCTGACTATATGTCAATAAATCGTTTCCTTCGAGGAACTTCATAATGTTGGAATACAGTAGATGTTCCAAAACCCTATTGCAAATCGACGCTAATAATATAGGCCTGTAATTCAGCGTATTATTCCTACTTTCCTTATTGGGTGTTGGTGTGACTTGAGCAGTTTTCTAGTCTTTACGTATGGATCTTTCTGTGAGTGAGTGGTTATATATAATTGCTAAATATGGAGCTATTGTATCAGCATACTCTGAGAGAAACCTGACTGGTATACAACCTGGACCGGAGGCCTTGGCTTTATTAAGTGATTTAAGCTGCTTTGGTACACCGAGGATATCTGTTTCTGTTTCTCATCTTGGCAGTTGTTCTTGATCGGAATTTGGGAATATTTACTTCATCTTCTTTGGTGAAGGCGTTTCGGAAAACCGTGTTTAATAACTGTGTTTTGGTGGCACTGTCATTGATGACTTCACCATTGTTATCGCTCAGTGAAGGTATTGATTGGCTCTCAAATGGCTCTGAGCACTATGGGACTCAACTGCTGTGGTCATAAGTCCCCTAGAACTTAGAACTACTTAAACCTAACTAACCTAAGGACAGCACACAACACCCAGCCATCACGAGGCAGAGAAAATCCCTGATCCCGCCGGGAATCGAACCCGGGAACCCGGGCGTGGGAAGCGAGAACGCTACCGCACGACCACGAGATGCGGGCAGGTATTGATTGCGTCTTGCCACTGGTGTGCTTTATATATGACCCTGCCAGATTCCGAGACAGAGTTTCATTGTGGAAATTATTAAAACCATTTCGCATTGAAGCACGCGCTATATTTCGAACTTCTGCAAAACTTTGCCAATCTTCGGGATTTTACGTTCTTTTAAATTTGGCATGCTTTTTTCGTTGTTGCTGCAACAGCGATCTGACCCATGTTGTGTACCATGGGGGATCAGTACCATCATTTATTGAATTATGTGGGATATTATCTCTCAATTGCCGTCGATACTATCTCTTTGAAATCATTTCACATCTTTTCTACGCTTACGTGATCAGATTGGAAGGAGTGGAGACTGTCTATTAAAAAGGCGTTAAGAGCATTTTTATCAGCTTTTTTTAAATAGATGTATCTTGCGTTTCTTTTTTATCGTTATGGGTGTTACGGTATTCAGCCTAGCAGCATTGGCCTTGTGGCCGCTAATCCTTGTATCCGTCATGAAACTCCCTATTTGCCCAGGATCGTTTGTTGCTAAGAGGTCAAGTATGCTTTCGCAACCATTTACACTTCGAGTAGGCTCATGAACTAATTGTTCAAAATAATTTTCTGAGAAAGCATTCAGTACAATTTCGGATGACGTTTTATGCCTACCGCCGGCTTTAAATATAAACTAGTAATTTTTCCAGCATATCGAGGGTAGATTGAAGTCGCCACCGACTATAATTGTATTAGTGGGGTGCCTATATGAAATGAGACTCAAGTTTTCTTTGAACTGTTCAGCAACTATATCTTCTGAGTCTGGGGTCGGTAAAACGTTCCAATTAATAGTTTAGACTGATTATCAAGTATAACTTCTACCCATACTATTTCGCAGGAACTACACTACAGGCCATTAAAATTGCTACACAGAAAAGAAATGCAGATGATAAACGGGTATTCATTGGACAAATATATTATACTAGAACTGACATGTGATTACATTTTCACGCAATTTGGGTGCATAGATCCTGAGAAATCAGTACCCAGAACAACCACCTCTGGCCGTAATAACGGCCTTGATACGCCTGGGCATTGAGTCAAAACAGAGCTTGGATGGCGTATACAGGTACAGCTGCCCATACAGCTTCAACACGATATCACAGTTCATCTAGAATATTGACTGACGTATTGTGACGAGCCAGTTGCTGGGCCACCATTAACCAGACGTTTTCAATTGGTGAGAGATCTGGAGAATGTACTGGCCAGAGCAGCAGTCGAACATTTTCTCTATCCAGAAAGGCCCGTACAGGACCTAGAACATGCAGTCGTGCATTATCCTGCTGAAATGTAGGGTTTCACAGGGATCGAATGAAGGGTAGAGCCACGGGTCGTAACTCATCTGAAATGTAAGGTCTACTGTTCAATGTGCCGTCAGTGAGAAAAAGAAGTGACCGAGACGTGTAACCAATGGCACCCCATACCATCACGCCGGGTGATACGCCAGTACGGCGATGACGAATACAAGCATTCAATGTGCGTTCACCGCGATGCCGCCAAACACGGATGCGACCATCATGATGCTGTAAACAATACCTGAATTCATCCGAAAAAATGACGTTTTGCCATTCGTACACCCAGATTTGTCGCTGAGTACACCATCGCAGGCGCTCCTGTCTGTGATGCAGCGTCAAGGGTAGCCGCAGCCATGGTCTCCGAACTGTCTCCGAACTGTATTTAATCTATCCTTTCTGAACACTGTTAGGTCGTTTGAAATTTCGGTTGAATGTATTTCCAGCTTTAGCCAGCTTTCCGTACCTATAACTGTGCTTTTTATTAGGGCTTGGAGCTCTGGTTCTTTCCCATGAGAGCAACGACAATTTACAACTACAATACCGATCGTTTCTACAAATACCTTCTGTGTTTTACCTGCTCCCTGTTAGACGGACGCCTTTTCTGTGGTTTCCTGAGAACCTCTAACCTAAAAAGCTACCCAGTCCCTTCCACACAGCCCCCGCTACCCGTGTAGCCGCTTCCTGTGTGTAGTGGACTCCTGACCTATTAAGCAGAACCCAGAAACCCACCAAGCGATTGCGCAAGTCAAGGAATTTGCAGCCTACACGGTCACAGAACCGCCTGAGCCTTTGATTCAGACCCTCCACTCGGTTCTGCATCAAAGGACGACAGTCGGTTTGTAGACGGTGCTGCAGATGGTGAGCTCCACCTTAATATTGGAAGCAAAATTGGCAGTTTTTACCATTCCCGCTAGCCGCCCGAAACCAGAGAGAATCTCCTCCGATCCAAAGCGACACACTCATTGGTACCAACATGGGGTACCACCTGCACTTGACTGCACCCTGTACTCTTCATGGTATCTGAAAGCACCCTTTCCATATCCGGAATGACTCCCCCCGGTATGCACACGGAGTGCACACTGGCTTCCTTCCCTTCCTTGGCAGCCATGTTCCTAAGGGGCCCATTACGCACCTAATTTACGAGTTCCCAACTACCAGCAAACCCACCCTCTGTGAATGCCCGGACCTTGCGGGCCGAGAAGCTTCCTCTGGAACAGGGTGGACGACTGCATCCGGCTCAGAGACTTAGTCAGACGCAGATAACGCCCGAAACCTGTTCGTCAAACGAATTGGGGAGGCCCTACGATCGGCCCACGGAATGTCTGCCAGAATTTGGAATGATCTTCCACTCGACCATGGGTGAGGCGTCAACCTCAGTCCAGGCAATACCCAGGTTGGCCACAGCAGTGGATCGATCGGGGTCAGTCGTGCTCGACGTCCCTCGCATCCTCGCGTCCGTTCCCCCACAGTGTTGCCCCTTGGCAGCAGCCTCAAGTTGTCTGACGGAAGCCAACACTGCCTGGAGCTGTGAGTGAAGGGTCACCAACTCACCTTGCATCTGTACACACCAATCACAGTGCCTATCCGTTTCTGAACTCACTCCTGTTTGAAACTCATAAATATATGTAGTAAACAAACAGTGTACTCGCCTTATTAGCAGCAGGAACTCAAGGTGCTTTCTCACTGATGGTCTAACTGACACACAGTTTTTAAAATGAAATGAAAGGTTGCTCCTAGTAAGCACTCAAATACGCAAGAAATTACAAAAAGGTACTAGTAACTACAAAGGTAACTGAGAAGAAGTCCCTCCTGTTTGAAGCTCGTAAAAATATGTAATAAACAAACGGCATACTGGCCTTATTAGCAGCAGGAACTCGCGGTGCTCTCTCAGTGATGGTCTAACCGACACTGAGACAAGGACATGTTGAATGAGAAATCAAATCAAACATCTGACGAAGTTGCTTCGCCTGGTCACTTCGCTAAGTTAATGTATTTTGTCGCTACCCAGTGTCATTCATACTGAGCAGCCATTTACCGAAATTGGGAAGAAGTCGAGTTATTGCTTTTAAACGTTACGTGCTGATCCGAGAAAAACTAGAAGCAAACGCCGAGAGGAAGGAACTGATGACCCAAGCACAGCAGGACAGTGAAGCGGTCGAGACTAAAATTCAGTTCGGACACTTGTCATCAAAAAAAAGTGCCAGTTTGAGTGGTGGTGTTATATTTGTCGCTGATTTTTGAGTAATTTATATGACTGAAGACAGCTGCGATTTTGTAAATACTCGTGAATTTTGAAGCTGCTACATTTATTTTTCGAAAAAGGAGCAGGGTTCTTGCCATACCTGGTCCAAAAGAATCTCGGTTCACGTGGCTCCGGGTGATTATACCTCGTACGACCCCTTTCCACTGTTACGACGAAGACCTCAACGGCGGCGACGGCGGAGTAGATGGAAGCTAGCGGAAGAGCTAGGTCAGGAAGAAGGCTAGACGCGGGTCCGCTTGTCTCACACTGGGTGGCTGCCCGAATTCCCTGACGGCGCACTGAGCGTACCGTTACCCCAGTCTTTGCACAGGTGGATCCAACCCAAACAATATTTCGGGATGTATCACAGGCTGAATCCAGTCCTAACAATATTCCTCGACATACCGAATGCTGGGCCCAGCCCGAATTATATTCCCAGACGTAGTGCTGGTGGATCCATCGTTCGGAAGATACCTACATCTACATCTACATTTATACTCCGCAAGCCACCCAACGGTGTGTGGCGGAGGGCACTTTACGTGCCGCTGTTATTACCTCCCCAATGACAAACGAGTCATTTCAGCAAGCTATCGTGTCGTCACACATCTGTCATTTTGGATGCTTTGATCAATGGTCTACGTATTCACATCACTCACTGCCGTCGATGGTCTGCCGCATCGTGGATTGTCCAGTGGAGAGATATGATCTTCTTTAAACCTCTGCAACCACCACTGGATACTGCTGCGATCCACTGTGTCCTCCCCATAAACAGGGAGCAACTTCCTGTGAATCGATGTGGCAAAGTCATCGCCGGTCTTGAAGAGGAACTCCATTACCGACCGTTGTCGCAACCTGACATCTACTTCACGGTCCATTATGGCTCACCTGTAAATAAAAGAAAATACTTTTATATACCAACTTATAGCTAAATGTTCCAAGTATGTTCACAAAAAAATTCATTCTCCTCCTGCAAAAAATAAAAGAAAATTAGAGACGACTGTGCAAAACTTTTGAACGCTCTTTGTATGTGTGCGAGTGTGTTTCAGCGTTCGCTTTGGCACTTAGTTCTGATATTTGGACAAATACGGAAATACCCTGGCTGGGTGGGATTCTACACCAGAGTTGATGGTATAAAAAGTAAGCAATAAGGCCATATTTAAACATGTACATTTACATATGCAACACATAAAAATTGAATAAATACCGAAAAATGTCAAAAAATCGGAAAATACGGATACGACACGGTCACACAAGATATCGGTATGGTATACAGTATAGCCAAAATTTTCTTATGACATAAGCACTAGATCAATGTGCTCAAGCTACAAGAGAGACTATTTGAACCACAGTACCATAATGACAAATCTGTGTTTAAGACTGGGGGAAGGACCGTGATACAGATTAGCACCTAATACTACCTCTTGTACTTTGTTAATGTTGAACATCATTTTTCGTACATTTAACCATTTTTCAATTGTTTTCTCCGGTAGTATCACTTGTGACAAATTTGCTGCTTTGATGCTCGTTGGCGATGGATGATCGAATTTACGGTCAGTGCAGATACTGCTTCATATCTCCACAAGTCGAAACAAGGCCCTGGGAGTAGACAATGTTTCATTAAAACTACTGATACTTTGGGTCACCCAGTCTTGACAAAACTCTTCCATTTGGTGAGCAAGATGTTTGGGACAGGCTAAATACCCACAGACTTCAAGAAGAATATAACAATTCCAATCACAAAGAAAGGAGGCGTTGACAGGTGTGAAAATTACCGATCAGTTTAATAAGTCACGGTTGCAAAATACTAACACGAATTCTGTACAGACGAATGGAAAACTGGCAGAAGCTGACCTCGGGGAAGATCAATTTGCATTCCGTAGAAATGTTGGAACACGTGAGGCAATATTGACCCTACGACTTACCTTAGAAGATAGGTTAACTAAGGAAAAACCTACGTTTCTAACATTTGTAGACTTAGAGAAAGTTTTGACAATGTTGACTGGAATATTCTGATATTCTGAAGGTGGCAGGAGTAAAACAGAGGAAGCGAATGGCTATTTACAATTTGCACAGAAACCAGATTGTAGTTACAAGAGTCGAGGGGCACGAAAGGGAAGAAGTGGTTGAGAAGGGAGTGAGACAGAGTTGTAGCCTATCCCCGATGTTGTTCAATATGTATATTGAGCAAGCAGTAAATGAAACAATAGAAAAATTTGGAGTAGGGATTAAAATTCATGGAAAAAAATAAAAAAACTAAGGAAATGAGCCAGTTAAAGTAGTAAACGAGTTTTGTTATTTGGGAAACAAAATAACTGATGATGTCGAAGTAGAGAGGATATAAAATGTAGGTTGGCTATGACAAGGAAAGCGTTTCTGAAGGAGAGAAATTTGTTAACATCGAGTATAGATTTGAGTGTCAGGAAGTTCTGTCTGAAAATATTTGTGTGGAGTGTAGCCATGTACGGAAGTGAAACATGGACGATAAATGGTTTTGACAAGAAGAGGTTAGAAGCTTTCGAAATGTGGTACTACAGAAGAATGCTGAAGATTAGACGGGTGGGTCACATAACTGATGAGAAGGTACTGAACGGAATTGGGGAGAAGAGGAATTTGTGGCACAACCTGACTAGAAGAAGGGACCGTTTGGTAGGACACGTTCTGATGTATTAACGGATCACCAATGTGATATTGGAGGGAAGTTATAGGGAGCTCCAACGTTAGGCGGGTTATGGAGCCCCTCAGGAAAATAGCGGGTAGGTCGGGGAAGAATGCCAGTGTGCACTCGGTGTGCTTGCCGGGGGGTCTCGTCCGTAATGTGGAGGAGGCCCTTCCGGCAGCTATTGAACGCACTGGGTGTGACCGGCTGCAGATAGTAGCACATGTCGGAACGAATGACGCCTGCCGCTTGGGTTCTGAGGCCATCCTTGGTTCCTTCCGGCGGCTGGCTGATTTGGTGAAGACAACCAGCATCGCACGCGGAGTGCAAGCTGAGCTTAATATCTGCAGCATAGTGCCCAGAGTCGATCGCGGTCCTCTGGTTTGGAGCCGTGTGGAGGGTCTAAACCAGAGGCTCAGACGACTCTGCGACTATAATGGTTGCAAATTCATCGACCTCCGTTATTGGGTGGAGAACTGTAGGGCCCCCCTAGACAGGTCAGGCGTGCACTACACACCGGAAGCAGCTACTAGGGTAGCAGAGTACGTGTGGCGTGCAAACGGGGGTTTTTTAGGTTACAGGGACCCCCCCTTGGGCGAAACGATAAAATACCTGACGGCTTACCAGAGAGGACATTATCATCGTTGATAAAGAACGTCCGTCCTCAGAGACCAAAAACAGGAAAAGTTAACGTAATATTGGTAAACTGCAGGAGTATCCAGGGCAAGGTTCCTGAATTAGTATCTCTTATTGAAGGAAATAGTGCGCATATAGTATTAGGAACGGAAAGTTGGTTAAAACCGGAAGTGAACAGTAACGAAATCCTAGACACAGAATGGAATATATACCGCAAGGATAGGATAAACGCCAATGGTGGAGGAGTATTTATAGCAGTAAAGAATTCAATAATATCCAGTGAAGTTATTAGCGAATGCGAATGTGAAATAATCTGGGTTAAGCTAAGTATCAAAGGTGGGTCAGATATGATAGTCGGATGCTTCTATAGACCACCTGCATCAGCAACCGTAGTAGTTGAGCGCCTCAGAGAGAACCTGCAGAACGTCGTGAAGAAGTTTCGTGATCATACTATTGTAATAGGGGAAGACTTCAATCTACCAGGTATAGAATGGGATAGTCACACAATCAGAACTGGAGCCAGGGACAGAGACTCTTGTGACATTATCCTGACTGCCTTGTCCGAGAATTACTTCGAGCAGATAGTTAGAGAACCAACTCGTGAAGCTAACGTTTTAGACCTCATAGCAACAAATAGACCGGAACTTTTCGACTCCGTGAATGTAGAAGAGGGTATCAGTGATCATAAGTCAGTGGTTGCATCAATGACTACAAGTGTAATAAGAAATGCCAAGAAAGGAAGGAAAATATATTTGCTTAACAAGAGTGATAGGGCACAAATCGCAGAATATCTGAGTGACCACCATCAAACGTTCATTTCTGAGGAAGAGGATGTGGAACAAAAATGGAAAAAATTCAGAAACATCGTCCAGTACGCCTTAGATAAGTTCGTACCGACTAAGGTCCAAAGCGAGGGGAAAGATCCACCGTGGTATAACAATCATGTACGAAAGGTACTACGGAAACAAAGAAAGCTTCATCATAGGTTTAAGAGTAGTCGAATCATAACTGATAAGGAAAAGCTGAACGAAGCGAAAAAGAGCGTAAAGAGAGCAATGAGAGAAGCATTCAACGAATTCGAACATAAAACATTGGCAAACAATCTAAACAAGAACCCTAAAAAGTTTTGGTCATATGTAAAATCGGTAAGCGGATCTAAATCCCCTATTCAGTCACTCGTTGACCACGATGGCACCGAAACAGAGGACGACCGAAGAAAGGCAGAAATACTGAATTCAGTGTTCCGAAACTGTTTCACTGCGGAAAATCGTAACACGGTCCCTGACTTCAGCCGTCGCACGGACGCCAAAATGGAAAATATTGAAATAAACGATATCGGAATTGAAAAACAACTGCTATCACTTAGTAGCGGAAAAGCATCCGGACCAGACGAGATACCCTTAAGATTCTACAGTGATTATGCTAAAGAACTTGCCCCCTTTCTATCAGCAATTTATCGTAGATCGCTGGAAGAACGTAAAGTACCTAGCGACTGGAAGAAAGCGCAGGTCGTTCCCATTTTCAAGAAGGGTCATAAATCAGATGCGAATAATTATAGGCCTATTTCGCTTACGTCAATCTGTTGTAGAATAATGGAACATGTTTTGTGTTCTCGTATTATGACGTTCTTAGATAATACAAATCTCCTTCATCATAACCAACATGGATTCCGCAAACAGAGATCATGTGAAACTCAGCTCGCCCTATTTGCCCAAGAAATTCACAGTGCCGTAGACACTGGCGAGCAGATTGATGCCGTATTCCTGGACTTCAGGAAGGCATTTGATACGGTTCCGCACTTACGTTTAATGAAAAAAATACGAGCTTACGGAATATCGGACCAGGTTTGTGATTGGATTCAGGATTTCCTAGAAGAAAGAACACAACATGTCATTCTTAACGGTTCAAAATCTGCAGATGTAGAGGTAATTTCGGGAGTACCGCAAGGAAGCGTGATAGGACCTTTATTGTTTACAATATACATAAATGACTTAGTTGACAACATCGGTAGCTCCGTGAGGCTATTTGCAGATGACACGGTTGTCTACAAGAAAGTAGCAACATCAGAAGACTCGTACGTACTCCAGGAAGACCTGCAGAGGATTAATGCATGGTGCGACAGCTGGCAGCTTTCCCTAAACGTAGATAAATGTAATATAATGCGCATACATAGGGGCAGAAATCCATTCCAGTACGATTATGCCATAGGTGGTAAATCATTGGAAGCGGTAACGACCGTAAAATACTTAGGAGTTACTATCCGGAGCGATCTGAAGTGGAATGATCACATAAAACAAATAGTGGGAAAAGCAGGCGCCAGGTTGAGATTCATAGGAAGAATTCTAAGAAAATGTGACTCATCGACGAAAGAAGTAGCTTACAAAACGCTTGTTCGTCCGATTCTTGAGTATTGCTCATCAGTATGGGACCCTTACCAGGTTGGATTAATAGAAGAGATAGACATGATCCAGCGAAAAGCAGCGCGATTCGTCATGGGGACATTTAGTCAGCGCGAGAGCGTTACGGAGATGCTGAACAAGCTCCAGTGGCGGACACTTCAAGAAAGGCGTTACGCAATACGGAGAGGTTTATTATCGAAATTACGAGAGAGCACATTCCGGGAAGAGATGGGCAACATATTACTACCGCCCACATATATCTCGCGTAATGATCACAACGAAAAGATCCGAGAAATTAGAGCAAATACGGAGACTTACAAGCAGTCGTTCTTCCCACGCACAATTCGTGAATGGAACAGGGAAGGGGGGATCAGATAGTGGTACAATAAGTACCCTCCGCCACACACCGTAAGGTGGCTCGCGGAGTATAGATGTAGATGTAGATGTAGAAGAGTGGAGGGTAAAAATCGTTGAGGGAGACCAAGAGGCGAATAGAGTAAGCAGATTCCGAGGGATGTAGGTTGCAGTAGTTACTCGGAGATGAAGACGTTTGTACGGGATAGAGTAGCATGGAGAGCTGCATCAAACCAGTCTCTGGACTGAAGACCACAACTACAACAATAACATCTCCTAATTATGGCAGTGTATGGTAGATTAATCTCTTCTGAATGATCTGTGTCATTCAGATAATTATAAGTGCCTGCGTACGACCTCATGTGTCCATCCCTGCGTTTTACATTTTACTGTCATCTGTTATTATAAATTAAAAATATAAGTAATTACTCTCTTGCTATAAAGTGGTTTGCGTGTCTTTTAAAGGAACTTCCTACAGTTGTATGCCATGACCCATACCGAAAGGAAACCACCTCTCCCCTACCACCACTGGCCCTGGAGCATTCACATCACATGTTCAAAAAATAGCGTAATTATAGCCAAATTTAGAAATTATAACCAGAAAGTGTTGTCATCTTGCGCCTTTACCGGGATGTTTTGTACGATACTACGTTTGGCATGTGAAAGTATTATACAAAAAGTTACCTAAGTATCTACAATGATTAATTATTTACCATAGAACTCGGTTACGGAAACTTATGATGTTGATGTGTGCTAGTATAAAGAAAAATATATGTATTTTGAGTCCTTTACTATTACAGAAGGTGCATCTGCATTGCAAAGAGGACCTAAATATAGGCAACGCATGTTATTTTATCAGAATACACGTTACTTCTCCTTAAAAAGATATCAAAGTCGTCCGCATTATCACATGCTTCCACATGGTTGTCGGGCTTGGGGGCTGCATCTCAAATATTTTACAGACATCTGGGCTGATACTTTAATAAATACACACCGATAAGCATGCGTTTTTTTGTGTGCGGGTAGCACTGTGCACGTTTCTTGCCTTTGCTGGTCTCCTCGCCTACACACTGTGGCCCTGGGGTATCCACTTCACGGCACGTATTAGACGGTAGTGGTAGTATGCAATACCACACATCAACAAGATTCTACCTTTAAAAAAGAAGAGACAATCAGGACCTAAAAAAATCATCATGAAACGTTATTCAAATTGGTTCCAAATTGATATTCATACAGGTATCAATGAAAAATGTAAAATTATCAGCTTTGGGGCCGGCCGGTGTGGCCGTGCGGTTCTGGGCGCTTCAGTCTGGAACCGCGTGACCGCTACGGTGGCAGGTTCGAATCCAGCCTCGGGCATGGATGTGTGTGATCTCCTTAGGTTAGTTAGGTTTAAGTAGTTCAAGTTCTAGGGGACTGATCACCTCAGAAGTTAAGTCCCATAGTGCTCAGAGCCATTTGAACCATTTTTTGTCAGCTTTGGCGACCGATGGATGAATTTGTGATATTGCAGCGCGATTCCACCGCCCAGTTGGCAAGGATAGTAAACAGTCTCTGTGAACTTTGTTCTGTGTACTCAGTTGGATAGTAACTGCGACTCGCAGAGAAGTGCATGAAGTACATACGCATTTAAGACAGGACCTGTAGTTGGGCTCGTAGAAGCCAGTTGGAGTAATCATTAAATTGTTCCACACTGAAAAGGAGCGATTCCACCATTCGACGATGTTGGCAGGAATGGATGAACCATGGCCGAGCACAGCGTCAAGAGGAAAGCAGTCGACCTAGAGGGACGACAGACCCTGTGGACCGAGCAGTCGTCAGAGAGGCACCCGGAATCTCGGACTCATCGTTACCGTAGATCCGATGGGCAATGGGTGCTGCAGTGACCATAAGAGCCACTAATAGGTGGCTCACTGAAAGGGGGCACACCTCAAGGCGCCGACTACCCCTGACCTCACTACACCAACAAGTCAGTTTGCCGGTGATGTCAGGTACATTCGGCCTTGGAATCTCATTGTCTGGAGTAGATTTGTGTCCACTGATGAGTCCCGATTCGAACTGAATCCCTATGACCAGCGAAGACGTGTCTGGAGAACGTCTGGAGAGCGGTAGGATACCGCCCTGAAAGTCGCCCGCCACATAGCACATAGCAGGACCCCTTTGGTTGTCATCTGCGGCACCCTTACAGCACAGCGGTACGCCGACGATATTCTACGCCACGTTTTGTTGCCCTCCGCGGCAAACCATTTTGGGCATTACAGTTGAGCACGATAATGCCCACCAGCACAGGCCAGGAGTTTCTACGGCTTGTCTCCGTTCTTGGCAAGCCCTGCCTTGGCCAACAACGTCGCCGGATCCCTCCACAGTTGAGAACGTTTGGAGCTTTATGGCAACAGGGTTCTCCAGCCAGCTTGGGATTTTGACGATCTAACGCGGCAGTAGGACAGAATTCGGCACGATGTCATGCAGAAGGACATCTAATAACCTGTCGATCAATGCAAAATCAAGTAACTGCTTGCATAAGGGGCAGGTATGGACAAACGCGTTGTTAAATTGCTCAATTTGTGAAGTACAAACGGCTCTAAGTCAAGATGGATGCTACACTTGTCGTTCGTCAGAAGCAACGTGCTGTCATAGAATTCCTGTGCTGTGAAAACGAGACAGTGGGAAACATCTGCAAGAGGTTGAAAAATGTGTATGGAGATGATGTTGTCGATCGCAGTACAGTTAGTCGGTGAACAAGCACGTTACGCGATGAAAGCGGGCACGGCAATATTGGGGATTGTCCTCGCAGCGGCAGGCCTCGTACTGCACACACTCCAGACAATGTGCAGAGAGTTAACGAACTGGTGACTGCTGACAGACGCATCACAGTGAACAAATTGTCACGCTACGTTGGGATAGGAGAAGGAAGTGTTTGAAGAATACTGAAGGTGTTTGCGTTAAAAAAGGTTTGTGCCAGGTGGGTTCCCGGGATGTTGACAGTGGCTCACAAAGAAACAAGAAAACGGTATGCAGCGAACTTTTGGAACAGTACGAGAATGGTGGAGATGAATTTCTTGGAAGAATTGTGACAGGCGATGAAACATGGGTCCATCATTTTTCACCAGAGACGAAGAGGCAATCAGTGGAGTGGCATCATTCAAATTCACCCAATAAAAAAAAAAAATTCAAAACCACACCTTCTGCTGGAAAAGTTATGGCTACGGTGTTTTTCGATTCCGAAGGACTCTTGCTTGTGGACATCATGCCAAGTAGAACCACCATAAATTCTGATGCATATGTGACGACACTGAAGAAACTTCAAGTTCGACTGAGTCGTGTTCGACCACATCGGCAAAAGCAGGATGTTTTTGCTGTTGCACGACAATGCACGGCCACATGTCAGTCAAAAAACCGTGGAAGCTATCACAAAACTCGGATGGACAACACTGAAATACCCGCCTTACAGTCCCGACCTGGCTCCATGTGACTATCATCTCTTTGGGAAACTGAAAGACTCTCTTCATGGAACAAGGTTTGAAGATGATGACTCCCTTGTGCACGCTGCCAAACAGTGGCTCCAACAGGCTGGTCGAGAATTTTACCGTGCGGATATACAGGCGCTGGTTCCAAGATGGCGTAAGGCAGTTGAGAGGGATGGAAATTATGTGGAGAAATGAAAATGTTGTTCCTAAAGGATGTATCTACACATTGTAAAACTTTCAAACATGTAGAATAAAAGATGGATTAAAAAAAATAGTGTGCATTTCTTTTAAGAGTGATCCTCGTATCACTTGTTAGGTCCACTGAAACAAGCATTAAGGGGCCTTCGATTTGCCTCGGACGAAGCAGTGACAGAAGTGGTACATTCCTGGCTCGCAGCTCAGCCGAGAACCTTCTTTTATGAGGGCATCAGCAGGACCAAGTGCGTTGAAACGCAAGGAGACTATCTCGAAAACTTACGTTCTTTTAAGTTTCCTATTTGATTACAATAAAATTTTATCTCTACTTTGCGGATAATAACTGACTTACCCTCGTATATAGCGCTAAGATCAGTCTGTAACTTGTCCACAGTCTACATCTACATCTACATCTACATACATACTCTGCAATCCACCATACGGTGCGTGGCGGAGGGTACCTCGTACCACGACTAGCATCTTCTCTCCCTGTTCCACTTCCACACAGTGGAAGTGATACTAGATTAGATGTTGTTGATTGTGACATTTTTTGTTTATGACTGCTAAGTGAAGTTAAGCAGCTAGTACTCGGGTGGGTGACTGTCCGGGAATAATCGTGTGCCGGTAGTTGTAAGGACGCCCAAGTGGGGTCCAGTTGAAAGACTTGCACCAGGCCCTCGTGCCGCACATTTTATGACCGCTAAAGTTAGAATTCATAGGTGCTACATTTTTAGCTGTATGTGTACGTGTTGTGGAGGACTCTACTTTTAATGGACTATTCGGTAATGGCAGAATGCAACACGAGACCCTGATACTCAAAAATACAACAAGGCTCTATAATGTTTTATAAAACAACGTGCTGTTGCCTATAGTTTTAACGTGGAAATCGATTACATAAAAAAACCACGATACCCCCCTGGCAGCTGTTACGTGGCCGATTTTATGTTGGAATTCGAAATTCCTCCGCCGGACATCAGGCTGACAGAATTAATTTAAATACTAGTGACTTGTATAGCTGCATATACATCGCATATGATGAGGTCCGGTAATTGGTTACAATGCTATGCTTTGTATGTCTATATTTGTTAACTGTTTAACATTATTATTTAACTAACAACGAATTAAGGATCGGTCCCAATTTTGTATGTACGTGTAATATGTATATACAAAAAGGCGGACCCATCCTTCGTTCGTTAGTAGTTTCTGCAAGGATGGAACTGATCTTTAATCTCCGATGTAACGCCTGCCCACGTTACTACTTACAGAAACAAGAGTGGGGAACTTGCTTCATTATGCCCTTGCAGCTATGATTGGCAGAAAAAGTGTTTCCAGGTGTGTTATACTGCAAACGTTTGTTTCATACTGCTAATGTAAGTATGCTGTTGTAAATAAATACCTACAGTTGGCCTCCGAATGTATAATTATTTATCACAGCCACAAGATTTTTAGAATTTTCAGACATTTACCAACACTCTGTGACATTTACCAAGTTGGTTTATTGAATGTGGGCTATAAATGTATTTATCGATCTCTGATTTCTTTTATCTCACGCAAAACGTGCGCTGGCTATTGACGTCACTCCTTAGTAGTGTTTTCGTGAAATGACCATTGTCCGATTTGAGTTCACTAATACGAGCGTGTTGATTGAACCTATTGGTACCTAGTGCAACATTACGTTATTGGTTTTTTGAGAGACGTCTTCTAGTTAGTAAGATGTGTTTTAAAAAAAGATTAACTAGCACGAAATACAAGTAGCAAACTTATAAAGCCACATTATGTGGTTTGCTCGTCTGTCTGAGACCCGTACCAGTTTGGATTAATAGATGTAGAATATAATCATCGAGCACCCTATCTTAAACGTGTCATCTCTAAACAAATTACCCAGCACAGTGGAGTCAGAGGAAAACATCACATGTAATGTCTTTGGAATTGTATGGATCATTCGAAATTACATTAATAGCAGTAGCCATACTGGGATCTTCCCGTAGTTAATATGCGAGATTTATAGCAATGTCGCTTATACTAATAATATTGCAGGGTTCATTTTGTTTAGATTACGTAATTATAAATATGTGCCTTCATTCGACCTGAGAGTGCTGCCTGGCTGAAAATGGGTTCACCCAGACATAAGCATTAGTTTCAAAAGCGTGACGGTTAGCAGAGGAGGGGGGCGTTATTACTTATTGGCCTAGAGCAAAAGAGGGGAAGGGAGGGGAGTGCTTGGCGCTTAAACTGTTCGCAACGTTTATCTGCAAAGGCGTCAATAGATTTCCTCTGGTGAGTGTGCAGGCGTCTGCGAGTTACGACTGGTATGTCTAGGTGGTATTCCTCCCTCCCCCCCCCCCAGAAAAAAAAAGTTTCTCGTGCCAGCCACCAGGCCAGAAACCATTACGCATACAATGTGCAAACCTTTCTACTGTGACTGAGGAGACGGTCTGGCTAGTGTTTGGGCAGGCATGTGGAGTCCTCTCGTTCATGGCGAGGGCTTCGGTGGCAGCCCCAGCCCCTCGAGGATTTCCGTATCCTACCAGCATCTCACTTGGCTCACTCAGCCTGCGAATGCCGGGGAAGCTCTTCGTAATCTGTATTTGTAGCAATTTTTGGTATATCCAACGAAGTGTTTGAATCTTTTTGCCATTAGTACTGTGGGAGGGAGATCCCTCGGCCACAACTAATATAGTAACAATATCTCTCATGTGAGCCATCAGGCCACAGAGGATTGCACTGCAACTTTCTCACCCTGTGGTGGAGTGGTTCGAAGGGGGGGGGGGGGGGGCTCTGTTTGCGGCTACAACCTACACGTTGGAGTCCGAGGGGTGGGTTATCCCACAGGCGGCACGCTTCTGGCTTGGGTTGTTATAGACTGCTCCCCTCTACAGAGACGCTGTACTACACATACAGTGTCTTTGGCTGAAGGAATCAGACGTCGCAAAATCTGGTAATGCAATGAGGGTTTATCTGTCTGTTGTGCTGTGGTATTTCTTATACATACACTATCTTTTAGTTAGAAACTGGTAGTGCTTGTATAACTTGTTATTACATCATTAATTTGATGTCATGTCATTTCAACTAATGTGGTCACTTCTAACTCACAGATGAGGATAAACACCCTCTCGTCCTCCTCCCCCTCTCTGTCTCTGTCTCCCCGTCTTCATCTTTTCTAGTTGGGGGGCATACTCACGAGCGACATAGGGAGAGGATCAGGCGCTACCTGACACACTAGTAGTGTAGTGGTGGCTTAACAATAACACATAAATCGGGACCATGCTGCATTCCGCCTACCTGAGAGCATCATTGACTCCGACGCGACGTGATTCTGCGAGACGACGTGACGCGATGCAATGCGATGTTCGCGTGATGTAGAGAGCATTGGGTTGGAACTCGCATAATTGGGTAAGTGCGTAAAATAGTGGAAAATCCGGAAAAATACAAACATTAGTGAAAAATAAGTAAAGATGGGGGAAACACGAAAATATGTGGAAGACAAGAAAACATACGTAAAATTTGGGAATTGTGAGAGTACTTTATATCAGTCTGGGTGGGGTCTATGCTGGTGCGCCTGAAATTATGTAATATTAAATTGTTATCAACAAATAGCTGTAGCTATACGACTCCAGCGACGAGACCCTGTGATTTGCTACTAACAATAATAGGTAAAGCCTGATCCTCTCCCTATGCCGCCCAGCTCGTGAGTATGCCCCCCAGTTAGAAAAGATGAAGACGGGGAGACAGAGAGGGGGAGCAGGAGGGGAGGGTGCTTTATCCTCATTGATCCAGGGGGAGGGGAGGGGTTTCCCACGACTTAATTCGCTCCAAGTGGCTGACAGGGATTCCTGCCAATTTCATGTCACACTACTTCTATAAAGTTACATCATTACGTCTAATATAACTCGCACGATTGCCTGAGTGCGGAGAGTGTTACCTTGTGTGACCTTGATCAATCTGTGGCAGTTCGCCGGGGAGGGGGGTGTGGGGTGGGAGCCCAAGTGTGCAACGTGACACTGGATGTGCTGCAACTGGCACTGCTATGCTACTTGCGCTATTTCAGTGTGTCTTGTTTTGTCAACTATTGCATTTTTAAGTCGTGTATCTTTTCATACTGGGGTGCGATATTATGGTTTTCGTGAACGGTTTGCACTTGACCATCGTTCAGTGACTTACAACCAGCTCATTAAATTCTATGCCCTGAAGGTCAGCTCCATCCGATTTTCTGTCATTTGTGCCTAAATCGAACACAGTAAATCTATAATTTACTGTCGTATTGGAGCTTTGCGCTCAGTTTCCGTGCTTGCATAAAAATAATAGTGAATTAAGGATGGTCCGCCTTTTTGGAAGCATACGAATTATTCATTAATTAAAACTTCCCCGCTGTTAATGAAGACGCCTGCCGTGAAATCTTACATGTTATGAATATGAATTATTGTTTTCTTTTAGCACCCAAACATTTTCACCACAGTCGTGACATACTCAGTGGTTTTTTTTGTTATTCTCTTAAGATAAATACTTAGGTGTTATTTTTAGGGTAGTCATTTAAAGTGTTATCATTTAAATTATTTGTGCATTTTATCTTTTATTGTACATTGTGTGTGTCCTGTGCCTGCCAAACAAAATTTGCCACATCTCCAAGTACACCATGTCTTCTGCAAACTTGAGGGATGTTAGAAAATCGTATCTATTGATTATTTTTGTTTATTACCCAATCTTTAAAACGTACGCCCTGATAAAATAGCACAAATTTTTTCTGGTGAAAAAATTTGTTTCATATAGGTACCCGTTTTTGGTCTTAGCGTTGTAGTATTTGGTAGTCATTTGTCATACGCCATAAATTTTACCAGAACATACATTTTAAAGATTGGATAACAAACAACAAAGTCAATGCAGGTGATTTTATAACATCCCACATGTTTGCGGATGAAATGGTGTACTTAGAGATGCGGCTGATTTTGTTTAGCAGCCAGAGGACACACACAATAAAAATAAAAGGTTAAGTGCACATTCAATTTAAATGATAACAAAATCTGATATATCATATTCGTTAACCTAAAAATAAGCTGTATGTGTGTATTTTAGTAAAATAATTTGAAAATCCTTTGGATGTCACCACTGTGGTGAAACGAGTTTTGGTGATAAAACAATAATGGCGCTTGCAAAAAGGCGAACCCATCCTTAGTTCATTATTAGTCTGCAATTTACTTTTGCTATGGCAAGTAGAACAACAATATATGTTCGTAATTAAAGTATAGTGCGCAAAATGCAGCTGAAGGAATATCTGCATGTTTTCCACCAATGGAGCCAGGACAGTGCGGAAAAATCTACCTCTCTCCAAAATGATTTGCTATCCTGGACCAATCATCCGAGCACTGCATCGAATGAGTTTGACATAGACTCTAGGGGAAAAAACAAAACGTCGCACCATGAAGCAATTATACGAAGGGACGGAAATCGGTAAATGTAAAGTGCACGTACAGGGAAACAAGGGATTATAATTTCAGAAAAATTAGATGATTATTTCAAGAGTAAAATGCCGCGCGGGATTAGAAGATTTCACAAACTTTTTTTTTTTTTTCTTCAAGACTAAAAGCTCACAGATTTAGCGAGTCAATAATGCGTTGGTCCACCTCTGGCCCTTATGGCAATAGTTATTCGGCTTGGCACTGATTGATAGAATCGTTTGATGTCCTCCTGAGGGATGTAGTGTCGTATTGGCACGTTAGATCGTCAAAATTCCGATCAGTTTGGAGGGCCCTGACCATAACGCTTTAACCATGGTTCAAATGGCTCTGAGCACTATGGGACTTAACTGCTGAGGTCATCAGTCCCCTAGAACTTAGAACTACTTAAACCTAACTAACCTAAGGACTTCCCACACATCCATGCCCGAGGCGGGATTCGAGCCAGCGACCGTAGCGCCTAGAACCGCTCGGCCATTCTGGCCGGCCATAACGCTCTAAACCTTCTCAATTGGGGAGAACGCGGTGACGTTGCTGACCAGTGTGGGGTTTGGCATGCACAAAGACAAACACCTTGTGCGGTAGGGCACTATCTGGCTGAAATGTAAACCTAACTGGCTTTCCAGGAAGGTCAACAAATGGGGCGTAGAATATCGTCGACGTGCCGCTGTGCTGTAAGGGTGTTGTGGATGACAACCGGAGGGGTCCTGCTATGAAAAGAGATGGCATCCCAGTTCATCACCCAGGTTGTCGGGCCACATGGCGGGTGACAGTCAGTTTGGTATCCCACCACTGTTCGCAGCGTCTCGAGCCAAGTCTTCGCTGACCATCGGGGCTCAGCTCGAAGCGGGACCCACCACTGAAGACAGTTTTGCTCCAGTGAGTGAGATTCCAGGCCACCCCTCTGCCTGACCCGCCCACTGCGAGCGCTTCGTCCTGTGACGAGATGTGATGAGCGCCTGTTACTCGGCCGTGCCAGTGTGCGAGGAGTTCGGCACCACCTTCTGCCGTGCTGCTCTCAGCGTGGCGAGAGTGAATTCCGCGATCGCGGGTTCTCCTCTGCTCTGTAAAACTCGTGTCATCATGCGTGTCAACAGCTCGACGTTCTTACAACATAGCACCGTTTTTGCTGCGTTCCACGGTTGAAGGTAGTCAGCGTAGCGTCGGCGGAACATATTGGTAGAGCGTCTGCGACTGGCATGTGATTGGACACGAGAACTGTGGGCAAGCGAGTGTACAGCTGAGACGTGTGGTCAGTCGCGGCGGCCTTACGTAACGTGTTGACTGTTGGCCCGCGCGTCGGTGGTAACAGCCGTGAAATGGGAAGCTGCCTCTCTCCTCTCCGCTCTTCCTGACTCACCTGCTAAAAGCGGACCCGCACACCTCGCCGTTCACACTCCTCGTAATGTCGTTTGCGAATACGCTAAATGACTTTTTAATAAAAGCCGTCATTTTTTCGGCTACCTTATAGTTGGACATCTCTATTTCCTGTGTTGTAACTACGGTACACTCTATAATTGGCGCTAGTAATTTTCTTCTGTACTGCTCCTTACGACGCCAGTTTAACCGAGTGCCGTAGCAGGTGTCCCGATAACCTTCCCCCCCTCCCCCCTACTCGTAAGGGTTTTTCATATGTTTCTTTCCGCATCAATTCGCAGCAGCACTTCCTCATTTCGTACTTTACCTGTTCACTGTTCGTATGAAATGCTTTCAGTTTCTTCTTCCCTGGATTTCCGGTGGGCCTGCCGGCCGGGTTGGCCGAGCGGTTCTAGGCGCTACAGTCTGGTACCGCGCGATCGCTACGGTCGCAGGTTCGAATCCCCTCGGGCATGGGTGTGTGTGATGTCCTTAGTTTAGTTAGGTTTAAGTAGTTCTAAGTTCTAGGGGACTGATGACCTCAGAAGTTAAGTCCCATAGTGCTCAGAGCCATTTCAACCATTTTTTTTCCGGTGGGCCATGTCTCACTTCCATACAGACAGCCGCTCTCAGGGAACTTTTCATGATTTTCGTATCGACTTCCGATATCGGTAGAATCCTTCCATTGCAGAAACCTGTCTTCGACTGTGCTAGTCTGTTTCGGAAAGCTTCCTTGCTTCGGCCACCCTTCGTAATCTTGCTTCGTAGACAAAAGAAAAATACTATCACTGCTGTTTTTTTCGCACCTTTGATGAAGTTCTCCTCCTGTTGCTCGTCCTCACTGTTTTCTTTCTGCCAGTGCCTCTCACAACATTTCCCAAGTCTCTTTTACGTCCCGCGAAAAGAACCGATTTGTCTATGAACCGCAGCATTGCCTTCTCTTACCGCTGACCTTTTATTCCTCTTCTGAAATTTCCTTTCCCTTACTTCGTTGCTTCTTTGATTTACAAATTGAACGACAGTGGTGGTACCAATCTTTTAAGGGGGGTAGGACGTCAAATGGGCAGACTTGGAGCAGGAGAGGCACCACAGGAATTTTTTTTTAATTTCCATTGCATACTTTTACTAATAAATTCATAAAACTTTTTCGACATTACCAGGAAGGATTCAGGATTCACGCTCACAGCTAGTTCAAAAACGTATCAAAATAAATGTTCTTCACATGTGAAATTTTATCATTTTTTCACTTACTATTCGTTGCATTTGTTGTCGTAGGTGCATTACTCTTCATAAGTAAGAGAGATTCTTCGTTGAATTTTGCATAGCATAAAAACCATACTTACAGGTGTATGAAACTCCAGATCTATTAACAACTGTGGTAAAAATTGAGATAACTATAAAATTTGAGTTTTTTCTAAACATCAAGTTTAAAATATAACAACTCATTCATTTTTTCATAAATTAAATAAACTCTAAGACTTTCATACACCTGTAAGTATTGTTTGTATGCTGTGCAAAATTCATCGAAGAATCTCACTTACTTACGAAGAAAAGTGTACCTACAGCAACAAGTGCGGCCAAGTGAAAAGATGATGAATTTTGACATGTAAAAAAAAAGATTACTTTGCTATATTTTTGAAATTCCACTACAATGAGTGTAAATCCTAAATCCTTCCTGGTCATGCTGACAAAGTTTTATGAATTTATTTGTAAAAGTATAGACAATGAAAATTAAAATGTCCTGTGGTGCCTCTCCTGCTCGAAGTCGGCCCGTTTGACGTCCTACGCCCCTTTAAGGACAGTGAACATCTTGTTTCGTATTGCACTGTCGAAGGATGTGTGGAGGTCAACAAATGCTAGGAAGTTATTGGTTCAAATGGCTCTGAGCACTATGGGACTTAACTTCTGAGGCCATCAGTCCCCTAGAACTTAGAACTACTTAAACCTAACTAACCTAAGGACATCACATACATCCATGCCCGAGGCAGGATTCGAACCTGCGACCATAGCGGTCGGGCGGTTCCAGACTGTAGCGCCCAGAACCGCTCGGCCAATTTTGAAACGGCTCCACGAAGCATAAATACGGCAAACTTCTGATTACAAAAGATGAACACGTTGTCTGACGGGTTGACCAATTCAAGGAAACCTTAAATCAGCCCAAGCTACTCAAAGCTCACAACTTGGAAAATGATCCACAAAAGCGAGAACTAACGGTAAAAACGCGACATACCGCAGGGGTAGAGATTGGCTTGCAATCACAACACTTAAGAAACAATAAAGCAGCTAGTTTGGATGACGTATCAGCCAAAATCTGCAGGTCCGGACTTAATGTGTCACCTCACAATGTTAATATAAAGTGACTCGTTCCACATAAGTACCATTTATCGTGCAAATTTTATGTGGAACATGAACCAGACTATTGGTATACCACAAAGCATGGTGCAGTCTTATATACTTTGAAAACATCAGAATGAAATTCAAAAGTAAAATGAAGCGGATGGTCAAAGTAGATGTACTTTTCAATTGTGATATCTTTGATTATTCCTGAAAAACTGGCAGAGTTACTGGGGAGAAACATTCCAGAAAAAGAAACAGATAGGATACTGTTCGAAGGGGACATCTGTATCTCACAAAATATTAGGCTATGATTATTGAAAAAATGACTTACATACATGTTAAAGCAAAATAAGCGTTTTACGGGATCTGAACGTTTGAGACCATTTTCTTAATCACATTTATAGTACTGCATAATGCTGGAACATGTTTAAAAAATTATAACTTTTTTTACCGTTGAAATTGCTAATATTGGTCATGCACTGAATGACGCATGATAGATAAAATTTCAGAATGAAAAGATGTGTAAACTACAGTGAGACTGAAGTGCTGATAGTCTAATAAAACGAGGCCTCTATTCTGCATGGAGGTTTACCTCTATGTCGTTCTATTTCAATAATCGTTCACTTTGTTGACAGGCACAAGATAAGATAGCTTGCCTTGCGTCTTTCCACATTGCACATCTTGATGGGCTGGCAAAGAACAAGTAGGTTTTTGCAAACGTGAACATTAAAAATATTGTGCATACGCGTTGAAAGCTGAAAATGTAACGAACAAGAAGCTTTACCAGTAAGCAAACATGAATTGGTTTTGGAGTTCCAGTTTTATTTGCTATCAAAACAAATATAGTAAATGTAGAATTAAATGAATTTCAAAGCACGCTTTTCATATCAATTCCATGTCTTCTTGGTTAATCGAAGTATATCAACAAAAACCAAGTTACGTTAAAGAGGCCAAATGTGTTGTATTACTAAAGCAAATATGCATTCAAGAACAGAAACACGTTCGTAATTGCCTTCCTTGACACTATGCTATTCATGTGAGCACTGTAGTTCTTAGTGTTCGAAACAGTTGTTGCGTGCACACAACAGAAGTAATGACCAAGAAACAATCGTAAAGTAGTCTGCTAATATTTTGGGGTAATTTAGAAGGCGGCAGCCCGCCCATCCTCCCCCCTCTGGCTTCAAAACAACGTACAGCATAAGTCAATAGCGCCATCTCTTTTTTTTTACCTCCATGCTTTTATATCTTAGTTATGTATTATATTTTCATACCTCTCTTATAGTAGCTTCTATGAATTATTTCATTTTTCTTTTAACGGATGTGTAAAATAAAGCTCAGTCGTTTTTTTTTAAATAGCCGAAAACTTACTTTGGCGAAGCAGTGGTTGTAAATGGTTTTCCAAAAAAGGTGTTAGTGATGATTTCCAGAATCTTCGAGTTGTTTGGAATCTTTGCGTCCCACTACACAAAATGACCGCGATAGTGGTTATTGTTCTACCATGGCAATCCGAAGAAGCCGATTTCGCGTTCCATCCGAAAATAATCGGTGTATCTGTCGTTCCCAGATGAGGGCGGCCAACACAGGTAAAATTTAATGTTATTATTGACAATGGACTAAAAGAACAGAGGAAACTAAGGAATTGAGTAAATGTCGAAAATGCGAATTCACTGTTGTCACAAAATTCGTAACTGACATTCTCTGTAATACAACATCGTATCAGTCTTGCAAATAGTTGTGGAGATTGTTTCACAAATTAATGCACTGCAGGCGAATTTCGTATTGTGTTTGTTTTTTACCTTAGCTGATATATAGATATAGTTCGTCCGGAATAGGAATTTATTTGTGCTTATGCTGCCGGTAGTGGAGAGAATCGCTACTAATCAGGCAGTGTTCAATTGTTTCCGGTTGCTGACAACTTCAGATAGCAAACATTGTATGCAGTAGTTTTGCAACAGCCATTGTGTTTGCATCATGCCATAATTTCGTGGCTTTCTGTATTGCGTACATCAGTATCAGACAGTTGCGATGTTCCTAAAGCTTGCAGACTTTCATGCTTCCGTGAAGATGTGCCCTATTTCAGAGTTGAAAACGTACACAACTAAGGCAGTGTTTTGTAAGTACTTGTTTATGACATTTCTGTTGTATTTTCAAGCGCAGAAAATGTATTACTACTACTCAAAAGGATTTTACTTAGGGCAGCGGAGGCGTAGTGAGCTGAAATTGGCAACAATCTTTCAATGCTGGGAGTTAGGTGACATTCATATTAACACAAATGTAAATTGGGCTCTCATTTAACTTTGACAAAACACAGTATATACGATTCCACACAGTAAATGGAATGACACCATTAATAAATATAGACTTTGATCAGAACTCGGTAGCTAAGGTAGAATATTCAAAATTTCTAGGTGTATGCATTGATGAGGGATTGAACTGGAAAAAAAAAACACACTGAAGATCTGCTGAAACGTTTGAGTTCAGCTACTTATGCTATTAGGGTCATTGCAAATTTTGGCGATATATATCTCAGTAAATTAGCTTACCACGCCTATTTTCATCAGTCTCTGCCTACGTATGGCATCATATTCTGGGGTAACTCATCATTGAGTAAAAGCGTGTAATCGGAATAATTGCTGGAGCTCATTCAAGATCATCCTGCAGACACTTATTTAAAGAGCTAGAGACCTTCACTGTAGCCTTACAATATATATATATATATATATATATATATATATATTCACTTATGAAATTTGTTATTAACAATCCAAACGAATTCAAAAGTAATAGCAGTGTACATGGCTACAGCGCTAGGAGAAAGGATGATCTTCACTACTCAAGGTTAAATCTAACTTTGGCTCAGTAGGGGGTAAATTATGCTGCCACAAAAGTCTTTGGTCACTTACCAAATAGCATCAAACGTCTGACAGATAACCATATAGCATTTAAAAGGAAATTAAAAGAATTTCTTAATGGCAACTCCTTCTACTCATTAGATGAATTTTTGGAAATAGTAAGTGGGTTAATTTCCCCACCTTCACACAAAAAAAGAAAAAAGTTATTGAGTGTCATGTTTGTCTAATGTAATATCTTGTATAGACACCTTTTATTAACCTGACACGTTCCACATCATTACGAAGTGTCGTATTCATGATCTATGGAACAAGTACGAATCTACTCTAATTAAGCGGACAAGGATACAAACAAGAATCTGTCATCCATAGAGCAGGAACTGCGTTGATTATTTACTTCATGGCCGGTCGTTGCCAACATGACCACACTATGCTGTCGCTGCTAAGCAAAATTTTATCAAAAGGATACCTCGGTTCATTTTGAAATGCGTACTAGGAATTGCATCTTGAAACCAGGCTATCGTTTTAGATCAGCAGCATTGAAAACTTAAAACCACTGGTAACGCAAATTAGAATGTTTATTAGTAATTTGATGCAAGAAAAACAGTTATATGTTGACGGGATAGGCTACAGTTTTTGAAGTCAACTATGCCTTTGAAACGTTATGGTTTCATGTGTGTTGTATTCACAAGTAGTCTTCCCCCTCCCCACCGAAAGTAGCTGCTGTTGTTGAGATGGCTTGCTAGCACGCAGCAATTATGCTGCCTCTTCACAGGACCAAATAGGTTCAGACAAACTACGGCACACATGACGGCAACACTTATTAGAAAAATTTAAAAATAATTTTTCAAGAGAAGGTAGACACCATGTAACTTGAGTGTGAAGATGACACGTGGCAATTTTGTTAAAATAATGTTCACATACACTGAACAATCTTTGAACACTGTTCTAGGCCTGAATCCAGTGAAGGAAGACTAAAATAGCTAGTAGAACGCCCAGTTGAGCTCTTCTTAGCGACGGCTGCAGGCAAGTCCTATGCTGTCTTGAGGCACGGCCTTGACACTGTCCAAGTAACAATACAATCTGTCGGAAGGGAGACGTGCGTCTGCTTATATCCGCGTTTAGCTAATGGATGTTCACTTGAGAACGATATGTGTGACGTTAGGCGGATCAAAACAAAATCCACATTGTGTGCGGCCTTTGTGGAGACTGGAAGTTGGCTTTGCCGTGCTGCGCCCTCTCTGTATATTACTAGCAGACACATCAAAATGTTTCCAGCAAACAGTGAAAAACTACGCTCTTTGCTGACACTAATGGCTCGATTGTTTGAGTGTTATGTAGGAACGTAATGATTTGAAAATCTTTTCGTCTGTGCGTTTGAATGGGCTACAGGGTCTGTGGTCGAAGCTATCATTTACGTTTTAGCTGTCCAAATCGCTGTCGGCTAGTTAAGGGTTTTCTGATATTGCTCGTAGTTCAACATTTTGAAATTATCAAACAACGCTGTTGAGTTGTTTGAGTAGTTTCTCGGTTCTTGAGAGTCGCTTAACAATGACAAGTTCGTACAGTGATAAGTACCCTCTGCCAAGCTCTTCACAATGGCTTGCAGAATGTGTATGTAGAACAGCAGTACAGCTACAGTGCCCTCGCAGTAGCCAATCACGGTTCATTTCAGGACTGCCGACGATAGCGACGGCGCTAATGCGAATTCCATAGGGCTCACTGTGTTCTGAAAAGTGTATACGGCGTTACCAAATTCCCTTTTGTGTGTCCAGTTCTCTTACCTATACCGAGAAAGTTCTTGAAATGAGCAGGTGTGTTTTATATGTATAATACTCCGCACCTTTTATCCAACTCAATAACAGACAACTAATCCCTTAACTGTGACGCTCTTGCTATAGTTTGCAGCACTTCCAATCCGGAAGTCTATACCCATTTTCATCACAGTTAATTCCCCTATTCCTAACTCCCTCCACCGCGCAAGCATCTGTCCACTTCAGCAGTTAGCATTCCACTTCAAAAGTATAGAACCTTCGGTACCTTAACTATCATTGCATATTAGTTAGTTACGAGTTCCATAGATCATTTGAACGATTCTTTTATCGAAATGATATGGAACGAGTTTTTTAAGCAGAAATTCTTCACTGCAGTGGGAGTTGTCCAGCAGAGGTGATTTTAAATTACAGTTAAAAACTCGTTTCTCTACCTGTCAGGCAATTTAATTTATTGGGCAAAAAAAAATGGTTCAAATGGCTCTGAGCACTATGGGACTTCACATCGGTGGTCATCAGTCCCCTAGAACTTAGAACTACTTAAACCTATCTAAGCTAAACATCACACACATTCATCCCCGAGGCAGGATTCCAACCTGCGACCGTAGCGGTCACGCGGTTCCAGACTGAAGCGCCTAGAACCGCACGGCCACACTGGCCGGCTATTGGGCAAATGATCAAAAATTTTTATTGCTGCATATTGAGCTCTTCTCTGAGCTACTGACAAATAATAACAGACATTTTCCCTGTACTGTTGTAGGTATATTGTGATGGCGCAGTTAAAATACCTAGCTCCTTGAAGAGGTACCTACATGAGGTCCGTGGGTGAACAACACATATTTTTCTTACTGCTCACTTTTTTGCAGTCAGTAAATTCTTTCTGTGTGACGAGTTACCCCAGAAAATATTTCCGTACGACATTATTGAGTGAAAATATACAAAATATGGCAGGAGGTTAATATGTTTGTTTCCAAGATTAGCAAAGTAGCTGTACTTAATGGTTGGAGAAGCTTAGTAAAATGCTTCTTCCAGTTCAACTTTCATCAGTATGTACACACAAAAGTTTTGGGCATTCTATTCTACATACTGACTCCTGCTCACGTGCTACGTTAATTGTCGGTATGACTCAGTTTGTTGTACAGAACTAAGTATAGTTCTTTTTTTAATTTAGGGAGAGTCAATTTTCAGAGAAACACTAAATAATTCTTTGTACAATATCATTTACTAACTCATTTGTTGCTTTCTCTCAAATAGGATTTATTACAACACTAGTATCATCTGCACAAAGTGCCAATTTTGCTTGTTGAATGTTAAGTGGAAGGTCATCCACATATATAATGAATAGGAGTGGACCCCGTGGGACTCCCTTTGTGATTTTTCCCCAGTCACTAAAATTTTCTACCCTTCCGACATTTTCTGAATTATCCAGCACAACCTTTGCATTCTGTTTGTCAAGTATGATTCAAACTAGCTGTGGGTAAAGCCATAGAATTTAAGCTTTTCA
Organism: Schistocerca cancellata; assembly: GCF_023864275.1. Classification (NCBI taxonomy): domain Eukaryota; kingdom Metazoa; phylum Arthropoda; class Insecta; order Orthoptera; family Acrididae; genus Schistocerca; species Schistocerca cancellata. Next base: position 401,786,620 of record NC_064628.1, read on the forward strand.
TATCCACAGTCGAAGGCCTGGGAGAGACCACAGAAAATACCAGCTGTCGATATATTATATATTATTATTGAAGACTTGTACTATTTGATGAATGTATGCACAAATGGCATTCTTAGTCGAACAACCTTTCTGGAATCCATTCTACAATATGATAAGTAAATTGTTTCCATATATGTGTGTGTGACAACTCTTGAATACAGTATTTTGTCGAATATTTAGGAAAAAGAGGTCAGTAAGGAAATTGGACGATAATTGCGTAAGGCTGCGTTGTCACCTTAGTGATGAAGAGGTTTAATAATTGCTTATTTTAACATGCGTGGAAAATTCCTTGTACCAATGATGTAGTCCATATATCACTAAGGACATTACTTATTAAGTTGGAACAGTTTTTCAAAATTATGTTTGAAATTCCATCAACACCACATGTTCTCTTCAGTGAAGGATGTTGGTGGAACTGCCGGTTGCTTAAAGTTTTGTGGAACGACATTTTTAACATATTCTCTTGCTTCTTCAACCGTACTGTTTAATCCTGTACTTGCTGCTACGTTTAGAAAGTGGTTGTTAAAAGTATTTTAAATTTGTGAATTATCTATCACAACGTTGTCATTTAGTTCAATAGTTACGGAATTTTGTGCACTGACTGGCTAGCCTGTCGTCCGTTTGAAAATATCCCATTAGTTTTAATCTTGTTATTTGTGTTATTGATTTCTGTTAGGACATCCATACTTCTGGACATTTTGATCACTTTCCATAAAATACTACGGTATTTTTTGTAGTACGCATGTAAAGTCGAGTAGGGATTTACTGTGGCATTTACATAAATTTCCCTCTTTCTCTTATAATTCCCTTAGTTATACACAGCTTACTTTTTTGTTTTTTTAATAGTTCTTTTGGATAATTTTTTAGGAATGCAACTCTGAAATATAGATAGAAATATACTACGGAATAAATAGAATTTGACATTAGCATCTCTTTCTACATATACCTCATCGTTCACCACCCCTTTTAGCTTACTCTTAAAACATTCTATCCTGTTCTCATTAACAAGCCTCGCTTCGTATGAACCTGCTTCCGGGTTGTAAGATATATCCTTTTTATTTCCATTAACTGTGCCTCATTGTCCGTCAGCAATTCGGTACACTTTAATTATTTCAACTTAAGCACTGTTCATAAAGATGTTATGAATAAGTGTCCTCCTATTTTGCTGCACACATGTTGAAAAATTGACTACTGAAATTAGATGGAAGCACCCAAATAATAATTCTCGTTCATTTGTCCTGTCCGTATCTTTACAGAAATCTACAATGAAATCACCTTAAACTACTAATTGTTTCTTCTTGTCTGAAAGGTAGCTCAACCACGCATCTAGATTTCTCATAGATAGCTGATAGTTTCCTAGAGGGGATGTGTAGACTGTCAACATTTACACACGTCAGAAAAAAGTTTTGCGTCCTGGTTCCCAGAACTGAAGATAGACATTGACTGCGGATATTGTATCACAGACACAGTCCCTTTAACTGTTCAGAGATGTCACTAAACCGGCTCAAAGATGTAAACAACCATGCTTGAGCAGCGCTTATTAGACGGAGGGGGTCCTACAGCCGATCAGTTCCAGTCATTCCATCAGGAAGGAGGTACCCGGCTCGTGTTGTCTGTAGTTCAACCATGCCTAGACGGTCAGTACCGTGGTTCGATCGCGTCCGCTTTGTTACTTTTTGCCAGGAAGGGCTCTCAACAAGGGAAGTGTCCAGGCGTCTCGGAGTGAACCAAAGCGATGTTGTTCGGACATGGAGGAGATACAGAGAGACAGGAACTGTCGATGACATGCCTCGCGCAGGCCGCCCAAGGGTTACGACTGCAGTGGATGACCGCTACCTACGGATTATGGCTCGGAGGAACTGTGGACAGCAGTGCCACCATGTTGAGTAATGCTTTTCTTGCAGCCACAGGACGTCGTGTTACGACTCAAACTGTGCGCAATAGGCTGCATGATGCTCAACTACACCCCCGACGTCCATGGCGAGGTCCATCTTTGCAACCACGACACAATGCAGCGTAGTGCAGATGGCCCAACAACATAGCGAATGGACCGCCCAGGATTGGCATCCCGTTCTCTTCACCGATGAGTGTCGCATGTGCAACAACCAGACAATCATCAGAGACGTGTTTGGAGGCACCCCGGTCAGGCTGAACGCCTTAGATACACTGTCCAGAGAGTGCAGCAAGGTGGAGGCTCCCTGCTGTTTTGGGGTGGCATTATGTGGGGCCGACGTACGCCGCTGATGGTCGCAGAATGCGCTGTAACGGCTGTACGATAAGTGAATGCCATCCTCCGACCGATAGTGCAACCATGTCGGCAGCCTATTGGCTAGGCGTTCGTCTACAAGGACGACAATTCGCGCCCCCATCGTGCACGTGTTTAACTTCCTTCAGGATAACGACATCGCTCGACTAGAGTGGCCAGCATGTTCTCCAGACATGAACCCTATCGAACATGCCTGGGATATATTGAAAATGGCTTTTAATGGACTCACTAACCACTCTGAGGAATCTACGTCGAATCGCCGTTGAGGAGTGGGACAATATGGAACTTGTGGATAGTATGCCACGACGAACAGGCACGCACCAATGCAAAGAGGACGTGCTACTGGGTATTAGAGGTACCGGTGTGTACAGCAATCTGGACCACCACCTCTGAAGGTCTCGCTGTTTGGTGGTACAACGTGCAATGTGGGGTTTTCATGAGCAGTAAAAAGGGCGGAAATGATGTTTATGTTTATCTCTATTCCAATTTTCTGTACAGGTTCCGGAACTCTCGGAACCGAGGTGACGCAAAACTTTTTCTGATGTGTTTATTATAAGAGACATATCCTAACAATTCACAAGCACTTTTGTCTAGGTTATGATCAAACACAAAAACTATTTGTTTCAATATTTTTTACTTTGCGTCCAACTTTTACATATGTTGCAATTCCACCTCTAGACGAAAATGATGCATGTCTGTAATCCCTGATATTTACCTTCTCCATCCCTGTGATTACGCTGTGTTCAGAGAGGAACTGAACAGCTGTCCCTTCAGAATTTTCCACATCTTCGTGGCATACAATAAGCTTATGTATATTGTTTTTCTACCCTCTGATGTTCCGCTGAAACAAATTAATTTTATTTTTCTTGAAATTGTTTCATCTATTATGATCTTGTACTGCTCTAATTTCTTTCAGTACCCTCTGTCTGTGACGTGACTGTATACTAAAAAATGCGCCCCTTCGATTTCAGTGAGCACAGGGATTTTGTCTTGTGTGCTTTTTGCTCCCCCTACACTTTGTGCAAGGTGCTCAGCTAATCTCGCCCCCCCCCCCTTTCCTTTAGGTACAGTCCACGATTAGTGTATTCAACTCGCTCAACTCTTTGTTCACACAGCTAACAGCCGTTTTAACACAGGGCTGGTCATGTCGCAGCAAAACTTCGATTAACCCCACACGTTTGTGTGTTGTTGCTGCTCAAATTTTCTCCAGCTCACCTTTAATGCTGTTTTCTGAGTTGTTAGCCAGACTGTTTCCTGCTCCTCTTACAATAAGTACCTTATCCTCGCCATCAAATCTCTACACTGGGCCCATATTCTCTATCACTGGCTAAGCTCAGCGCTAGGTTTCACGACACTTGTGACCTGGTGTTCTACGCCTAGCTTTTCGTGTTGCGGTTGGCCTACACCTCTCCCGTGACTGCACTCATGTAACAAGACTCTTTTCTCAAAACATGACGTTCCTGCAGAACTAGCCTTAAAGGCGTACCGACGAGTGTGCTGCACCGGATTAAACTCAAGATATTGTTGAGGCTCTTCCCCTATATCAGGTAACAAGGCAAACTGACCTCTCACCGGAATTTGAAATGTTAACTGAGGTTTTCTCCTTTTGCTTATTGTTTGTCACCTTCGTCCCAGCTCCCAGTGTCTGTTTCCCTCTTTATCCTATCTAATTAAAGATATGCCATTTCTAATTCTGCTTGGGGGACACAAATCTTTTTTCCCTCCTCCAAGATTTTCTTATATATACTACATAATCTACAACTCCGTGGAAGAGCGTCGTCTGACATTTTCTTAGCTTCTCCGCTCCATTATTCCCAATGAAACACCATCCCACAGTCTTGACATGTTTTTCCCGTATCATTTAACTTACGGCAACATTCACGTGAACACACGAGACGCTACTCTTACAAAAAATTAAAAAGCAGTACAACACACACAAACTGTAATAATCAGTAAAACTTATCTTTCGGTGAGTTGCGCAGTTACCTCCAGGCCTCAGGCTGACATAGAATAGCACGATCGAAGTGCATTGATCGTAAGTAGTACCAGAAGTGAAGCGAACGAAAACTTTAAATACACGATATTTTCTAACAACATACTGAAACTGACGCTGTCAGGAAATTATTTAAAACACTGTAACGGATCCGAGACAACACGTAATGATTATACGGCGGACAAAAGTTAACACTAGCTTATGAACACACCACTGATTTTCACTTAACGCAGGTTTTAAATCCTGGAATAAACGAAACGAATGAAAGCTCAACAGTTTACTTCCGAGCGCTTCACTGTGTCTGCCTGCAACGGCTGCCAACTGTCAGTGTGGGTATCAGTAATTAACCCAAATACAAAAAACAATTGTTCAAAGCAATAGCAACAGGTCAAGCTTCAATGACATTCAGATCTTGTGAGGAATGGTGTAGTTTAGAAATGATGTGCATACTTGATTTACCATTCAAGGAGTATGGCTCAGTTGTAATCTGAAATTGAGACACTCGAGCGAAAGAGTGTAGTATGAGTTCCTTGTATGATTTTTGAATTATGACAGTAACCTTGTTTCATTTTGCTAGTATTCCTCTGTTGTACATAATTCAAAATGATGCCAGAAATGATTTGCGTGAAATCATACACCTATTTGGATATCATGATTTCATTTTCACATGGACTTTGTAAACTTGATTTTGCAGTATTTCCGAATTTTCTACTGGATTGTGGCCCAACAGAAGTATAAATATAGAACAAGGTGTAGCCCTCCTCCAGCCAGGGATGTAATACTCGTAGTGAATACTGAATTGCTTAGCACAGTTTCGAGTTATGTGCCGTTACTGTAACGAAATACAGACTTAGAATGATGTTTTACGTAACCTTATAAACTATTCGTTACAGGGCAGATAAGTGAGCGACTCTCTAACCGACGTAGAAAGCGATAGAGTTCCCACAGCCCCGTTCAATGTGTCGAAGCAAATCAACGATGGTCTGGGAAGCATATCTCGTTATTTTGACGTCAGTCATAATCTTGATAACATGCACAGGTACTTGCCGCGCGGGATTAGCCGAGCGGTCTCTGGCGCTGTAGTCATGGACTGTGCGGCTGATCCCGGCGGAGGTTCGAGTCCTCCCTCGGGCATGGGTGTGTGTGTGTTTGTCGTTAGGATAATTTAGGTTAAGTAGTGTGTAAGCTTAGGGACTGATGACTTTAGCAGTTAAGTCCCATAAGATTTCACACACATTTGAACATTTTGAACAGGCACGTGAGGGAGTTGGTAGGCATGCATATGCGAATACGGTTCTGTAAGAATGCCATTGTGAGTGAAATTTATGAAAGCTTATATTTTAACAGAAGATACATGCAACGAACAGTGCTTATTATATATTCTAGTATTGGGAATCTGTTTTTCTTAATTGCTTAGACTCACTCACGGAAGATGATGTGCGCATCTGGGAGAACTCAGAAAAATTACAACGTTGAATCAGCAGGTCTGAAATTAACATGATAAATATGGAAGAGATTAACGCACGTCATTATAAAAATTCCGCATTTATGAAGAACGCATCAAACTAGTATCACGCTTTCTAGATTCTGTGGGTCCGCAACTACTGTATAACAAGTTGCCTAAATATCTCTGAAGCGACATTATAGTTTTTCTCGTTGATTAGTATGCAAGTAATTTTAAAGTTACGGTACCTATTAAGTTCCACGGATCGCAACAGAAGAATGTTTTGATGAACCGAACATGGTGGCTAAGGCAGTAGTCTACACACTGCAGAAGCGCCCGCCAATCACATTAAGTCTCCCACGAGTTTTCTGTATCGCTTTAATACTGAGATAGTTCCTTTGAATAGGACACAGCCAATTTCACTCTCCATCTCTGTGCAGTCCGAGCTCGTGCTTCTTCTCTAGACCTACCTGTTTCGTCGTCGACTGATCGCGGAATGTTAATTTTATTTCGTACCTTTTTTCAGCAGGAGTAAGCCATTGTACCCTACAACCACTGTTACGGTAAACCATCTACAGTGACAAAATTTGCGCACCGCATTCCTCACCAACCGACACACGAACGGAAGTTAAACAGCCACAGCCCTGCTTTGACTCTGGGAGTGCGAGTACACATTTCTGACATTTATTGTCGTCAAGGATTATGCCAGGTACAACTATTTTGCAACTGACAGGAAACCAGTCAGCACACCACTCCAGAAAAGGCATGAAGATGTTCTTTTTCTGACTTGCGTCGATGCTTATACACTATCTGATCAAAAGTCTCGGGGCACGACTATGTAATGCAGTATTGTCCACCCGCCTGTATAAAAGGAGACGGAGAGTATTGTGTGGTCGGTAGAGAAGCAGTAACAACACAATGGGCCGCTTAGAAGAGTTCAGTAACTTCGAGTGTGACACGCGAGTAACAAATTACGAACAGACGTTTCAACTCGTCGACTGCTGGTCGTGCGATTGTGACGTGGAAATGCGAAGGAACAACCACAGCTAAATCTAGAACAGGCACATCTCGTGGACTGACGGATAGGGACCACTGTGGAGGATTGTTGTAAGAAATCGCATAAAACCACTGGAAGGAATCACTCGTGAGTTCCAAAGTGCTATCAGCACCCCCGCTAGCGCAATGACTGTATGTATGGAAGTAAAAGGAATGTAGTACGAGGCGTGTTTTTTGAGTAAGTACCGTTTTGAAATTTTAAAAAAGACATGCTAAGATATCTCAATAATTTTATTTTTACATGAAAGCCTTAATCTACTTTTCTACATAATTTCCGTCAATATTGAGCCACTTGTCATAACATTGCACCTGTTTTTGAATACCCTGCTCATAGAAGTCTGCCGCCTGACTTGTTAACCACTGCATCACCACTGTTTTGACTTCGTCATCGTCATGAAGACGCTGACCGCCCATGTGTTTTTTTAAGTGCAGGAACAGATGGTAGTTACTGGGTGCAAGATCGGGGCTGTACGGAGAATGGTCTAGAGTTTCCCATCGAAAATATGTGATGATTCGCCACATGCGGACGAGCATTTTCTTGCAGCAAAACGATGCCCTTGCTCAATTTGCCACGTCATTTGTTCTGAATTGAACGGCGCAGATTGTGCAATGTCTTACAGTAAGCTGCTGCATTGATTGTCTCATTACAAGGCAGAAATTCCACAAGCAGTACTCCTTTTCTGTCCCAAAAAACTGTGCACATGATTATTCTGGGCAGAAATTGTTTGCTTAAGCTTCACTTTTCTGGGTGAATCTGAATGCCGCCATTCCATGGACTGTTGCTTTGATTCTGATGTGACGTAGGCCACCCATGTTTCATCGTCCATAACAATTTGGCTTAAGAAATCATCACCGTCGTTGTGGTACCGCTCAAGGAAAGTCAGTGCACTGTCCAAACGATTGGTTTCCGTCAACATTTTCGGTACCCAACGTGCGCACAATTTACGGTAATTCACGTACTCGGTCACAATGCCATACAAAACACTACGAGAAACATTAGGAAAGTCATCCCGCAAGGAGGAAATCGTAAAGCATGTTTTCTCTCACCTTATTGTCCACTTCCTGCACCAAACTTTCATTAACGACCGAAGGACGCCCACTCCGTTGTTCATCATGCTCTCACCCACTTAGTTACCATTCCATCACTCATAATGTTTTCTCTGTAAACTACACAGATCTCACGATAAATATCGATCGCTTTTAGGCCTTTAACACTAAGAAATCTTACAACAGCCCATACTGTACAGTCGGCGGGACTCACGATTATCGGAGGCATCTTAAACACTCAGCACACAACGTAAACAGGGAAGAATCAGACTGTAATGGCGCCAGTGCGCAGACAACAGATGTAGGTACCCAGTGCGCATGCGCAGAACGCCGACCGTAGCGCTGCGGCCGCGGTGTGGCAAAACGGTACTTACTTAAAAAAACACGCCTCGTACAATGGTCCGGCAGCTCACCATAAACTATACATTTCTGTATTCATTGCTAAGCGATACTTGAGGTGGTGCAAATAGCGACACTACTGGACACTGAATGGCTGGAAACGAGTAATTTGGAATGATGAATCACGCTCTGCCCTATTATAACCCGACGGAAAGGTTTGGTTTTGCAGAATGCTATAGAATGTTACCTACCATCATACTACGTAATGTCAACTGTGAAGTACGTGTGAGGTGTGGTGTTACGGCATGGTGGCGTTTGTCGTGGTCAGAGTGTGGTCCCCTTACTGCGCCCAAGAAAGCGCTAAGCGTAGAAGGGTATGCACTCGTTTTACGGCATTGCGTACTGCGCACAGTAGATGAAGAGTTTGGAGAAGATGATTGTATCAGCGTCACAATGAACCTAGTCATAAAGCAGCATCTGTGAAGCAACGATTTGTGCACAATAACATTTGGGAAACGGACTGACCGGGCTAGAGTCCCGAACTGAACCCAGTGGAAAACCTTTGGCACGAGTTAGAACGTCGACTTCGCTGCAGTGTCCTACGCCGGCCATCACTATCTTCTCTGGCTTCGGCTCTCGGGGAAGAAGAGCTGGCCACTCCTCCACAGACATTCACACACCTCACAGAAAGTGTCCGCAGTAGAGTTCAAGCCGAAGGTTGGAAAGGCCCATGTTAATGCCCACTAATAGAGGTCCGGATACTTTCGATTAGGTAGTATGTTTCCTCGAGCACGTGCCAAAAGAAACTGGGCGACATCGCGAAGACGACCTGCTCAAGAATAAGCCTAAACGTTTCGAAATGCTATCACTCACAACATAATTCCTCATAGTTTTCGACACTGGAGGGGTTTGGCAGAGCTTTGCTGACGGACTTCCATACTACAATATACCTGAGTAATGGCAATCGTGGAGACTGCCACTTCTAGTTGGAGGATGGAACGACGTGACGGTAGTTCAAATCGCTGCCCGCCAATTCAGATATAACTTTTGCATTATTTCCCTAAATCGCTATGGCGAATACCAGAATGTTTTCTTTGAGAGGGCACGGCCGATTTTCTTCCCCAATCCGAGCGTGCGCTTCGTCCCTAATAACATTGTCATCGACAGGACGCTAAAATGCAATCTTCGTTCTTTTTACGGATTTCGTGCTATTGTTAAAATAATGTAACGAGCATGGGAATGGACATAGTGTAATTCTGGAAATGTCCTGGCAAATGGAAATTACGGGTGGACCTAGATTCTAACTCGGAACCATTACCTTTAGCGAGCAGTCACTTTAACCATTAGACTGTCTGGGCAGGCCCCCAAACTTGACTCTTACCTTCATAGTCATTAGTATTTTCTCCTTGTTTTTTTTTCAAGCAGTGCAACGAAAGGTTGTGTCTGCCAGAAGTAGCATATACGAAAATAATTAATTTCGCTGAAATGAATGAAATCAATAGGGATGGAACATTTGAAAAATCATTCTCAACACCGCACTTTTTTTTTACAGTCAATGCCGTTTTCGTTCTCGTGTAAAGTTAAGTGTAAAACCTGAGTGATCAACTACATATCTAAGGATTGCGTTTAGAAAATTTGAACAGTAATGTAGTGTATTTTGTAACGAAGGCAGTTGAAGACTTTTTTTTACTGGAAGTATATTTTCAATGTACGATAGATGCGCTACAGAAACTCCTTACACTGTAGTTTGTCCCTTATCTTGTAGAGTATTGTATGGCAGTGTTCGTTCCTTGGCAGATAAGACTGACAGCACGTAGCAAGAGGCCAAAAAAGTGCTTTTTGTTTTGCGCTGTGAAGAAACACGGATGTGATTGCGTGTTAGAATGACACTATAGAAGCAAGGCGTTTTCCTTTGTGGCGGAATTCTTTTACAAAATCGATCAACAAGTTTCTCCTCCGTGTGACAAAATATTTTGTTGCCCCTCCTTACATAAGGAGGTATTTATTTTTAGGTATAGGTCATTTTTTTCCATGTCCTCTTAGAGGGTGGAACGAGTACATGGAAATGTATATTTAGATGTAATTTTAGTGGAGAGCTTAGAATTGCAGATGCATAATACAAAATCAATGTAGACTAATGTTTGTAACATCCTTAGCAGCTTGTTCTTATGTAAGGCATGGTGTAGGTGCCTGCCTGCAAAGTGTAGAAGTCCCGGTTCGACTCCTGGCGTGGCACAAGTGTTGATTAGTTAAAGCGTATTCATTTCGTGCCAGGTTCAGCATCTCTGAAAGGTTTCGATTTATTTCATCTTATTACGTCTTCATTGATTCCATTCATTTGATATCAGTGAACTTAATTGAGTTGATTTAGTGGATAACTACTTTCGTTAATAATGAATTAGCTTTAGTAGATCTGCAACATCATGTCGCCAAAGATTGGATGTCAGTTGACAGAGCACATGAAAATGCGGCGGACCTTTAAGGCAGGCTATGGTTATTTCTCTTCAGTGATCTATGGTAGTTCGTTATCTTCGTCAGTCCAATAATTCTTCTTCTTCTCCTTCATTACACAAAAATCAGTGAAGTACGGTAGTTGGAAAACTTTTCGGTCAGTCCAGCATTTCTTCTTCTCCTTCGCTAAAGAAAAAGATACTGCTCCAGATTAGCCGACATTTTTATATGCGAATAGGAACCTAGAGAAAACGATAGAGACTTTACGCGGTAGCGAATATCGATCGTGGAAGAGGAAATCCAGCGGCTAGAACCGCATTTCCAGAACTGATGTAGGGGTGTTTTATGACCAACCAAAAGCGGTATTGGGAACTGGGATTACGAAAACCGGAATTGAGAGCCCAATGTGAACATAGCGCCTGAAGTTGGCGGGCGCTAGCCCAGCAGCCGGTATTCTGTACCCACCTCTTCGCTCCTTACAAGCAGCAAGTATTTACACAGTAAAAGTCTTTGTCAAACATACTTTATTGAAAACTTTTATAAAATCTTTGACGGCATACTGTGCCACATATAGAGCGTGGTCGTGACTTGTAAAAGATTTGTCAAAGAACTTTTGACAGTATAAATATGTCGTATGCCCGGCTAAACCGTACTAGGGCTATTCGCTGTCACACTGCACGGGCCGGCAGCATCCTGCAGGTTTCTTGGGCTGCGTAGAAGCCAGTTCACCGGCGTCGGTCGGCGCTCATCCCGATCGCTCCGGGCAGCGCAGTTGTACCCATGTTCTTGAAGCACGCGTCGTGGGTCAGCGGGTCTATAAACTGCCGGCTCCATTTGAAAGTGGACGGTAGCTAGATGTTGAATAAAAAAGTGCCAGACTACCTTGAAAAAAGCTAATGAAATTCGCTTCGTCATTCTACAAAGTTACACGAAGACTTTAATAAATACGTGAAACCAGTCACACACACGCGACCGCCCACAGCGAACAGCTGGTACTGACAGCTGACCCCAGTACGTCACGGGGTGTCTTATATAACCCGACACACCGTGGCACGCGGCACTAGAAAATACAAGCGGTGCTCCGCTGCAAATAATTGTGACACTGAGTTTGCCACTCCATTAACTTGTGTGTAAAATAACCGTGCTTTCCTGTCACCGATCGTAGTTCATTGTCTCCCTTTAAGTTTGTCCGCCTCGGTCTTCCTTTAAATGCTACGTACTTAGTAATTAGAACTGACGTGGACACCTATTTTTCACTCCGTTTCATACACTGCAAGCACCCCTCATGTGCAAAAGAATAAATTCGCGACCAAGCGAATAAATTTGATTTGTTTGTAGAAACCCGGTCATCCATTTCTAGGAGCACAAGTTTACCATTTTTAATACATAAAGTTGATGAATGACGTGCTGTAGCCACACACACACACACACACACACACACACCTGCGTGTTTTATTGTTTTATTTACATAGATCGCATCAGTATCAGACAACATGCCCATCTTCAGTGGTTGTATGATTTACTGTTATACTATCATAGAATTTCCGATTTTTTTTTTTTTTTGAAATTTTACTTTAAATTGATTTTCGCTTGGCTTTTAGTACGTCACCTTCCAGTTACAATAATGACTGCAGTTGGAAACTGTTGTGCTCCAGATGAGACAGCGTGTTTCACATAACTAGCGATGTATTTAGGTGCCAATTGCTGCGAAAAGCCGGCCTGGGTGGCCGAGCGGTTCTAGGCGCTACAGTCTGGAACCGCGCGACCGCTACGGTCGCAGGTTCGAATCCTGCCTCGGGCATGGATGTGTGTGCTGCCTGAGGCAGGATTCGAACCTGCGACCGTAGCGGTCGCTCGGTTCCAGACTGTAGCGTCTAGAACCGCTCGGCCACCTCGGCCGGCTTAATACCAAACAACCTCTGGTATTTAGGAACAGCTATTTCTCCTGTATTACTGACGACGAAACTGACGCTGAAGCCCTATACAGACTGTACGTAATTTCAATACTTTCCAAGTTACAGAAGACCAAGATTCGCGTCAGATTGACTCCCAACTACATTTTACAAAGGCGCCATCCTTACTGTACCTATAGCTGAACGACTTCGTTGTAATGGGAAAAAAAACTTCACGTTAAAGTTATAAAGTTATTTTCCAGGATCCCCAGGTTTCGTGCATCGAAAAATACCTTCTTTTTTTTTTCACTTGTGGCCAAGGGCTGTTAAGGTCGCGCAGAACAGTACACTGAAGGCATTCTCTCTTGTGTATTTTCGTGGGTACGCTGACTGCAGAATCGCCGAGTGCAGCTACGTTTTTCGTAGCCACCAGCAAGGAGAGATAAGTTTGGCGGTGTGAATGAAAATGCAAGTAAAACAGAATTCTGTCTGCTGTTAGATGAACAGCTCTTGGTTTCAGAATCGTGAAAGGAGGTTGTATACGTGGAAGAGAAATGGAGACACCGGGAGGTTTGAGATAGGTTATATAATAGTAAGAAAAAGATTTCGAATCACATTTTAAAGCACAAACCATTTCCGGAGGCAGTTGTAGATACTGTCCGTAATTTATTGGTCATGAATTGCATGTTGAAACTGAAGAAATAGCAGATGATTAGGAAATTAATGGGATGGGACCTGAATAAATTACAAGAATCAGAAGTTCGGAGTTTCGGAGGAAGTATTGCGCAACGATTGACTGAAATAGGGAAAGGGAGTACAGTAGAAGATCAGTGTGTAGCTTTGAGAGGTAAAATAGTGAGGGCAGTCGATGATCAAATACGCAAGAAGACAAGGCCTAGTATAAGTACTTAATGACATATTAGATAGTGAATTAATTAAGAGAATGAGAAAATATAAAAATGCAGCAGATGAAACAGGTAAATGCCATTGAAGACATCTAAAAAGCAGTGTTGGTAGAAAATGCAAAGCGGTATAGCAGGTAAGCCCAAAGCGACTGGAAAAAAGCATAGGTAACTGCCGTGTGTAAGCAGTGTAAAAGAACGGACGTTTAAAATTACAGACCAGTAACCTTCAGCAGATTAATATAATAAATTTCCTTGATACAGAGGAGCTTCTACCCGAAAATCGTCACTGGTTCCAGAAAGAGTCGCTTGTGCGAAATTGGAGTGCCCTGTTGTCGACAATATCCTCCGAACCCTGGATGGAGGGCCACAGGCAGATTTCATACTTCTAAATTTCGGCAAATGTTTGACACATTGCCACATTTGTCCGAGCATGCGGAATAGGTTCCCAGATATGTGGGTGGCTCGAAGAGTTTTTAAGTAATAGAACCCATTACGTCGTCCTGGACGACGGAAACAAAGATATCGTCAGGAGTGCTTCAGGGAAGTGTGATCGGACCGCTGACGCTTTGGGTGACGCTGTCACGTTTGGGGTAGCGTCCCGTTTGAATAACTCTAGGAACTTAACGGGATGAGTCCGACAGAATTTCTATTTGATGTGTTGAATGAGAGCGTGATCTAGATATGGGAAAACGTAAGTTAATGCAGATGAGTAGGAAAAACAATCTTGTAATGTTTATCGCAAAATGCTATTGAGAAAGTTAAGAGAACCGTTTATTTGCAACAGACGACGGAACCGTCGATCTGCCACGAACGTACATGTCGCATAAGTACCGCAAAGACAAGATGAAAGAAATCAGGGTACTTACGGTAGCACATGGACAAACGTTTTTCCCTCGTTCGCCTTGCGAATGGAACAGGAAGGCGAATGATTAAAGAGTGGTACGTGATACACTGTGCTTGTGGAGTTTGCAAAGGAAAAGATAGATGCCGCCTAAAGCCAATTGAAGAGTTATTTGGAGAAAAGAGCGACAGCTGTACGAATATAAAGAGCTTAGATGGCAAGCCAGTAGTAAGCAAAGGGAAAGTTGGTAGTCCGAAGAATATACAGGCTGTCTCAGGAGGAATGATCAATATTCAGGGGCACGAGAGGAAGTAAAAAGCTTCATACTGACATATGTAGGCACACGTACGACAGTTTGTAAATATCACAACATGCATTTTACGAAGTATCAGTTCTGAAATACGAAAGTTTTACACATTCACCTCCAACCATTGTCGTACACGTCACATTACAGCTGTTGTACAGTTCACAGTAAATGTTCTAATGCCTCCGTCAACTTAAGAGCATTCGTGCGCTCTTGGCAGAGCATGTTGCGTTGCTTGTCTGAGTGCCTCTGCACGTTCCTTAATGAGAGCAGCGGCGCCACTGATGCTACCAGGCAGCTCATGTCACGTATTCGCCTTTCTTTGGAACGTTCCAAACTTCATCTAGCTCCATAAACGTAAATTTAACGGCGTAAGATCTGGCTATCTTTATGGCCAGTTAATTGTACTACCATGGCCAATCCAGTGATTAGGGTAAGAATGGTTGAGACGGTGCCTCACACATCTGCTAAAATGTAGAGGGGTTCCGAAGTGCTGGAAGTACACTGCAGCCCGCGTGGCCAAAGGAACTTCCTCCCTCAAGGTCATTTACGTGTAAGACTCGTGACTTGTTAACCTCCAAAACATCGATAGCCCACAAATACAGACTACAAATGCGCAAATCGCTGCTCAAAGAAACAATATCGTCCGACAAGAAATTATAAGCGAAAGGGACACAAGAGTCTTATACGAGGTATTATTGGGCAAAAAGTAAACATTTCCTTCAACAAATATTTGGTAACGCGACGCTTTTGTAATCGGGTATTCCAAAACAGACATCGTTGTGTTGTCATATGGTCTTCCCTCACTCCTCATCGAAGTACAAATAAATTTAGGGAATGGGTATTTGAGACAGACTGTAAAATTAATCTGCCTCTATTTTGTACTAGGATTTAGGGCGCTTACCGAGTCGTACAAGCGGCCACTTCTACCTGATGCTATCAACGAATGGGACAGGTATTCACTTTCATTTGTGTTGCAGTGGACAAAGAAAACAGCATAGATCTCTTGTACAGAAGTCACATTGGAAGTTCCCAACTAGTTCTTCAGTTTTTCATAAGCAAAAGGGGGTACAAAGTGGAGAAGTACAGACGGGAAGCTTCTGTATATAACGGATCTTTTACGTTGAATTTATCTTTTTGTTAGATGTTTTCGTTAAATAGTTGAATAAATTGTAATTAGGATAATTTAATTAAGCAGAGTAGAAAAGATAAAGTCAAAGAGATGTTCATTGGGCGGACATTGTCGTAATGTAACGTCTTTGCGTTGTTCGGTTGTTAAAACAAGTCGTTCGTGTTCCGTTCTGCTGTTCGGTCGTGCGCGTATCTGAAAGGAATTAATTAGGGGACTAGAATAAACTTTCACATAATAGTTACGATTCGATGTTCCGACAAAAGGGGTTAACGTCAGTGTTAATTTGAATTGTGGGCAACAGGATTAGTTTTGACAGATACGTGAAAACGGACGTAACGAAAGTTGTTCGCATATCATCCTTGAACGTGACTTTTTATTTAATTAACGATTGCGGGCTCATTAAAAGCTATTATCTCATGATCAGGATAAATCCCTCTTTCCTCCTAGATAGTGATCGTTCATTAACGTTTACGTCATAAGAAAAAAGGATTATTAATAAAATTGATGTTAAATGACAATTACGTGTTATTCCGTTAGTGTGGAACCGACGTAATATCTCTGAAATGACATTGATATATAATTTGTGTTAAATTCTTAATTGAGATAGGAAGTAAACTGAAATTAGTGAACATTTGATACTGAGACTATAGAAGCTGAACCGCTTAAGGTTTCTCTTCTCTAAAATGGCAAAATAGGTACGAACTTTAACTCAATAGTCGGCATTATGTATTGCAAAAACATTAGCATTTCATACTTATTTTGACGGCGCGCTGTTAAACAGAGGAACGTTGAGTCTCTGTACGAGTAATAAAATTAAATCTAGAAACATAATTAATAACGGCGAACTCCGCTTTAACAAACTGTATTGCGTGTCGTCATCGGGCAATAACTGCTCAACCCTGGAGACTTGTGTGGTGAAATTAGAAGTCGGGCATATAAAACAAACTTAAAAATCCATTCAAGCTACAGTGGCGTCGGCACAACACGACGTGGGCAGTTATATGTGTCAGTGTCTGTTTTCCTAATTCTTGCAACGAGGAGGAGTTGTGAAAGGAAGAAATTGCTGTAGCACTTCTCGTTTCTGGGCAGAGACTGTTTGATTTCAATTTTTATGTGTGTATATGTGTAAATTAGAAATTTATGAAATCCACTAGAGTAAATAATAAATACAGCTTATGTTCTCGTGTATCTTAATCGATTACACGCCCAAAGGCCTGCCGAGCGGTTCTAAGCGCTACAGTCTGGAACCGCGCGACCGCAGGTTCGGATCCTGCCTCGGGCATGGATGTGTGTGATGTCCTTAGGTTAGTTAGGTTTAAGTAGTTCTAAGTTCTAGGGCACTGATCACCTCAGAAGTTAAGTCCCATAGTGCTCAGAGCCAGTTGAACCAGTTGAACACGCCCAAAAAATTTTATTATTTTCCTTCCGAATCGTAACAGCTTCTTTTCATTGCTTTTTTCTAAGGGTTAAGGGTTTCTCGTCCGTATAAAGATACCATCATTATAGTAGAACGGTACTAGGGAATATTGAAGTTGATGCGGATGGTTCTTTTTCGTTAATGTTTTCGTATGGTTGTAATGTTGTGTAAGTAGCTGCTAGGCGTCCGTATACTTGTATATCTGTTTGTTTTTATTGTAGAAGCTCCCAAACTACTTGAAACGGTCGACTCACATGAAAGGTAGTTCGTTTTCCTCTCAGTGGTCATCAGTTAGGTTTTTCTTACTCGTCGTCAGGTATTATGTTCTTTTCGCCCTATTACATAGTGTCGTTTTCTTCGCATTTTGTAATAGTTTTGCATCATTGCGATTACTTGTATCCTCAAATTGCTTATTAATGCTACACCTTTGCCGGCCGGAGTGGCCGTGCAGTTCTAGGCGCTACAGTCTGGAGCCGAGCGACCGCTACGGTCGCAGGTTCGAATCCTGCCTCAGGCATGGATGTGTGTGGTGTCGTTAGGTTAGTTAGGTTTAATTAGTTCTAAGTTCTAGGCGACTGATGACCTCAGAAGTTAAGTCGCATAGTGCTCAGAGCCATTTGAACAATTTTTTTGAGCTACACCTTTCGCATGGGCGAGTTTAGTAATGCTTACTCTGCAGCTGAATGCCTTTGATGTGAGTTTTAGATGATTCTTTATCAGTATTCTGTAAGATGATGTTAAATAATACATGCGTGGTGGCGTCTGCGTGTCTCAGTCCAGTGTGTATGTTAAAAAGTCTTCTTCCACTGCTGAGATCTGTATTCGGCACAAAGTTTTTCTTCTGTACACATTTAAATCAGTGTAATTAATATTAACTATGTTTTTCGTTGTGTGCAGCCCTTCTTGATGTCTACAGTTTGTGGATATCTACATTCAGTTCCGACGTCTTCCCCTTTATCTGTATTAAAGAGAACAGGAGATGGATTTATTTTTACGGTAGCGGCATTGGCAGTCCCCAGTTAGTCCTTTAGTTAGTCGTAAGTTTAAGGTCTTGCAGAATATGTATTTACTTCTATTGAATATTAATAATCGCAGCGAATATGTGACCGGTAATTTACGTTGTTCCCAGTCAAGTGCCTCTCGATGTACTAATTTTCTTTGATGGAGTAATAGCACTGATGTAAGATTAATAGCAGTGATGTAAGATAATGAGTTTGTTTCCAATTTATTTCCGCTGATTTCTGTCACTGAAGATAAAACCTCACAAAGTGCTCTGACCGGCCTCGCACGAAAGTCTGAAGGTGTCTGAATGTCGAGAGCGGACCTTACGTCAATCTGAGGCGTTAATGAGAGAAGAGTCGAGTGGCCGGTCGAGCGCGGTGTTTGTGTTGGGCGCGCTTTGTTCGCACGTGTAACTGAAGGGCCTCAGTCACACCCGGCGAGCAGTTGGCGCGTCTATTTCAGAAAGGGACGCCCCCCCCCCCTCCCCCAGTGTGGGGA
Organism: Schistocerca cancellata; assembly: GCF_023864275.1. Classification (NCBI taxonomy): domain Eukaryota; kingdom Metazoa; phylum Arthropoda; class Insecta; order Orthoptera; family Acrididae; genus Schistocerca; species Schistocerca cancellata. Next base: position 401,805,246 of record NC_064628.1, read on the forward strand.
TCTGCACCCTGGTTTTCTCCCCTCCTTCCAGGTACTATTCCTCGAGACGGATCCGATCAAACGAAAGTGAAGAGTTGTGCATCCTCCCATTTACGAGTAACTGTCTTTGTACAAACGGTTGCGACCTACGTTTCTCGATGGTCTAATGGTCTCATATGGCACAAAACAACATGATGTAGTAAATGGACCACGAATTCACACGGAGTTCACGTGTTGGAAGAGTAAAACAGAACTGCTAAAGAGCAATAAATATTTTAAAAGAAGTTACGGGTGTTGCCTGGGAGCAAACTCCAGTGTGACTCTGAGCGTTTACCGAACACTTATTCGTCCCCACTTGGACTACGCATGCATCTGTTGTGGGTTTGCAAGCATTTCCACCCTATCTGGACACTGGACTCGCATTCGGGAGGACGACGGTTCAATCCCGTCTCCGGCCGTCCTGATTTAGGTTTTCCGTGATTTCCCTAAATCGTTTCAGGTAAATGCCGGGATGGTTCCATTGAAAGGGCACGGCCGATTTCCTTCCCAATCCTTCCCTAACCCGAGCTTGCGCTCCGTCTCTAATGACCTCGTTGTCGACGGGACGTTAAACACTAACCACCACCACCTTATCTGGTCTGGACAAAACACAGTGTAAAAGCGTTTGTGTAAGTGCGACGAAAACGACACATACAAATGCACTGTTATGGGAGACATTAGAGGCACAACTGCACCTCCGACAGTGTTATCTTGCATTCAGGTTTATTTTAAAACGTAGCCAGTTGACGAGATCGTTTATTGTGCAGAATATCCCGACGGTGGCGATCGACTGTTTTGCCGGACTCTAATAGAACAACAAACATGTGCCGACGTATTTCCTTGATTGCTTTGAAATAGAACAACTCCAGCGCAGAATGATCCCTACTGCAGCTCTATCGTGTTACAACTGTTGACATCACTTACACAAATCAAAATAAACAATCTGAGTAATACCTATGATAACCTTTCAGAGCATGTCACGGCGATACGACAAGTCTTTAGGCCACAATACGGACGCCAGTGTACTATATGGAGGTGCAGATGAGGCCAAGAATTCAGATTGCACGGGATTTACATTCACAGACCAGGTAAAACAGGCTTGGGGACGTTATAAATGACAAGTGGAAACGTCTATTACGACGGGAGAGCTTGTAGCTATTTTAGAAGTACTCACGTACATAGGAAACTGCATTGAGGGCAGAATTGTTATCTTAATCGATCCCGAGGAGGAGTCATGATTTTTTAATATCATTTTATACAGCGACACAGCAACCCAGTCGTTTGTGAAATTATGCAGCAAATAAATAGATTGCAAAATTAGCAAAAAGGTCACATTAATGTGAGTGAAAGGGCACAGTGGCAGCCGCAGCAGCAACAGGCTGACGAAGTGGATAAAAAAGGAGCAGATTCCCGCCCGTCGTCGAAAGGTACTGGACACAAATATTTGTATATGAGGCAAACGCTGTCAGGAGCATTTTGTACTACTCTTGCACGAATTAAATTCAGTCGCAGTCGTTTTACAAAACACTTGTGTCGCCTAGGACTGATTGACTACACTCTACCCTCTTTGTACTTGCAGACGAGAAGAAGAAGAAGAAGAAGAAGAAGAAGAAGAAGAAGAAGAAGAAGACATAAAAAATCATAGTATTAGGATGTCCCAGGAAAAGAAAGAAAAGAAAAAACCACAGACAGATTTAACACTAAATCATCTGTCTGCTATGGGGTACATAGGCTCCCCACTGTATTACCACTATTTTGGGAACAAAGGATGTTGGAGTGTGTTAACTCAAGGGAATTAAGAATTCCCAAGTATCCATAGAGATCCTGAGAGTACGCCGAGAGGCCATAAAGCCGTCCTCACTCGGAACAAGACAGCTGACGATGTGCACGCGGACGGGGAATAGAACCGCACGAGGCATGACTGCCGTGTCGCACGGGATGTGATGGTTAAGGGGAGCCGGAGGTGGTCAAATCCAAAAAATTACGATTTTTTTTTTGCTACCGAAAATTAATTGGAACATTCCTCTTTAATGTAAACTTTGAATTATTGTTCTACTCGCCCTAGAAGTGGAGTTCTTACCATTTTCCCCCACGCCTGCAGAGGAAATGGGCGGCCGCTGAATGCATCTAACATCCTCTCGTGACTTCCTGGCGAACTGCTTGGGATTTTCTCGGCCTGTTACGCATACAGCGCCTTATGTTACGCATACAGCGAGTGTGCAAGGGTTGGCTACATTGTTTTCTGTGACAAATGAAGCGCTAAGAGCGCGGAACATCGTCTCTTTGCTGTTTACCGTTTCGAATTAGTTCAGTGTTGCGCCTGTTGTTGGTAGTATTATACTTCTTGTGTAAAGCGTTGTTCTGGTTACGATGCCACGTTTTAGTAACCGTGTATATAAGAAGAGGAAGAACGTAGGGAAAAGAAAATTAACACTAATGCCAAGTTGCGATACTACAATTACTGAAACAGTTCTTCTGCTAAGCAACACATGGCCGGCCAAAGCCCTGTGACATCTTCTAGCAAGAAGCTGACTGGTGGAAGTGACAGATTTCGTGAATATGTTAGTGACAGTGATGATATTAACGAAGTACTGAATATTGGATTATTATCTTCTGTGCTGAAAGAAAGTGTTCTGTGCAAAATGTGTTCAAGTGTAGGAGTGGGACTAGAGATAACAAAGCACTTTGGTTTAGCTTGTGAGATGAAGATAATCTGTGCATGTTGCAAGTATCAAGTGACTGTCTACAATTCACATGCCAGTCTCTTTGGTGAAAACGGACGATCTAGAGTGTTTGATGTGAATGTTCGACTTGTGTATGGTCTTCGATCCATTGGAAAAGGGTCTGCTGCTGGTAAACTGTTTTGTGGTATTATGAACTTGCCATCGCCTCCAAGCAAATTTGGGTACTACTGTGAACTGGTAGGATCCTCTGTTGAAGATGTGGCTTTGAAAACCATGAAGGAAGCAGTGGAGGAATCTGTAGAAATGAACGGTGGTTCTAGGGATTTGGTAGTGGCATTAGATGGTTCCTGGCAAAAGAGGAGTCATAAATCCCTGAATGGGGTTGTAACTGCTACTTGTGGTGATAGTACAAAAGTGACAGATGTTGCAATATTATCAAAACATTGTAGGTGCAAAAATAAAATCAAAGGAGAGCACAGTGGAACCTGTGAGGCAAATTTTAGTGGATCAAGTGGAGCAATGGAAGTGGATGGAGTGAAACAAATTTTTGAACGTTTAGTTCCCAGATACAACGTTAGGTACAAATACTACCTTGGGGATGGTGACTCCAAAGGTTTCAAGACTATAGAGGAACTGAAACCATATGGAAATGAATTTGTAGTTGAAAAGTTGGAATGCATTGGGCATGTGCAAAAGCGTATGGGCGCACGGCTTCGAAGGCTCAAACAAACTTTGGGTTCAAGTAAGCTCAGTGATAGAAAGACAATAGGAGGGAGAGGCAAGCTTACTGATGAGGTGATTGAACGTCTACAGAGATACTATGGGTATGCTATAAGGCAAAATACTAGTAATTTTAGTGTCATGCGAAAAGCAGTGTGGGCATTGTTCCTTCATACTGCCTCTTCCAATGAATACCCTCAACACAGCCTGTGCCCAAAAGATTCCTGGTGCAAATATAATGCAAAAAACGACTATGATCACAAACATGGTTTGCCAGCAGCTGTGATAAATAAAATAAAACCAATTTTTCATGACTTAGCACAGCCAGAATTGTTACACAAATGTCTACACGGAAAGACGCAGAATCCTAATGAGAGCGTAAACAATGATTTGGAAAGTGATTCCTAAAAGGGTGTTTGTAAGCATAAAAACACTGCACTTTGGCATTTATGATGCAATAGCATCCTACAACCAAGGGAACAGTGTGAAGTGTGAAGTTCTGAAGGCATTAGGATTTACAGCTGGGGTGAACACTGTACGAGCACTAAGAAATATTGACAGAGAAAGGATAAGAGGAGCAGAAAGAAGAGAAAGGCATATGAAGTATGATGGAACAACAGGCCAGAAAAGAAGACAGAAGAGGAAGCTTTTGGAGGATGAAGAAGAAGACCCTGATAACCCATCCTATAGTGCAGGAATGTATTGAGAAACTTTGATAGCCATTTCCCGTAAATTAGAATTTTTCGAATATAAGGAACATTTTCTCAAAATCCACTCAAGCTAGAGAGATGAAATTTTTATACAGCACTCCTAGTGGTCAAACTTACATTATAACACAGCCATTTGGCAATATGTTCAGTAGTTTCATTTCAGTTTAATTATAAAGCAATTATTTGTAAAAAAAATTTGGGTCATTGATAAAAAAAAATAATTGGAAGGAAACTAGAAAAGATACTCCAAAATCCCTCTGTCATAACTGCAATACTAAACTACTCTATATGTAAAAAAAAAGTTCAAATTTTTCTATTTGGTAGTTTATTCATAAATGTTCCTCAAACTTAGTGATTTTAACATGGGCAGCATGGGCACCTCCGGCTCCCCTTAACGTAATTTGCGGCTACAACGCACTCGAGCCTTAGCTGTCGGCCGTACCTTCCTCGCAAACCATGCGGTTTGTTTTACGCAAATGGACGCACGTAAAATTCCTGCATCAGCTCTATTTAAACGCACATCTCGTCCCTTGCTTGTGTGCTAGTCATGTTGTCCTATCTGTTGTATCCATAAATAAAAATCTGATTCCATTTACACTTAAAAAGACGAAAAGGAAAGTTGTCCAGCCAGTAAGAACATCAGCTTACAAAAGTTCACAAAATCGAGCAAACTTACTCCCGAGACGGAGTGCAGTTACACGAGGGGCGTTCAGAAAGAATTTTTCTTTTTCTCGGCCAATTTCAGTTGAAGAAATGCGGAATTTGCTGTGGGACGTCGTAGAATATTCCCGCTTCAGCCTCTGTAGTTTGATGAAGTTCCGATTGGTTGGTTGGTTGGTTGGTTGGTTGGTTGGTTTTGAGGAAGGAGACCAGACAGCGAGGTCATCGGTCTCATCGGATTAGGGAAGGACGGGGAAGGAAATCGGCCGTGCCCTTTTAAAGGAACCATCCCGGCATTTGCCTGGAGTGATTTAGGGAAATCACGGAAAACCTAAATCAGGACGGCCGGACGCGGGATTGAACCGTCGTCCTCCCGAATGCGAGTCCAGTGTCTAACCACTGCGCCACCTCCGATTGGTGGTTGCGCTATACGTAGCCTACAAAATGGCGTCTGCAACGGAGGTGCGTTCCAAGCAGGGACAAGTCACTGAGTTTCTTTTGGCGTTAAAGTAGAGGACCGCTTATATTCGTAGGCACTTGCATAATGTCTACGCAGACCTTGGCAGTGAACAAAAGCATAGAGAATAGTTGGGCAAGACGTCTGTCGTCATCCCAACAAGGTCGTGGAAGCCTCTCTCACCTCCCGCGTGCTAGCCTGTTGCAATGTTCGAATTGAAGAAACGATTTCAGAGTTCGCATCTTCCTATTTCTATTTGGTGCAATGAAGGATGCACTCAGCAGGAAGCAGTACGAGGATGATGGGGAGATTATTGGTGCTGCAAGATGTTGCTCCGACGTCGCCTAGTAGAGTGGTAACATGCGGGCCTGCAGGCCATACTGGCTAAGGTGGCGTAAGGTCGTCGCACGAACGGAGATTATTTTGAAAAATAGTCCTTTGTAGCCAAAAGAGTGAGGAGTAACGTGGTGTATTGGAATCCTTAATAAAACCAACCTGTTTTCAGAAATAAATCTTGCATTAATTATTGAACATCCCTTGTATTTACCCAATAACAAATATTACTGAAAATACTTCTATTAAAGTAGAAAGAAAGTCCCACAAGCATTTAGAAAACGCAAAAGCAAATAACGGAAATTTCGATACAGCAAGACGTGACTTGTACAAACAATTTCAAAAATAAAACAATTAAATCAAAAAATGTTACAAATTGAAAAAAGGCAAACATAAAAAGAAAACACAAACAGAACACAACATTAAAAGATAAATACAATTAAAAGAGTGGATGCATTGATCAGCTGGAACATTATGACTAGCGACATACTATCGACATAAACCCGTCCAGTGGATAGCAGCATCACCTGGCGAGGAATGACTGCTAGTCAGACACGAGCACGGTGCATGTGCAGAAGTGAGCATGCTGTCTGTGTGTAGAATGGGGAAGGCGCGCGAGATGACAATTGGCATTGAAGCGAATATACACTCATACTCACAAATTAAGGATAATTGCAGAATGTGGTGCCACACAACGTGGCACTACACAAAACTGGCGCTAATACACTACTGGCCATTAAAATTGCTACACCACGAAGATGACGCGCTGCTGACGCCAAATTTAACCTACAGGAAGAAGATGCTGTGATGTGCAAATGATCAGCTTTTCAGAGCATTCACACAAGGTAGGCGCCGGTGGCGACACCTACAACGTGCTGACATGAGGAAAGTTTCCAACCGATTTCTCATACACAGTTGACTGGCTTTGCCTGGTGAAACGTTGTTATGATGCCTCGTGTAAGGAGGAGAAATACGTACCATCACGTTTCCGACTTTGATAAAGGTCAGATTGTAGCCTATCGCGATTGTGGTTTATCGTATCGTGACATTGCTGCTCGCGTTGGTCGAGATCCAATGACTGTTGGCAGAATGTGGAATCGGTGGGTTCAGGAGGGTAATACGGAACGCCGTGCTGGATCCCAACGGCCTCGTATCGCTAGCAGTCGAGATGACAGGCATCTTATCCGCATGGCTGTAACGGATCGTGCAGCCACGTCTCGATCCCTGAGTCAACAGATAGGGACGTTTGCAAGACAACAACCATCTGCACGAACAGTTCGACGACGTTTGCAGCAGCATGGACTATCAGCTCTGAGACTGTGGCTGCGGTTACCCTTGACGCTGCATCACCGACAGGAGCGCCTGCGATGGTGTACTCAACGACGAAGCTGGGTGCACGAATGACAAAACGTAATTTTTTTGGATGAATCCAGGTTGTGTTTATAGTATCATGATGGTCGCATCCGTATTTGGCGACATCGCGGTGAACGCACATTGGAAGCGTATATTCGTCATCGCCATACTGGCGTATCACCCGGCGTGATGGTATGGGGTGCCATCGGTTACACGTCTCGGTCACCTCTTGTTCGCATTGACGGCACTTCGAACAGTGGACGTTACATTTCAGATGTGTTACGACCCATGGCTCTACCCTTCATTCGATCCCTGCGGAACCCTACATTTCAGCAGGATAATGCACGACCGCATGTTGCAGGTCCTGTACGGGCCTTTCTGGATAGAGAAAATGTTCGACTGCTGGCCTGGCCAGCACATTCTCCAGATCTCTTACCAATTGAAAACGTCTGGCCAACGGTGGCCTAGAAACTGGCTCGTCACTATACGCCAGTCACTACTCTTGATGAACTGTGATATCGTGTAGAAACTGCATGGGCAGCTGTACCTGTACACGCCATCCAAGCTCTGTTTGACTCAATGCCCAGGCGTATCAAGGCAGTTCTTACGGCCAGAGGTGGTTGTTCTGGGTACTGATTTCTCAGGATCTATGCACCCAAATTGCGTGAAAATGTAATCACATGTCAGTTCTAGTATAATATATTTGTCCAATGAATACCCGTTTATCATCTGCATTTCTTCTTGGTGTAGCAATATTAATGGCCAGTAGTATAGCATAGGCACATAGGGATCACGGTATTGGTGATTAGTTGACAAAACCATCCCGAAACACATGTGCTACAAAACGCCAGTGTTTCCTGCGTATGTACCTCGACATCAATATGGAATATGATCACCATGCACTTGTACACAGACCGCAGAACGGGTTGGCATACTCTGGATCAGGTGGTCGAGCAGCTGCTGGGGTATAGCCTCCCATTCTTGCACCAGTGCCTGTCAGAGCTCCTGAAGTATCGTAGGGGTTTGAAGACGTGCGGCGATAAGTCGACCGAGAGCATCGCAGACGTGCTCGATGGGGTTTAGGTTTGGAGAACAGGCAGGCCACTCCATTCGCCTGATATCTTCTGTTTCAGGGTACTCCTCCACGATGGCAGCTCGGTAGGGCCGTGAGTTATCATCCATCAGGAGGAAGGTGGGACCCACTGCACCTCTGAAAAGACGGACATACTAGTGCAAAATAGCGTCCCGGTACACCTGTCCTGTTGCAGTTTCTCTGGCAAAGACATGCAGGGGTGTACGTGCACCAGTCATAATCCCACCTCACACCATCAAATCACTACCTCCCTACAGGTCCCTTTCACTGACATTAACGGGTTGGTATCTGGTTCCTGGTTCACGCCAGATGAAAACCCAGCGAGAATCACTGTTCAGACTATACCTGGACTCGTCCATGAATATAACCTGGGATCACTATTCCAATGACCATGTACTGTGTTCTTGACACCAGACTTTACGGGCTCTCCTGTGACCATGGTCAGTGGAATGCACCTTGTAGACTTCCGGGCGAATAAAGCATGTCTGTTCAGTTGTCTGTAGACTGTGTGTCTGGAGACAACTGTTCCACTGGCTACGGTAAGTTCCCGAGCAAGGCTACCTGCAGTACTCCGTGGCCGTCTGCGGACACTGATGGTGAGATATCGGTCTTCTTGTGGTGGTGTACACTGTGGGCGTCCCATACTGTACCGCCTGGACGCGTTTCCTGTCTGCTGGAATCATTGCCATAATCTTGAGACCACACTTTGTGGCACACGGAGGGCGCGTTCTACGACCTGCTGTGTTTGACCAGCCTCCGGTCGTCCTAGTATTCAACCCCTCATAACGTCATTAATATGTGTTATTTGAGCCATTTTCAACACACAGTCACCATTAGCACGTGTGAAAACGTCTGCACACTTACTCGCTGCACCGTCCTCTGACATGCACCAACACACCTCTGCGTATGTGGACTGCTGCCAGCGCCACCGTGCGACGACCGCAGGTCAAATGCACCACATGGTCATACCCCGGGGTGATTTAAACCCGCAAACCGCCCACCAGAGCGTTGTTTCACCTTGTATCAGCATTATCCTTAATTTATGAGCATGAGTGTATATCGGACGCACGTACAGCAGTGTAGACATGTGTCTAGCTTATTTCTGACAAATGCATCTGTGGAATACCAGTTCATCATACATGACTGAACTTACTACTAACAATGCCATACGTTTTGCTATTCTTCATATGTCAAAGTGAAAAACAAAATAGTGGGGAAACTGATTGCAGAAAAAAATATCGTTTGCGACAAATATGGATGCACTGTAGTATGATCTATCAAAAACGATAGAACTTTTATTTGAAGTTTTTTATATATCTTACCGTTTCAACGGTTTTCATTGAGAAATATTAAACTGAATGTTTTTCAAGGGGAAGTTCGCCCCCCTTAATGGCCGTTATGGGCACCTTATAATCTCTTCAAAATAATGTTCAAAGCCGATCAAAATCGAATTGTATCCTTGGGGTAGGTTTACTTGTTAGTAACTCAGCGCGTTTATCTACTTGGTGTACGACATTGTATTCTACGCTACGATCACCAGAAGGCTCACCACAGTTTTGTGAATTTGTGCTTGTGTCCCTTCCGTTGGGGAATACGGATATTTTCAGGAATGTGTTGTGAAGTTTTAGTAGCCTAACATCAGAACAGTCCCTTCACTGATTTTTCTTTCTTTCTTTTTTTCTTTCTTTCTTTCTATGTTCTGCGTCTCCAACCCTTCCTCGCTTCAGCGTTTGAGGTTCTTCGTTGTTACTTCTTCCTCCCTGTGTGCCGCTGAAGGCCGACCCACGCGTCTGACACGTAACAGGTGACTGGGTAACGCGTAATTCCCAGCCCCGGGTAGACAGGTAAGGTTCATACGTACCCTTGGTACAGGCCAGGCCCAGGGAGGGGCGATTGCCTGAGCTGTTACCTTCCTAAATTGCCTATTGGTCACTCTGTCAGGAATTCAGGAGGTGTGATCTGTGGTGTGAACAATCACGTAAGGCCGGTGAGGCCCCTCCCCCCAGTTGGAAGGAGCGTGCCATCGGAGACACTGGCAGTCACGGGAAATTTTCTCGCAGGGAACCTATCGCTATATCAGTCTACTTCAACACTAAACGGAATTCTACAGATTCTAAAACTCCCCCGGCTGCACCTTGGTTCCTCATGGTATCAAGTGCTGAACAACGTCAGCCCTTTGCTACGATTAATCCGTTTATTAATCAGGAAGGTGTTGGTGCAATTGCAGGCCTGCGAACTCCTGCTCTCATTTATGTAATGGCACGTGGTTTTTGGACGTCAGTTGTGATTTTCAAACCCAACAACTGCTTGCAGCTTTGCTCCTCCACGGCTGTACTGTTCGTGTCGAGGGCCATCGAACGCTGAATTCTTTTGCGTGGTGGTATTTACACTAGACCGCTCAATGATCTGACCAAGGGAGATAACCAAACTTATCTCTCTGATGAGGGCGTTAGTCCATTGCGTAATGAAAAAGATTGATGCAACCTTAGTGCCTACACGCACTCTCTTTCTCACGTTTGGTAGAATAGTGCTTCTATCAAAGATCAAAGCAGGCTATGAAGTCACCACGATCCGACCGTACATTCCAAACCCAATGTGCAGCTACCAGTGTCAACGTTACAACCACACTCGAGTGCCCTGTCGATACACAGCCAAATGTGTTATTTGTGGTAGAGATGCTCAAGAGGGCGATTGCCCGTCACCTTCTCCCTGCTGTATCAATCGCAATGGCTATCACGCAGCCTCATCGTGAGAATGCCCGTGTACCTCGATGAGCAGTCCGTCCAGGAGGTGTGGGTGAATGAAGAAGTGTCTTACGTTGTCGCTCACAAGTTGTTGGTTAGTCGAAAGCCCTGCGTTTTACCATCTGGCACTTAAAATACCATTCTTGCTACACCTCGCTCCACAAAGGACACGACCACGCAGACTTGCGACCTCCAATTCAGCACCACAGTTGTAAAAGCGTCCAGTGTTACAGTAACATTCCCATCTCCTCTTCCAGCTGTGCAACAAGGCACCAGATCTTCGCCTCCGGCGGTGAAATCTCCTGCTACACAACCGGCAGGCCAGAAAGGACAGAAGGAATGCTCTCGCAAAGACTTTTTACTTCCCTCCAACCAACAAACATCTAAGTCATCATCTACCAACTGCAGAGGCCGTAAGAAATCAAACGAAGGCAAACTGTCGTCTCCTTCACAGATTCGGAGATCATCTTCAACGGTGTCGCCTCGCGATATCCTCACCCGACTGACCTCCGTTTCGCCGTGCGTACGGCCAACCGTTTTTCTGCCCTGGAATCCGCAGGCCGACCCAGTGAGAATGCCGACGCCCCAGCGCCCTGTAGATGTGAGTCTTCGAAGGGTGGCATTCGGCAACCACCAGGTGACAACGCTTCAGTTTTCCCTCCTCCCCTTTCCCCTTCATGACTCTCCTCCAGTGGAACGTTCGCAGTATTAGATCCAACAAGGAGTAATTACAGCTGCTTTTGGAATTGCAGGATCGACTTGTTTTCTGCCTTCATGAAACGAAATTTCGACCGTTTTGATCTCTCGCATTTGTTTCCGGTCCACTTCGACCTTCCCCCCGAGGACGGCATTCCATCATATGAAGGAGTCGTGCTGGTCATCCGGGATAACGTTCACAGTCAAACCATCTCATTGTACACAAAGCTGCAAGCAGTTACAGTCCGCATTTCCCTTCCTCCCTTCACATTTCTCATTGTAACGTTTACATCCCTCAGTCATTCGCTGTCATCAGGGCCGACTTCCTCCAGCTTATTGGTCAACTCCCTCATCCCTTTTTGCTACTGATGACTTTAATGCACACCATCTCCTCCTTTGGGGAGAACCTGTCGGAGAGGTGCCCCCTTGGCTCACCTTCTCAATGAACTCAACCCGATCTGCCTTAACACTTAACACTGTAGCATCCACGTTCCTTTCAGACTCCACCCACACTTATTCCCATTTGGACCTCCCGTTCTGCACTGTCTAGCTTACCCGTCGTCTCGAGTGGTCCATTCTCTATGACACGTACTCCAGCAACAATTTCCTGTGTGCTTCCCGTTTTCTGACTCTTAACCCACCTACATGTAAACCCAATTGGCAACGTTCTAAGGCCGACTAGAGGCTTTACTCCTCCCTGGCGACCTTCGACGAACAACAACAAAAAATGGTTGAAATGGCTCTAAGCACTATGGGACTGAACATCTAGGTTATCAGTCCCCTAGACTTAGAACTATATAAACCTAAGTAACCTAAGGACATCACACACATCCATGCCCGATGCAGGATCCGAACCTGCGACCGTAGCAGCAGCCCGGTTCCGGACTGAAGCGCCTAGAACCACTCGGCCACAGCGGCCGGCGACGACGAACAACATTTCCCCAGTTGTGATGACCAGGTAGAATATCTTACTAACGTTATCCTTACCGCTGCAGAATGTTCCATTCCTCGCACTTTATCTTCTCGCGCCGTGTCCCTGTCCCTTGGTGGAGTGAGCCGCACCACGACTCAGTTTACGCACGGAGACGTGCTCTCCGCGTTTTTAACCATCATCCAACGATTCCTAACTGTATTTGTTATAAAAGTTGCGTGAGCAATGTCCTCGCATTCTTCGGGATAGCAAAAACGCTAGTTGAATTTTTTTTACATTTTCACTACCTCATCCGTTGTGTGGGCCAATCTCAGACGGCTCCCTGGAACCAAGGTTCATTCCCCATTTCCAACCTGACGGTAGCAGATGATGTCATTATGGACCCCATTGCTGTCTCCAACACCTTCGGCCGCTACTTTTGAGGAGATTTAGAGCTCCCCCACTATCATCCTGCCCTCCTCCTCCGAAAACGAGTGGAGGAGGCTCGGATGATACCCTTCTCTTCTCAGAATCGTGAATGCTACAATGCCGCCTTTACTATGAGGTAGCTGGATCATGATCTCACTTCATCCCGATCTTCCGCCACAAGGCCGGACGATGTCCACATTCAGACGTTGCAGCACCGTTCTCCTGCAGGCAAACACTTTCTCCTTCAAACGTACAATCGCATCTGGGCAGAAGGCACGTTCCCAAACGCTGGCGTGAAGCAAATGTCATACGCATACTTAAGCCTAGTAATGACAAACAACTTACTTCTAGCTACCGTTTCTCCCACCAGCTGTTTTTGCAAGATCATGGAACGTATGATTTATGCCCGGCTGCCATGGTAACTCGAGTCTCGCAATTTAGTAACCGCTGTACTATGTGGATTTCAAGCGCGCCTTTCTTCAGTTGACTATTCGTCACTTTGTCGACCCACTTATGATTTGGAGGAAACCTACGACACCTGCTGGAGGACTGGTATCCTCCGAGGCTGCCTGCCCCGTTTTCTTCAGGAATTTTTTAAAAGACCGAGTTTTCAAGGTACGAGTGGGTTCTGCCTTGTCGGACACCTTTATCCAGGAAAACGGTTTGCCTCAGGGTTCCGTCCTGAGCGTCGTCCTATTTGCTATCGCCCTTAGCCCTATAACGGCCTGTCTCCCACTGGGCATCGCCGGCTCCCTTTTCGTCAACGACTTTGCGGTCTGTTACAGTTCTCCATGGACTTGTCCCCTGAGTGGCGTCTTCAACGATGTCTCGATCGTCTTTACTCGTGGAGCATCGACAATGCCTTTCGCTTTTCCACTGACAAAGCCGTTTCTATTGTGACGGCGCAATGGTTTTCTTCCACGGTCTTTACATCCTGGACCTGTTGCTCTTCCGTTCGCTAAAACTACGAAATTCCTGGGGCTCATGCTTGATGATAGAAAACTTTCTATGTCCTTTCAGTGTCTTACTAGGCCGCAAGTTGTACCTGGTCCCTCCTAGGTCCTACGTGTCCTAAGCGGTATTTCCTGGAGAGCGGATCGGACCACCCTCCTACGTTTATACCGCTCCCTTGTCCGTTCGAAACAACTACGGATTAACTAACTTTGATTCCATCAGCAATTATTGTGCACAGCGACCGTAGGTTGTAAGGAAGGAGAGGCACATAGCAGTCAGTGACAGTCCCATTTGTTTTTATCAGCTTGTAGATCCAGAATTCGGCTATAAATCCTTCTGTCTATACATCTGTAAGAACATAGGGTGACGTGAACTGCCGCGAGTCTGTTGAATTGCAAGGAAAATGCAATGAAGATGGCTATTTATAGCCGAAATCTTGATTTGCAAGCATAATAGAAACTAAGGGAATTGCAACTCACTGCTATATGCCTCTCCTTCCTTAGGGTGTTTCAAATGGCTCTGAGCACTGTGAGACTTAACATCTGAGGTCATCAGTCCCCTAGAACTTAGAACTACTTAAAATTAACTAACCTAAGGACATCACACACATCCATGCCCGAGGCAGGATTAGAACCTGAGACCGTAGCGGTCGCGCGGTTCCAGACTGAAGCGCCTAGAACCGCTCGGCCACACCGCCCGGCTAAGGGTTTTTCCTACGTGCATCCGAACGTCCGTCCATCTTAAGTCATCTAAATACAATCCACCATCGTGGAATCTGCCACTGGTGCCTTTTACACTAGCCCAGTTGAGAGTCTGTGCAGTAGGTGCCGAACTGTCGCCGTCATACAACTGTCGCTGTCATACCAACGTGGTGTTCTCCTTATCGGATATGCATTCTATTTGTCTGCTAAGCCCGGCCATCCATCCTATGCCTCCTCCTTCTATGACTCCTTTGACCGCCAGTATGGGGCGCGTCCCTCTTCTACACTCCTGGAAATTGAAATAAGAACATCGTGAATTCATTGTCCCAGGAAGGGGAAACTTTATTGACACATTCCTGGGGTCAGATACATCACATGATCACACTGACAGAACCACAGGCACATAGACACAGGCAACAGAGCATGCACAATATCGGCACTAGTACAGTGTATATCAACCTTTCGCAGCAATGCAGGCTGCTATTCTCCCATGGAGACGATCGTAGAGATGCTGGATGTAGTCCTGTGGAACGGCTTGCCATGCCATTTCCACCTGGCGCCTCAGTTGGACCAGCGTTCGTGCTGGACGTGCAGACCGCGTGAAACGACGCTTCATCCAGTCCCAAACATGCTCAATGGGGGACAGATCCGGAGATCTTGCTGGCCAGGGTAGTTGACTTACACCTTCTAGAGCACGTTGGGTGGCACGGGATACATGCGGACGTGCATTGTCCTGTTGGAACAGCAAGTTCCCTTGCCGGTCTAGGAATGGTAGAACGATGGGTTCGATGACGGTTTGGATGTACCGTGCACTATTCAGTGCCCCTCGACGATCACCAGTGGTGTACGGCCAGTGTAGGAGATCGCTCCCCACACCATGATGCCGGGTGTTGGCCCTGTGTGCCTCGGTCGTATGCAGTCCTGATTGTGGCGCTCACCTGCACGGCGCCAAACACGCATACGACCATCATTGGCACCAAGGCAGAAGCGACTCTCATCGCTGAAGACGACACGTCTCCATTCGTCCCTCCATTCACGCCTGTCGCGACACCACTGGAGGCGGGCTGCACGATGTTGGGGCGTGAGCGGAAGACGGCCTAACGGTGTGCGGGACCGTAGCCCAGCTTCATGGAGACGGTTGCGAATGGTCCTCGCCGATACCCCAGGAGCAACAGTGTCCCTAATTTGCTGGGAAGTGGCGGTGCGGTCCCCTACGGCACTGCGTAGGATCCTACGGTCTTGGCGTGCATCCGTGCGTCGCTGCGGTCCGGTCCCAGGTCGACGGGCACGTGCACCTTCCGCCGACCACTGGCGACAACATCGATGTACTGTGGAGACCTCACGCCCCACGTGTTGAGCAATTCGGCGGTACGTCCACCCGGCCTCCCGCATGCCCACTATACGCCCTCGCTCAAAGTCCGTCAACTGCACATACGGTTCACGTCCACGCTGTCGCGGCATGCTACCAGTGTTAAAGACTGCGAAGGAAGCTCCGTAAGCCACGGCAAACTGGCTGACACTGACGGCGGCGGTGCACAAATGCTGCGCAGCTAGCGCCATTCGACGGCCAACACCGCGGTTCCTGGTGTGTCCGCTGTGCCGTGCGTGTGATCATTGCTTGTACAGCCCTCTCGCAGTGTCCGGAGCAAGTATGGTGGGTCTGACACACCAGTGTCAATGTGTTCTTTTTTCCATTTCCAGGAGTGTATGTTATCTCCTGGAGTTCGCTTTCGGCTATTGCTCCGGTGGCTTAACTTCACGCTGCCTGCCACTTTCCCGATGAGTGCGAACCCTTCACTGCCTTGGCTTCGTGCGGCGGCCCGTGTTCACCTTGGACGTCATTCGCTTCCTGAGGAAACTACTCCAGATCCGATCTGTCGCTGTAAGTTTCTCGACCTTCGCACGGAACTTAACGATAGTACCTTTGTGTGCACTGACCGTTCTCGGATTGACCATGGACGACGATTTTCTGTATCGGCTTCCGGAACGCTGTTCAGTATTTAGAGCAGAGCTCCTCGCCCTGTACCAGGCCACGCAGTACAGCCGGCGACACCGGCTTTTCAATTGTGTCATCTGCTCCCTTTCTCTGTGTGCTGTACGAAGTCCATCCTTAGTGCAACGGGTCCAAGAAAGTTTCCACTTTCTCACTCTTGAAGGGAGCCACCTGCTCACATCGGTCTGACGGGAAGCGAAATTACTGCCAAGGCTGCAGTCCTCCTACCTCGGCAAGCTATTTCTTCCATTCCTTCCGATGCTCTCCGTGTTGCCGTCTGTCAGCAGACGGTGTCACTTTGGCATCACCACTGGTCTTCCCTTCGTGGGGAATAGCTCTGGGGAATTAAACCTCTCCCAATGGCTTGGCCAATCTTCTCTCGGACCTCTCTCCGCAAAGGGATCATTTTACCTAGGTTGCGTTTTGGGCACTGTTGTTTTAGCTACCGCCATTTGATAAGTGGTGATCCCCCACCAGTTTGTGGACTTTGTCATCAACCATTGACAGTTCGCCATTTCCTGACTGAATGCCCATTTTTTAATCACTTACTTTCTAATGTATGTTTGCCGTCTGCTTGATCGGCCGTTTTAGCGAACGACGCGTGGGCTGTCGACCGCATTTTCATTTTATCCGTCATAGCAGTAAGCCGAAGGACATTTAATTTTTAGTTCGGTACCTCCGTTGTCTCTACGGCTTATTTTGTGGACCTCTCTCCAAGGAGAAGTCCTTGTTCTTAGCTTTCTTTCCTTCCATCGATTGAGCTTGACGTGTAATCGCTTTTAACTCCATTTTTGTATTAGTATTGTAAGGTTCTGTCATGGGCGCGTATGAGCTTAGTTGTTTTTGCTCCCTGAAACAAAAAAAGAAACAAACAAACCGGAGGGCTTCAATCGCCTGTGTATGTCGGTGACTGATAATTGATTATAACAAGTAAAACCAAGTACGAAGCTTCAGTGTGCCATTGCTTAAAAATGGCGTACTTTCATAACACGCAAGTTGTAATACAGAATAGAAGTGTTGATATTTACAACAGTTACAGTAAATCGTACCAGTAACTACGCGCTTTCGAAATACCTTCAAAGTGCTGGTGCTTAGAAACTGAATATGTTCTTAGGACATAATTTGTAATACAAAACCCATCAAACACAGGCTTCGACTGAAAATGACGAAATCCAGTATGGCGCCTCCCAAGTTCTACCAGTGACGCAGAACTTATTTTGTGTTTCATGCGAAGCAATGCCTCCGCAACGTGAAATAACAGGATGATGATGATGATGATGATGAGGTCCCATACTCCGAGGAGCGTAGGGGACGATGCGGGAGACCCACACCGTTGTACTAGGGAAGGTCCTAGTGGAGGTGGATTGCCATTGCCTTCCTCCGACCGTAATGGGGATGAATGATGATGATGAAGACGACACAACACCACCCATTCATCACGAGGCAGGAAAAATCCCTGACCCCGTCGGGAATCGAACCCGGAAGTGCGCCACAAAACTAGTACAGCTCCGCATAAACATTAGGAAACTCACCCCGTGTGATGACTGCTTAAGCGGTAGCGGCCACTTTGAGGAAGCAGAAGCGAAACAAAGAATTGCATTGCCTGGAGGACGGACAGCAATTACCCAAATCGGACGCATTTAGTGTAGTATATTTGTACAATTTTTTTAGTTGAACATAATACCGCCTTCAGTGGCGGCCGGTGATCATGTGTTCATGTGCTACAGCACACCGTAAGTATTGCACTAAAATTATGCCATTTCTCTTCCGATTCGAGCCTTAAATCGCACTAAAATTACGCCAGTTCTCTTACAATGTGTGATGGTATGCAAATAAAGCAGACTGTAACGTGTTTGGTAGCGCTCTCTCCACCATAACTGGAAACCAGTGTCGAGTGCTGAAATGGTATTACCCTTTTTTTCCCCTTCAACCTCTTCATCTCAGAATAGAACTTGCAACAAACATCCTCAGTTATTTGTTGGTCCTGGTAGTACCATGGAAGTCATTCCCTGATGTAACAGATGTCTTGTCATCCTGTCCCTTCTTCTTGTCAGCGTTTGCCACATATTCCTTTTCTCTCCGATTCCTTACATTATCAGTCCACCCCCAACGTTCGTCTGTAGCACCACATCTCACATGCTTCGATTCTCTTCTGTTCCAGTTTCCCCACAATGTTTGATACTAGTAGACTTCTCTTGGCCAGGAATGCCCTTTTTACCAGTGCTAGTCTGATTTTGATGTCCTTTCTGCGCCCATCATGGGTTATCTTGCTGCCTTGGTAGCAGAATTGCTTAATTTCATTTATTTTGTGACCATCAATCCTGATATTAAGTTTTCCGCTGTTCTATTTTCTACTACTTCTTATTACTTTCGTCTTCCTTCGATTTACTCTGAAGCCATATTCTGAACTCATTAGACCATTCTTTCCATTCAGCAGATCCTATAATTCTTCTTCACTTTCATTGAGGCTAGCAATGTCAGCAGCAAATCTTATCATTGGTGTCATTTCACCTTAAATTTTAATTCCACTCTTGAACCTTTCTTTTATTTCCGTCATTGCTTCTTTCATGTATAGATTGAACAGTCTTACGCCTTTTGTAATGTGTGCCCTTTATTTTTGGTCGTCCACTCTTGTCATTCCTTCTCGGCTCTTGTACATGCTGCATGTTACCCACTTCTCTCCATAGCTTTCCCCTATTTTCTTCAGAATTTCGAACAACTTGCATCATTTTACATTGTCGAACGCTTTCCCCAGGTCGACAAATCCTATGAAACTGTCTTGATTTTTTTTCTGTAGTCTTGCTTCCATCATCAACTGCAACGTCAGAATTGCGCCTCTGGTGGCTCTACCTTTCCTAAAGTCAAACTGATCGTCATCTAACACATCCTCAGTTTTATTTTCTATTCTTCTGTATATTATTCTTGTAAGCAACCTCGATGATGCATTAGCTGGTAAGCTGATTGTGCGATAATTGTCGCATTTGTCGGCTCTTGAAATCTTCGTAATTGTGAGATCTTTTAAATTCTGATTCTAATACTGGATCCTTTATCTCGTCTATACCGACTCCTGTTTCTTTTATGACGTCACCAGACAAGTCGTCTCCCTCATAGAGGCCTTCGGTTTATTCTTTCCACGTATCCGCTGTCTCCTCTTCACTTAACAGTGGAATTCCTATTGCACTCTTTAATGTTACCGCCCTGCTTCTAATTTCACAGAAAGTTGTTTTGACTCTCCTATACGCTGATCCAGTCCTTCCGACACTCAATTAATTTTCGATTTCTTCACATTTTTCGTGCAGCCACTTCGCCTTATCTTCCCTGCCCTTCCTATTTATTTTATTCCGAAGTGGCTTGTATTTCTGTATTCCTGAATTTCCTTGAACATTTTTGTACTTCCTTCTTTCATCGATCAAGTGAAATGATTCAAATGGCTCTGAGCACTATGGGACTTAACATCTATGGTCATCAGTCCCCTAGAACTTAGAACTACTTAAACCTAACTAACCTAAGGACATCACACAACACCCAGATCAAGTGAAGTATTCCTTCTGTTACCCACGGCTTCTTTGCGGTTATCTTCTTTGTCCCGGTGTTTCTCTTTCACACTTCAATGATTGGCCTTTTTAGAGATGTCCATTCCTCTTCAACTGAACTACCCACTGAGCCTTTCCTTATCGCAGTATCTAAAGCCTCAGATAACTTTATAGGTATTCTTCATTCCTCAGTACTTCCGTATCCTACTTCTTTGCGCAGAGATTCTTCCTGACTAGTTTCTTAAACTTATCACTACTACATTGTCATCTAAGTCTATATCTGCTCCTGCGTACGTCCGCCAATCCAGTATCTGATTTCGGAGTCTCTGTCTGACTGTGATGTAACCTAGCTGAAATCTTCCCATATCTCCCGTCCTTTTCCAGGTATACCTCTTTTCATTCTTGAACAGAGTAATCGCTATTACTAGCTGAAATTTATTGCAGAACTCAATTCATCTTTCTCCTCTCTCATTCCTAGTACGAAGCCCACATTCTCCCATAACCCTTTCTTCTACTCCTTACCCTACAACGGCAGTCTAGTCCCACATGACTTTCAGATTTTCATCTCTTTTTACGCACTAAATTAGCTATTCAGTATCCTTGTATTCTTTCTCTACCTCTTTATCTTCTGCTTGTTACGTCGGCATGGCTACTTGAACTATCGTCGTCGGTGTTGATTTGCTGTTGGTTCTGATGAGAACAACCGTATCACTCAACGGTTCACAATAACACACTCTCTGCGCTACCATCCTACTCATAACGAATCCTGCTCCCGTTACACCATTTTCTGCCTGCTGCTGTTGATATTACCCTGTATTCATCTGATCGCAGATCCTTCCTTGTCTTCCTTCCATATCAATTCACTGACCTCCACTATAACTAGATTGAGCCTTAGCATTTCACCTTTCAGATTTTCTACCTTCCTTACCACGTTGGAACTTCCGACATTCCACGCCCCGACTCGTAGAACGTTATTCTTTCGTTGGTTATTCAATCTTTTTCTCATATCACCTCCCTCTTGGCAGTCCCCTCCCAGAGATCCGAATGGGGGCCTATTTCGGAATCTTTTGCCAATGGAAAGATCATGACACTCCTCAGTTTCAGGCCCCATGTCCTGTGGATATACATCACGTGTCTTTAATGCAGTGGTTTCCATTGCCTTCTGCATCCACATGTCGTTGATTAACGTTGATTCTTCCATCTTTAGGGGAAGTATCCCACCCCAAGGGCAACAAGGGTGCCGTGAACCTCTACCTCCGCCCTCTGTGCCGGCCGGAGTGGCCGAGCGGTTAAAGGCGCTACAGTCTGGAACCGCACGTCCGCTACGGTCGCAGGTTCGAATCCTGCCTCGGGCATGGATGTGTGTGATGTCCTTAGGTTAGTTAGGTTTAAGTAGTTCTAAGTTCTAGGGGACTTATGACCACAGCAGTTGAGTCCCATAGTGCTCACAGCCGTTTTTTCCGCCCTCTTTGACAATGCTGTTCGCTGAAAAATGGATGACATATTATGCTGGAAGTCTTCGGTCGCCACTGCTGACGATTTTAATTTACGGTGGCGGGGTTCGAACCCGGGACCGAGGATGTTTTGATGTCTAATCAAAGACGCTACTCCTAGATCACGAGTGCTTCTTAAGCATATGGACTGATAAGTCGTCGGCTCGGGTTGTAGTCGTGCTGCTGTTAACATTTGTCTTTTAATTTTATTTCATTCTTCTCGGTGGTGAGCTATTTACAAAATTTAACCCTATGTCTACTACAGACATGCTATCTACAGTCCGTGTTGAGAGCAGCTTTTTGATCACTGTTCTGCTCGCCAAATGTTGCTATCTGCCCCGAGAGATGGTAATCCAGCCGCTATGAAATACTTATCTCCCGATTCCTAGAAAACTGTTAGTGAAAGAATTTTATTTTTGCACACCTTACAGTCTGATATCTTTGCTCGATAAAGCAATGAATTTCTTTTCGTTATTCTTCAGAGTTACTGCACTGCATCAGATTAAGTAAAGTACTGCACAAAATTTTAATGAGTTTTCGGAAGTGAAAACGCATTGCGTATTGTTGATTTTAGCCCAAACATTGCTGTGTATGAAATGTAGACAAATGTCGAAATTTTATTTAAAACCGAGAGCAGGACGATACCTTATTTCGTTCTCTTGATATTGGTTATTGTATCTGTCAGGCGGTGGCGCGTGACGTGCCCATTTCTGTCCGTCTACATCGGGAATAATGTCGTAACAATAGTCATATTTTATAAACGGTTCAAGGTATCGAAACGAGGTGTTTTGCGATTGATAGCACGCAAAGAGGCACGTATATTTTATCATAAATACTCGAAACTCCTTATTCTCCCAGATACGGAAGTCACTCTGTGAGAGGGTTGGCGGTAGCGGAAGCATAAGCACGCCAATAACACTTAAGATTGGTTATGTAATAGTATAATGGTAAGAGGTTTAGGGACCTGATTTTAAATTGTAAGACATTTCCTGGGGCAGATGTGAATTCTGACCACAATTTGTTGTTTATGGACTGTAGACTAAAACTGAAGAAATTGCAAAAAGGTGGGAATTTAAGGATATGGGACCTGGATAAACTGAAAGAAACCGAGGGGGTTGAGAATTTCATCGGGAGCATTATGGAACGATTGACAGGAACGGGGAAAAGGAATACAGTAAAAGAAGAATGGGGACCCTTGAGAGATGAAATAGTGAAGGCAGCAGCGGATCAAGTAGGTAAAAAGACGAGGGCTTGTAGAAATCCTTGGGTAACAGAAGAGATATTGAATTTAGTCGATGGAAGGAGAAAATATAAAAATGCAATAAATGAAGCAGGCAAAAAGGAATACAAACGTCTAAAAAATGAGACAGGAAGTGCAAAATGGTTAAGCGGGAATGACTAGAGGAAAAATGTAAGGATCTAGAAGCATGTGTCACTAGGGGTTAGATGGATACTGCCTACAGGAAAATTAAAGAGACCTTTGGAGAAAAGAGAACCACTTGTATGAATATCAAGAGCTCAGACGGATAACCAGACCAAAGCAAAGAAGGGAAAGCAGAAAAGTGGAAGGAGTACCTAAGGGTCTGTACTAGGGAGATTTACATGAGGGCAATGTTATGGAAATGGAAGAAAACATAGAGAAAAATGAGAAGGGATATATGATACTGCATGAAGAATTTGACAAAGCGTTCAAAGATTTAAGTCGAAACAAGGCCCCGGGAGTAGAAGACATTCCAGTAGAGCTACTGATAGCCTTGGGAGAGCCAGCCATGAAAAAACTCTCCCATCTGGTGAGCAATATGTGTGAGAAGTGAAATACCCCCGGTCTCCAAGAAGAAGAAATAATCCCATTTCCAAAGAAAGCAGGCGCTAACAGGTGAGAAAATTACGAACTATAGTTCTATTAATTTAATAAGTTACGGTAGCAAAATACTATCACGTATTCCTTATAGAAGAAAGGGAAAACTGGTAGAAACCGACCTCGGGAAAGATCAGTTTGGATTCCGTAGAAATGTAGGAACACTAGAGGCAATACTGACCCTACGATTTATCTTAGAAGCTAGGTTAAGGAAAGGAAAACCCACGTTTCTAGCGTTTGTAGACTTAAAGAAAACTTTTGACAGTGTTCGCTGGAATTTGAAATTTTGAAGGTAGCAGGAGTAAAATACAGGGAGCAAAGGTTACTAACGGCTTGTACAGAAACCAGATGACAGTTAAGAGTCGCCCGGCTTGAAAGGGAAGCAATGGTTGGGAAGGCAGAGTTGTAGCCAGTCCCCGGTGTTATTCAGTTTTTACATTGAGCAAGCAGTAAAGGAGAAAGAATTAAAGTTCAGGGAGAAGAAATAAAAATTTGAGGTTTGCCGATGACATTGCAATTCTGTCATAGACAGCAAAGGACTTCGAAGAGCAATTGAACGGAATAGACAATTTCTTGAAAGGAGGATAAAAGGTGCTCATCAAGAATAGCAAAAGGAGGATAATGGAATGTAGTCGAATTGAAACAGGTAATGCTGAGGGAAGTAGGTTAGAAAATGAGGCCATTAAAGTAGTAGATGAGTTTTGCTATTTGGGCAGCAAAATAACTGATGATGCTAAAGCAGAGCGGATAGAAAATGTAGAATCGCAATGGCAAGAAAAGCATTTCTGTGGACGAGAAATCTGTTAGCATCGAATATAGATTTAAGTGTCAGGAAGTCTTTTTCTGAGGGTATTTGTGTGGAGTGTAGCCATATATGGAAATGAAACTTGGACGATAAACGGTTTAGACAAGAAGAGAATAGAAGCTTTTGAAATGTGTTGCTACAGAAGAATGCTGAAGATTAGATGGGTAGATCACGTAACTAATGAGTAGGTACTGAATAGAATTGGGGAGAAGAAGAATTTGTGGCAGAACGTGACTAGAAGGGATCGGTTGGTAGAACATGTTCTAAGGCATAAAGGGATCACCAATTTAATATTGGAGGGCAGCGTGGAGGGTAAAAGTCGTAGAGGAAGACCAAGAGTTGAATACATTAAGTGGATTCAGAAGGATGTAGGTTACAGTAGGTACTTCGAGATGAAGAAGCTTGCACAGGATCGGGTAGCATGGACTGAAGACCACAACAACAACACTCTAATAAACGTTCGCACTGACAGAGGCTACATATTTTGTAAGATATGTGGTACATAAATATATATGTGCTATATAAAGGGAAAAACTTATTAGGAAAAAAATCTGGAAAAATTCTTTATTGATTTACCAAAAATTTTTTCGCGCTGCGCTAATAATCATTCAGACGGGTATAGGCTATATATTTTTATAAACGAAAATGTACGGGTTTCCTATAACGACCGATTGCGAGAAAGAAAATGCTGTGTTGGGAAAATGTGTGGTTTCGTTTTCTGTCGTGTGGTTTCGTGTTATGTCTCGTATTCAGTTTTATCAAGGCTAGCAGGCCAGATTAACGCTATGCAAAGTACTGTCATTGAAGCTAGTATCCTCACACGTCCAGCAGGAGGAGAGATCTTCCGTACCCTGTATAACGATGATCCAAAATGATTTACCTATTCATGGTAAATGACTCAATTCCCATCAAGGTTTCTTTGGCAGTAAAAACAAACAAGGCTCAAGGTCAGAGATAGAGAGATGGACGGAGAGAGGTGAACGAGGAGGAGATGGACAAAGGAGAGGGGAGGAGTAGGTGGACAGGGAGGGGGGAGGGAGGAAATTACGACATAATCCAGTTCCAGTGCACGTTTAGCTACTGCAAAGTATTGCCGGGATCGCTAGTACTCGTTGAATGAGCACGATGAGACTAGTAGTGTGGTGCAAACGCCAAGTATCTGGCGGAGCATAATTAAGTAGTCCTATCGAAAAAAAAGTCAGAAGACCTAATAAACATGAATGGCGGTTTCAGTTCAAGTAACGCTTGCAGCCCGGCACTAAATTTATTAAAAACTAGCTGGCCATCACATTCACCATAGCTGGAAGAGCTGAGAGAATTTGTTTCACGGATTACGAAAGAGCATCCAAAGGTTTAGTGGGCGTCTGGAGTCGAAGTCGGCTATAAACAGCGGCGCAACAGCGACACCAGTTGACAGTCAGGCAGCGAGTGCACGTGGCAGCAAAACTCGCAGCACCTGATGAGGGCTGCTGGATCGGCCGTCGAAATATTGTGCAGAAAATGAAAACAACAACTCGGTAAAACACCGATAAGCTCTCTGTTAATAGTCAACTGCCTTCAGTTACCGACATGTTACAAAACCGCCACCTGTAGTTCCTATTACATAATGCGTCAGTATTGCCACAGACACCACCACCAACACCACCTCCAACACCACTACCACCAAAACAACTACACGTTAAAAATTCAAAATGTTAACCATACATTGATCGCTAAGTCATAGAACCTTGTGGTCGTCCTTTTCTGTTTCACGCTGTAGACGTCAACGTTGTTGTTCTTAGCCGTTCCTCTCGTAGAACAGAGGGTTCCCGACGGCCAAGTCCCGCAGCAGGTGAGTTCGCACAGTCGCCGTTGTTTGGCACAGTGCCCACAATTACGGATGCACGCCTGGCAGCACAGTCGGAGTGAGGCTCCAAAACGCACACAGCGTCGTTCGATTGGAGTTCACCGGTCGTGTACGTTGTTAGTATGAGTCTTTGCTTATTTTTTCTCTGTACCACTTTGAATCTTAGCGTCTACTCTTAATTTTAAGTACAAATCCTTTCGTCACAGTTTTCTATCATGAAAAATATTCGCGACAGCTCTGACCGGATGCGAGAGGATTTTAGGGAAATATCGTCATTAGTTGTCCAATCGTAAATTATTTTATGTCCCTAGTGCGTTGGCTGTCGACGTGACGTTCACTTTCCATTTTTTGTGAGCGCTCTTTATAAATTTTCCATCCGTGTTTGGATTTATCGAGCACAAAACGACATTTGTATTTGGCTTACTCTTGTGTCAGTGTAATTTTCTTTGGAGATCATATTGAATTATTATAGGAATTCGATACACTGATCAGCCATAACAATATGAATACCGATCTACTATCGACATAAACCCGTCCAGGCGACAGCAGCGTCACCTTGCCAGTCAAACACACGCACGGTGTATGTGGTATCAGTGAGTGTGCTGTCAGTGTGTAGAATGGGGAAGGCGCGCGACCTGTGTGAGTTTAACCGAGGGCAGATTGTGACGGCGCGGAGGCTCGGCACGAACATTTCGGACACTACGCCGTCTTGTTGGGTTTTCCAGGGGTGCTGCGGTATCTTCAACACGTGACGAAACCAAGGTGGAACCACGTCCAGACCTCGTGGGGTTGGGCGGCCACCCCTCTTTACATACGTCGGGCGTCGTAGGCCGGACAGACTGTTAAAACAGGACGGGAGGACAACTGTGGCGGAACAGACATCAGACTTTAATGCTGGGCAGAGTAGACGTAACACACAGTGCGCACCGAACACTCCTAACGATGGGCCTCCGCAGCCGACGATCCGTGCAACTGTCAATTTTAACACTACGAAATCGGCAACTACGACTGAAATGGGCACGTGACCATCGGCACTGGGCGTTGACGCAGCGGCAGAGCGTTGCATGGTATGATGAATCCCCATACCTATGCCGTCGTGTTCGTGGGGAACAGCTCCTTGATACCTGCACTGTGAGACGGAGACAAGCTGTCAGCGGTTCCATTATGCTCTGGGGAACGTTCACGTGGGCATCCCTGGGTCTAGTGGAGCTTTTGGGAACACCATGATGGGTAAGGAGTGTCGTACACTGATTGCAGAGCGCGACATCCCTTCATTACAATCATGTTTCCGGACGGCAGTGGCATTTTTCAACATGATAATGCGCCATGTCTCAAGCCCAGGAGTGTGATCGTGTGGTTTGAGGAACGCAGTGTCGAGTACCAGTTGATGTGCAGGCTCCCTAACTCGCCACATCTGAATCTCGTCGAACACACCTGGGATGTGATTGAACATGTCGTCAGAGCTCATCCCCCCCCCCCCCCCCCTGGGAATATGTTGGAATTAGATGACTTGTGTGTACAGATGTGGTGCTTACTCCCTCCAGTGGCCTTCCAAGGCGTCATTGTTTCCATCCCTCGACTCCTCGCCGCCTTTTGATCAGCGTACATGAGACACACGAAATTTTAACCCTTTCAGCCCTTCTTGTCAACATTAAGTTTTACCGTGTCTCCGCTGCAACTGAAGTACTTTTTCCCAGTGGAAACCTGAAGTACACGTTGGTGTATGTTCAGCATTTTCATAGTGCGCAAGTGCTGCCAACTACTGGGCATCACTATGAAAATATCAGCAAGTCAGTGTGGTAGTGCGCAGCAGCTCGTGACCGCCAGAGTACACGTATGTGGTTGGTTCGCTATATTCCACTGTGTAATTGAATATTGTTATTATTTTTTTGCGTGGCAATTATTGAATGGTCATTTTACTATTTATTACAACGGAGAATATTTCTTAATTAGTTATTTTAATCATAGAAACTGTACAGAGTATGTTTTGAAAACTGGTACATATTTTTGTATAAATCTTGCATCCAAAATAGTTAAAAAATCACCCAAGAGCATTACCATATAAATAAAAGTCATCCCTCCTCTAGAAAAAATTCAGTTGTGTAAGCGTTATTTAACTACTCGCAAGTATTCGTGACTTTTCTCACATGAGAGTCGAGTCGAGTAAAGGCCGCTCTTTCGTTCGACATTAATCCGATTAATTTATTCTCACAACGAATGAGTATAAAAGCAGCTGTCTGGTGGAACTCATTCCGAAATTTTTGAACACGACATATTGCTTTGCAAAGTTGCAACGACACCGGATTAAGTAATCGTGCGTCCTTAATGAGCTCGATAGCGAAGGTGAAGCTGCGCATTAAAACCAGCACCCGCGGAAGAGTTGGTTCTCAGATATCAGGATCTGACCCGGGTCGCGTGGTCTCCAGCGATGTGTCTTGCGCGGCGCGACCTTGACCTAAACCCGGGTGCGTGCGGACCGGAGCTGGTGCTGGAGGTGGCGTGAAAATCGCCCACTTCCCGCGGCTCGCCTGTCATTTGTCGACAGCCGTCGTCTGCGCTCGGCGTTGTCCGCCGCCCTTCGGGCGCCGCTCGACCGAGTTCACGGATTGTCCGCCGGGGGGCGGGCGCGGCGCAGCTGCGGCGTTTGACAGGTAGTCGCGCCGCGCGTCCCTAGCGTACGTCACGCCGGAAAGGAACGTAACGTAACGTAACGTAACGCTCCGGGAGAAGGAAAGGTTTTGTCGCCAGAACTAGCTCGTTGCCAGTCGCCTGCCAGGGCGCGACTATCCGCTGGCTCGTCATCAGCCCCCCGTCTGCGCTACGGCGAGCCCATCGGAACCAGGTATCTGCTGCGGTTCTTCCACACCGTATGTTACACCCATTTTTACGTTACGAGGTGGCGTACTTTTAGGGATCGTCAAGGCGCGTTTTTGGGAAGGGCGCGGCACGGCACGGCCATGTTGTGACGGAGAAGGCGCGCTCCTTCCTGTAACGCGCTGCGCCGGCAGCCTTGTAACGCCGCCACACGCAGTCTGCGTCCGTTCCTCTCGCTGCGTTGCGCTGCGCTCCACAACCGTTTGAGTCCCTTTACGTTCTAGTCGAATTGCTGGAATACTTACCGCACACCACCTTCTGGTAATTTGGCTTGCCGAAAGCGCCCCACTAACGTTCGATTAGACGGTGGGCGTTATTTCTCGATCTTACAGTTTTCTTCTTGGCAGATTTACAACTAAAGCGTTTTCTAAGGGGTATATTCTGTTCGATCTATCCTTAATCACCATTACTGTAATTTTCACGATTTGGTTGATATTAGGAGATAAGGTTTTGTGTAAATGATTGTAATTTTCAACCTCTGTATGAAATTTTAAAGTTTATCGTTTCTCACACGATTTGCATTACAGTATCACAACGAATATTCGAGAACTGAATTCTCTGCATAGGAAATTTACGAAACTAAATATTTCCTCCCCTGATTCTTTACTCCCTGCCAAAGCCAAAAAGGCTCGACTCCTTCAGCTCTGTCATCTATTTTATCTTAACATCTTGTTTCAGTTCTCTTACTGTGACAAATGAAAAGTGTATTCTCTGATATGTGTAAGACACGCAGAGTTTTTGTTGAAACTCGTTTCATGCAAATTTTACGTTGGAAATTTAATTTTTGTACACAAAATCTTGCCATGGAACCGTACCTGAAGAAAATATTATGTAGAAACAGTCTGTCACAGCTTAAAATCTACATCTACATCAGACTCTGCAAGCCACTTAATGGTGTGTGGCGGAGCGTACTTTTTGTATCGCTAACTGAGATCTCCAACCCTGTTCGACTCGCGAATAGCGTGTGGGATGAATTTTTGTTGGAAAGCCTCTGTATCGGCTCTAATTTCTCGACTTTTCTCCTCATGGTCATTACGCGAGACGTATGTAACAGTGGGAATTAGGGGCTATTACGCGAGACGTATGTAACAGTGGGAATTAGGGGCTATAGTGGCAGAAATTTCATATTTGTTACGCTTTTATTTTATCTGCTTCTCAGTGTGCAAGAGATCGTTGTAGACCCGTAATTAAAAACTTGCTTTTGAGTCGTCGTTATCACTGAATTAGTAACATGTCCACGACGTTCAGACATATCGTAAAATTTTGATATTCCTTTTCTATTCGAAGAGTTTATTTTACATTTGGTGCGTCTATCTCATGATCTTCTTGACTTGATAAGAACGGTATGTGGTGTGAAGTATGCACTTAACCTGTTGGAACAGAAACACGTTTCCTTTTGTTCTTTCAAAACTTGTCATCTGGTGATATCAAAGACTGTAAAACTCGCTGTAATGAATAACTATTACAATCCAGCTTCTCATTGAGTTTTTTTGTGTAAAAGTACGTCGTAAAATCGAGTAGAACAACCATGTTTATGTGTGAACTTAGGTTTCTCGGAAGCAAAAGGCATTTTTATGGACGATCTTGCTGTTGTTTCCACGAGTAAGGAGACTGGTTTGCTGCACATCTGTGCTCCGGTCTGCGCTGCGTGAGTCTCCTCACCTCTGTAGTCTCGTACGTCCACTATATTCAAGCTTCGTTCTCCGCGTACAATTTTTTCCACTCACACTTCTCGCCATTACCAAATAAACTATAGCTCTTATGCATCGTGATGATGTGTCCTGTTAGCTTGTCCTTTATTTTAGTGAAGTCGCACAATAACGCTCTTTTTCCACCAACTCGCCTCAGAACCTCTTCGTCAGTTATCCATTCTGTCCATCTGATATCCATCATTTTTCTGTAAAACCACACTTTAGAAGCAACCGTTCCCTTCTTGTCCGAACGGTTTATCGTACATGTTTCACGTCCCTTATAAAGATAAAACCAAAAAATACTTGTAACACTTAAATGTATATTACACGTCAGCATATTCCTCATTTACATAAAGCTTTCCTTGCTGTTGCCAGTCTTCATTTTATGCTTTTTTTTAAACTTTTGTTACTGTCAGTTACTCTGCCTCACTCCGTTGCCCTTGTTTTACTTTTGTTAATGCTCTTTAAGATAATTCATGACGTTCAATTCATCTTCCAACCATGTGTTGTCTCTGACAGCATTATAGGTTCATCAACAAACCTCAAAGTTCGTATTTCTTCTTCCTGGTCTTAAATTTCCCTCGCAAATTTCTCATCATGTACGGGCGGATTGAATAAGGCAGTGGAGAGACTACTGCGTCCGTTTCATGTCGTCAGAGTCTTAGAATTGTAATTTGATTTTGGTTTCTGTACGCGTTGTGGCTGACCTTTCACTCCTTGTACGTTGTATTCGGTAAGTCCAGAATCGCAACAAGAAGGCTCGCTCATTGGATGCGGGGCATTTGTTTGTCAGCCTACTGCTGGTCTGGTTGTGAGTGTTGCTGCCCATGTTTTCCAGTTTTGTTTTTCCTCCTCTAAGATGGACGTCCGTTGCCTAGCTCCGCGTTATTTTTCTCGGCCGGCCATCACGCGGCGCCCGCCTCCGTATCGGAGAAATGTCACCGCGCCTCGTTGCCACGCCCGGAGATTTCTGCCGCGCCATCGGCGCTGCACTGCGATGCTGATGCTCGGAGGGGAGGGCCAGTCGTCGGGACTCGAGGAGACAGCCTGACGGCGAATGTCTTGTGACGTTCGAACGCCTGTGCCAGACTGTGACGGTGGCAGTCGTCTGGACCACTAGGCCAACTAAGCGAGCCTGCGGGACGGGATCTCGGGAGGTACACGAATTCAGTTCGGCGCACTGAACTGAATTGAATGAATCCGTGTCGATGAAGTGAGTCAAAATGCAGTGACAAGAAACGACATCACTGGGGACCGTTTAGAAATGCTGAATCCGCAATGTAGCGAATAAGTTGCGACAGATTAAACTTTGTGCCAGAATATGATTAATTCCTTTCATCCACATTTACTCATTCGTTTCGTTTCGCCGAATTATAATTGATTTGGTACACACTGTGTCCATTGTGGGATGGTGAGACGCTGCCGTCCAACTTCTCTGTTCGCCTCGGTGGTGCTTTTCCCACGTAATCCGTGGGAAACGTCTGGTAGTAGTGTTTGGAAATAGTAGGCGGGAACGTCAGACTAGGAGGCGTGCTCAGATAGCCCGGTGGTTGAGCGGCAAATACGCGTTCGGGTCTCGTCGAACCCCAATTTTTAATTCCCATGACATATTCATTTAATTGCAAGTTCAGCGTGTCTGAACTGTTTTCAGTGATATTGCTTCACGACGTTGCGAATTTATCGATTTCATTCACATCGCCTACATCCATTCCGTGCCCGTGAAATTGACTGAGCCTTTTCAATACTGACCAGTGTCCAGAGGCTCGCTAGGAAGGACGCGGTCGGGTCAGGGCTGGTCGCCTGGGTAACGCTTCGCAAATCGCGTATTTCTTTATATCGGTCTCTGCAGTCGCGTCGGCAATCGATACGGGACCGTTTGATGTAACTGCGTGAGGAGATTCGCATGCAGTATTGAGAGGTTGTGTTTCCGCGCAACGACTTCGTCAAAAATGTTCAGAGAGTAAAATTTAAATAAATCAATTCGGGCAAATTATGGGAAAGTTGTTTATCGAGTGCATACGAGAATTTGTGCAATCAGAAAACGTAAACGCTTGATATCCTGCACGATTCATCAGAGCCTACAAGAGTCGCTAATGTACAAATATTTATTAATAACAGTGTGTAGAAATACTGAGGCAGGTTACGGTTCATTGGTAGTATGTACAGAAATTGCCGTTTATTTATACAAATTATTATGTATGGAGCATACGTGAATACTTCTCAACTGTATGGTATCCATAGCAGCTGGGACTACGAGGGACATTAAACATGTATACAGAAGGGCGCTTGAAAGATTGCCATCTTACTTGACTGGCGAGAGAGAATGTAAGAGAAATGTTGAAACAAGTAAACTCGGAGAAAGAACGTGCGTTGCAAACAAACCAAATATCGATTTTCAGATATTTCGTTTCCAGTGTGCCCGCAGCTCGCTTGAGGTCCAACAACGATATATTTTAAGTACAAGTTTTTTGCTGCGCTGTTTATTTATTTAGTCGTAGTGACCCGAGCTACACGACGAACTCGTTTCGGCGATTTGGCGTTATCGATTGTTCCCCACATGGTATTCGTGCGCGACTAGCTTTCGACCCTTGTGTTGTTTGACTCGAGTCCATAGAATCCACCAGCTCAGTCGCAGTGGGCGAGAACTTAACTACAGACACGTTCCTGCGCTCTCTGGAAAACAAAAATGGTATAATTCCTTCGCGCCGTCGAAGAAAACGACAGGCGTGCAGAAATTTTCTGGCCCGCTAATCGGTTCTGCGCTGCATTTAACGTGAAGTCCTACACGACCTTCTCGGAGGAGCGCATAAACACGTCTGCGGTATACTGCTCGTTCTGTGCCACTAAGCTGGTAGACTTTGACTAAAGGAAGACACCGAAGCAATTCAGAGGCGGGCTGCTAGACTTGTTGTCGGTATGTTAGAACAACACTAAAGTATTGCGGAGATGCTTCGGGTGGGAATCCATAGAGGGAAGGTGACGTTCTTTTCGAGAAAATCTATTGAGAAAATTTAGAGAACCAGCATTTGAAGCTGACTGCAGAACAGTTCTGTGGCCTCCAACACACGTTGCGCGTGAGGATCACGAAGCGGGGCTTTACCGCTCGAGTACATCACGTTTACGTATTTAGTTGCGATGTTTGTCCGACAACTCGCTGCTCGTCCTCTGTAACAGTTGCGAATGTATGTACTACGTCGCCGTTTAACTTCGATCGCAAACCTGTGCCACTTATCATCGTTTATCTAGTATGTACCAAGAAGAAACTTTCATCAATTGGAAGGAATACTCTTCCATGTCTGGAGGTATTTGCAGTGCTTGTGAGATCGAGTCTCA
Source organism: Schistocerca cancellata (assembly GCF_023864275.1). NCBI lineage: Eukaryota > Metazoa > Arthropoda > Insecta > Orthoptera > Acrididae > Schistocerca > Schistocerca cancellata. The sequence goes on from NC_064628.1 coordinate 401,839,134, forward strand.
TGCTACCTCTGGAAAGCCAGAAACTGTGATCTTATACAGTGTTGGTCCAGAATGATTTAGGAATGCTTTAAAAACATTTGGTGTCTATGTCTGTCATTTATGTGTATTGAGAGGTGTGAAATTCCCAATCCGGTATAATGAGCTGTGTTCTGTCTTCCAGTAGAATAGGTGTCAGTGATACAAGCTCTAAATCGTGCTACGTGTGCTTCACTGTAATAGTAGTCTAATACAAGGGACGTTCTATAATGAATGCAACATCTTTTGTTCTGAAAGCTGTTTGGCTTTATTCAGGATTCCAATACAGTGTATTACTCTCCACTCTTTAGGCTACAAAATCTTCTTTTTCAGCATAATCTGCGTTCAATGCGACGGCCTTACTCCACCTTACTGAGAAGGTTTGCATGCGCGCATGATAACACTGTACTAGTCGACGTCGGAATCAGAAGTTTTGGTGTACCTCACCGTCATCCACGTGCTGCTTCCCGCGGACCGCATCCTTCGTTAGGCCACACAAATGGAAGACGGAAGGTGCGAGATACGGGCTGTAGGGTAGACAAGGACGAACACTCCAATGAAGAAGCTTTGTGTGCTCCTCTCGCGTGTGCAGACTTGTGTGTGCCCTTGCGTTGTCATGGAGAAGGAAAAGTTCGTTTACATTCTTGTGGCAAAGAACACATTGCGGGAGTCAGATCGGACAGAATTCCACGACCTTGTTGCGATGATGACAGACACCTCGCCCAACGACTGTCTATGCTTTTGTTCACTGTCGGGTCTCTGCACACATTCTGCAAGCGCCTACGAATATCTACGATGGTCTGGTTCATCTCCCGTTACAGACGCCATTATAAAGGCTACGTTAGCGCCCGAACTTCATGAAACTGTAGGGGTCTGAAGCGGGAATATTCCACGATGTCCTGGAACGATTTCCGCATTTATCAACCGCAACTGGCCGAGAAAAAAAATGTGTTGCGTTACTTATTTAACGTCCCCTCTTACATTTTTAATCAGTAAGAGGAATTGGTGCGATTATACCATAACTCTGCACACATTTACCTAATCATGTGCTGGACAGTTATCGTGAGAGATAGATCGGCGTGAGCTACTGATCTGTTCTGTTCGTGACGTTAGTACAATATCAACGGCACAAACCTCAAATGCTGCTGCTCTGCGGACGCATATTTCGGTCAAAGAGTTTGCTTTCATTGTCTTGGTCAGTGACATTCGTATTGACGATAGTCTTTTTTTTTCAGTTACGACTGATAACGAACTGTGACAGATGACAAGATGACAGCTTACCACAGGCACTGGTTAAAACCAAAAGCATACTGGAAATTCGATAACACTGTGTACAGTATCATTTTTAAGACCTCCAGAGATTTGAAAGGCATATCAGCAGCTAAATACATAAACGTAATGTACTTGAGCGGTAAAGCACCGCTAACATGTGAAATGATTGTATTATTCCAATCCACTTCCCTATATGTGGTTTCACAACACTTTTTCTGTTTTGCAGTGACGGTACAGAGAGAGGTTGTGTCATTAGACTTTGTGTAAAACATCTCAAACCGTTATATTATGATCATGAAAGGCTGTGGCGGTTACAGTGGAATCGTTCTTTGACTTCGTAAAGCGAATGGAAGACGTCCATTTGTTGGAACGGTTCTCGGAACACACTAGTGCGATCACTTCTAGGAGTGGGTTTTGAGGTGCTAATGAAGTATACATGACAACAGGTGTCAAATGAAATCAGGCGCGCCCCTGCTAGGATCATACTGTTACGTATCGCTGGCCTTTGTGGCCGAGCGGTTCTAGGCGCTTCAGTCTGGAACAGCGCGACCGCTACGGTCATAGGTTCGAATCCTGCCTCAGGCATGGATGTATGTGATGTCCTTAGGTTAGTTAGGCTTAAGCAGTTCTTAAGTTCTAGGGGACTGCTGACCTCAGATGTTAAGTCCCATAGTGCTCAGAGCCATTTATAGCCCAGATGAAACTAATGGCATGGACCACCATGTTTGACGTGAAATTCGCTGCTTTCGGTATAGATTTCACTCATTTCGATACAATACTCGTTGAATTTAGCATAAAATTGAGGTGAAAATTCAGTGATTTGCTGTATGTATGTTAGCTGTCAACATTCAGAAATCCTGTGGAGAAATCTGATGTTCAGTTGGCAACGTAAAAGACACAGTGAAGCAGGACCGCTTAGACGTAATAGCTGTGTGACATTTTAGCTATTTTGCGTCTTTTGCTGAATTAATAACTGAATTTGATTCTTCGATGTACATGTTCAACAGTACGAGAGTAGATTTAACATTAAAATTCTGTTTTACGTAGAAAATTGATAGATTTCGGTACTATATTTGCTGATCTCAAAGCAAAATTCAGTGATGGCGGTATAATATTTATTGATTTCGGTTGAATTCCACTCGAAAATGAAATTGGAGGTGAATGACTAATGCTTCCCGACGAGCACCGATTTCACTTGTCGTAGCTGTACGTTCACGATATTGATCTACAGTTTGCAGATGTGCTCCCTTACGGCCCTTAATGGCCCGCCACGACAGTGATAGACGACAGCACTGTACTGACCGAACGCGGGCATAGAAGGGTTCGCGGAGCACTGTCAGTGATATAAGGCGTGACGGTGTACAGCAGGGTCAATTGTGAAACGACGTAGCTGACTGTGTTGGGGCGAATTGCCTGAACTGACGACGTGGTGCAGGCAGGTTCGTATACAGGTAGTGTAGGTCGAAGCTGGACCACCAGACCTAGGCGTCTAGGTGGAGAGTACTATGCGGTTGCGCACGAAACCTCCACACTTAAAGCCAGGCAAACGCGGCACAGAGACAGCAGGTCGTGGCAGCGTGACGGCTGAAGGGAACTCCCGGCCCAGTGCGGCCAGCGGGGGCTCTGCTCGGTGTACCGTTTGTTTAGACATCGACGCCGTTGTTCCCGTCCTGTTCTTATTCTCATACGCACATACGTCCCCACACACGACAGTGATGAGTGTTTGACATCCGCACAGACTGCGCCAGTGAGTTATAAAGTTAGGCCAGGTGCTCTAGTTCTCACAACCAGAGGTCTTCCTGTCATAGTAAACTTAGGGTATGTAGGCGGTTTAATTTATCGCCATTTTAATCTTAGGAATAGTGAATTTTGAATTCAAGATAAGTAAGCTTTGGGTTTCAAACTTAGTGTAACAATTGTTTGAAGTGCAACCTCAGAGAGACCGGCGGCGGAAGGGGGTGGGGGAACGATGACGACATTGTGTGGACTTAAACTTACGGCAAGTGAACTGTAACGACATACAAGTTGGGAAAGCCAAGAACTTTTTTTTTAATTTCCCGCCATTTCAAACTTGGGGTAAGTGATCTGACAACCACGCAGACAATGCTTTTTGTCCCAGAACTGGAAGAGGGGCAGGAGCGTGGCCCATGGAGACAATGGTGTTTTTTTATATTCACCATTTTTTAAAAATTTTCCGCCATTTTATACATATGCCAATTTCCGTGGCTCAGGGTGAAATCAGACAATATTGCATTATGTTATCGATGACGCCGTAGGGGAAGGGGAAGTGATCGGAAATCTGGCAACAGTGTCAGCTGTGCCAGAACACACTTTGCTGTACTGCTATCCATCCCCGACTGCGTTTGTGTTTTGTCCCTAAACAACTTGTCATCGACAGGACGTTTAATCCTAACCGTGATTTTATTTTTGAGTACAGTACTCAAATTTAAATGTTTATCATGTCGTCACCACACATTTTGTTGAATGATCAAGCCGTAATTTCATGCACACCCGACAATAAGAGCATTAGCACGTGTCCGAGGTAAATGAGCGAGTGTGCGTTTGCTCATTTGTAGAACTGAAGGCGCCCGCAGATGCTTCGAAGTCACAGCAGTGTGTGGAGTACTGCAGCCTCGATTAGTGCCTAGCCTTCACCGTTCATTGTCAGTAGCTTCAAACAGTCTTTATTTCAACCTCGAATTATAGTGCTATGATCAGAAACTTGTTTTAGAGAGAAATTTGAACTAGTGGAGTGCCAAATCGATGGCCGGGAAGAGTTGCCGAGATACTTGTTGATCACCGCAAGAGAAGCTTTCAGTGTCACACTTGTATCCCTTCGTTCTAACCCTCTTCTGCTCTGTGACTGGGGAAAGAAATACGAACACACACAAACGATCACCTGTCCTGAAGCTGTCTTTTGTTTTTTTCCACCCCCTTCACTATACCAGATCGTCTGTGACCATTGTGCTATTGAAATGATGGGTCATCATGTCGAATTTTACAGACTTAACACGAACTGCGAATTGTTAGCTATTCCGACGTTGACGGAACTGTGACGACACTCGATAATTCATGTACTACGCGTAACAGGGTGCGTGGCGGTACGGTATAATGCTACTTTCATTTTCCAAAAACTCATATGAATTAAATCAGCCTTCGCATCTCCAGCATGGCACTCCCTTGCGTCAAATTCCCATTGGGTAAAATCGCTAAGACACTTAGAAGAATGGTTAACGGAATTTTATAGTTTCTTCCAGCCTCAATTCACCTAAACCAGCACCTGGGGAGTTTTTACTTCCTGATGCTACACGTGGATTCTTGAATGTCGAAGCTGGGGGTAACCATATTCAGATAACGTAATTTGTTGGCGAGATATTATGGGAGACTTCCAAGATGTGTTAAGATTCGTAGCGTCTGACACTTGACTGACTCTTGACGTCATAGCAAGGTCATGTCACCACCGTGAGAGTTTTACTAAAATATCAAAAGTCAAATGAATTTAAAAATATATTAGACCTTATTTTTATTAAAAAATTCTTTGGCGTAATAATAGACGACTTATAGTTGGAAATAACTCCAAAAATTTTTTGACCCTTTATCAGAGCATTATAATGACTGCTCCCATTATAAGGACATAATAAGTAGCTTTACTTGTATGAGATATAACTGCAAAGTTATCGGCCAATAACATTACTTATTACTATCGTTTTCGGGCTGAGTGTTTGCGAATGTATCGTATTTGAATTTAATATATGCGAAATTTGTTTTGTTGTTTCATTCCTTTTCTTAACATGCGTTTGCCTAATCCTAGCTGTTAGTTAAATATGTTATTTTAAAGTTAAAATACTGATTTTTGCGTGGACATGAATCTCCCCATTTTTTAAAAATATAATTATTCTTAGCGATAGTAATAGTGTTGAGTAACTTAATAATAGTTATTTTCATCTTTATAGTCTCGTGAATTCATTCTTAAATAATAAACTTTAAACTCCGCGTTACAGTGTTTTCATTAGAAATTTGCTGTAAAATACTAGTTTTCTAGGTTAGTTATCACAAAAGTTCGCGCACCACAGTTGAATGTAGTTGTCCTTAGATCAGAGGTAGTGCTCTGTTCGCCTTTCTTGCAGAGATTCCCAGTCAGTTCCCCGAGCATTTCTGTTACCCAGTCGTGTGGGCTACACCACCCTCTAATCGATTCCAGCAGCGCGTGCTGTTTTACCTACTCGATATTACTGCAAAAGCTGGAGTGGTTCCCCAGAATTGTTCGCATCAGCGCCTTGTGTATCGTTCCCCAGAACCCGCCCAACAAATCTGAATCTTCCTAACAGTACTTTACGTGTTGTTCCAGTCTCATATCGCTCGTCAGTGTTGTTCCTGGAAATTTAAACTTGCTCCAGATTTCATTACTAGCGTTGTGATCTGATAATGTCAGATTTCTTCTCTTTGTGAAGGGCTCTGAAAGACTATATTGAAAAAGGCAAATAATCGTGTTGCAAGGAGAAACATCGGATTTTTCTTGATGGAACAGATGTTTAGTGAGGGCTGTAAAGAAGCGTTGGCCAACTATTGCCGTCAATTTTTCATTGTCAAGAGGACTGTTTTGTGCTGCCAATAACTCAACGAAGCATGCCTTTGTAAACTGTAGATTAGCGAACCAAGATGTGCCGATATAATGTACGGCCAGAATTCGCTACTCCTTTAGCCAAGACGCGTATTCGGAAGACAACATATCAGATCTCCCTGTGGCCATCCAGACTCGGGTTTTCCGCTGTTTCCCTAAATCGCATAAGGCAAATGCCGACGAGGTTTCCTTAAAAAGGACAAGATCGATTCTCTTCGCCGACGGAACTTTTGTTGCGTTTCTAATGATGCTGTCATCATCAGGACGTTAAATCTTAATCTCCTCTCCTACTTTCAAGTAAGGGTGAACGTTATTTCTTAACCAATACCTCCTTGGTCTACTCTCAGTGTAGATCCTAAGTGTAGTATTGTGCATTTTTCTTAATAATACAGCCTGAATGTGACGTTTGATGTATTGGAAGACTGTTTGTAACATTTAGAAAGTGCGTTTTTACCTCATGAGTTTTGATTGTGAACTCGCTAAACATCTTCTCGGATAGTTTTGTGATGGAACTGTATTACCAGTTTTGTGATGGGACTGTGGGACCAGATTGGGTCTTCCTAAGATGATCCGCACACATGACATATTGACTTGACACGTTATTGCTTCAAACTAGCAGTTACCAGAAATCCAACACAATTTCTTTAGATGAAGCTGTGTCGTTACCCCCCTTGTGTCTGTGATTCGTTAGGCACTTGAAGCTTCTGTTGTACTGTCTCTCACGTTCTGAATTGTTATTGCCCTGCAATTAAAACTGTGCCTTTTCGTTCAAGCAGCAGCAATATTTCGGCATTGAGTGTGTGGGTTACAGTACACTTGTTCGCCCACTGTTTGAATACTTTTCACCGGTGTGGGATCCGTACCAGATAGGGTTGATAGAAGAGATAGAGAAGATCCAACGAAAAGCAGCGCGCTTCGTTACTGGATCATTTGTAATCGCGAAACGCTACGGAGATGATAGATAGACTCCAGTGGAAGACTGCAAGAGAGGCGTTCAGTACCTCGGTACGGGCTTTTGTTAAAGTTTCGAGAACATACCTTCACCGAGGAGTCAAGCAGTATATTGCTCCCTCCTACGTATATCTCGCGAAGAGACCACGAGGATAAAATCAGAGAGATTAGAGCCCACACAGAGTCATACAGACAATCTTTCATTCCGCGAACAATACGAGACTGGAATAGAAGAGAGAACCGATAGAGGTACTCAAGGTACCCTCCGCCACACACCGTCAGGTGGCTTGCGGAGTATAGATGTAGATGTAGCAGAGAAGCGCCTTTCCTACAGTAAGATAAGCTGACCCACTGTTTGCACAGGTCTATGGTGTTGTTCGTTGGAAATCATCATCAATTCCTTATATGGATGATGCCTGTCAGTCATGTTCTGTCGATGTATCACGTGTTAGTTAATCTGAAGACATGTGTTTACTTGACATTCCATGACATGAATTAACTGCCACGACTGTAAACGTCGTACAGTGCACGCCTTGAGCTGGCGTTTTTCTAAAACAGACGTATCCTGGCGTGGCTGTACACGTAACATTGCCGGAAATCTCATTGCTAGCTGCTCCACTTAAGTTGTTACGCAGTCCCGTGTGAAGATATTCTCGGTTCACCCAGGACACACTCGCGGATCTTCTGCGGCCGAGGTCACACGCCATAGTTGGCGTCTTGCGAAACAGCCGTCTCGTCCTCGACGTTGTGCTAAACAGTGAACAAGCTCCCCCGTCGGCACGCCACAGCAAAGTCTGCTCCGGACATGTATCGGTGGTACAGATCGAAAATGTGTACTGGACCGGAACTGGAAGCCGGTGCAGGTAGCGATTGAAAGTATCCGACCTTCGCAGCTCAGGTTTTCCAAAACAGCTTTCGTGCGTTCCAGACTCCTTTCTTCCGGGACTGCTTTTGCAGTGAGATACGCAGGAGAGCTTCTGCGAAGTTTGGACCATAAGAAAGAGGGCGGGTGGTGAGTCTTGCCTCTGATAGCTGTGGTGTAAGAAACATGCCCGTCACAGCCGGGTTTCTGGGTTCGAGTCCCAACCCAGTACTCTGTTATAATGTGTCACATTCGATAGGTGGGTGGTTCTCGGTAATCGTTCAACCTTTTGGTATTCGACATCAGAATATTGTATCTTGTATTAGTAGATTACTAACTCCGTGTCCTTTTTCAGCTCAATTAATTGCTTATGCAGTACCAGCTGAAAATAACTAAAGAGTTTATCCATTATGGAGGCAAGAGATCTCTAGTCAGTCATAGGGGACAACCCAGTGTTGAATTCCAAACCGTTTCTATTGGACCAGACTAGCTCTATATGTTTACAATAACTTTACTCAAAAAGAACAAAAACATATCTTCGTCGAAATCAGACAGTGAGTTACCAAAACAGTAGTAGATGCGATGGTTTCTGGGGTGATATTGGCGTGCCACCAATCTTGAGATATCAGATGCCAGTGACACGGAAATCTCGTGAAAGTATTTCAGTGGCCTCGTCAAACAGTGTACGCGTCAGTACCGTGGAGCTGTCGCGCACCTCTTATCTCCGCTGTCTTGCCAGGCAACAGCGGGTCACTAGCCGCACTCCGAGTGCCATTCAAAGACGTGCAGCTGACTGAAGCGTAAAATGAAAGCGAGGCGTAAATCCGGACACCTTATGCGTATACTTACATACTCCGCAAACCACTGTGCAGTATGCAGCAGAGGGCACTTGGTACCAATATTACTGATTTTCTTCCAATTCCATTCGCGCGGATACAGCTAAGGAGACACGATGATTCTGTACACACCCTAATCTCACTCGTGTCATCTGTTGCCAGCGATGTGGAAGTCATAGATTATCCTTAGCAGCGCCAGTTGTGTTGATATTTAAGAGTGGAGCGGTCTATTGCCCGACGAATCTCTGTTACAGTTCTGAAGCAAATGCCATGAAGAGCTTCCTTCATCTTAGGAATCAGACTGAAGTCACAAAGGCTTACGTCCATGGTACAAGACTGCCCACTCCCATAAATCGAACATATGAATCACAACTTGTGCCATATGTGCTGGAGCATTATCATACAAAGTGATGGGCGGGTCCTGCAGAAAGTGTCGCCGCTTCTTTCTCTAAGCTGATCGCAGGCTGTGTTTCATAAATGAACACAGTCTTTCAGCAGTTTCGTACGACCGTCTGACGACGATGCTTCTCTATAGAGAACAGTATCGTCGGCGAATAATCCTTTTCTGACAAATCATTTATGTATTTTGAGAACGTACCAGAGAGTCCTTCAGTTGGAAATTCGTCCCACCAATCATATATTTTTGAGGGTACTCCCAGGATTGTATCTCAGTTGTTAGTTTCGAAAGCTTTCGTTAAGTTGACGACACAGACACTGACGTCGCTGGATTCAGACAGTTTCTAATAATAATAATAATAATAATAATAATAATAATAATAATAATTAAGCGTGGAATATACCAAGGAGACTCATTAAGTCCTTCCTGGTTCTGTCTTGCTCTGAACCCACTATCCAACATGCTAAATGATACAAATTATGGATATAATATTACTGGAACATACCCACACAAAATCACACATTTGCTATACATGGATGATCTAAAACTACTGGCAGCAACCAATCAACAACTCAACCAATTACTAAAGATAACAGAAGTATTCAGCGATGATATAAATATGGCTTTTGGAACAGACAAATGTAAGAAAAATAGAATAGTCAAGGGAAAAACCACTAAACAAGATGATTACATATTGAATAACCACAGTGACTCCATAGAAGCGATGGAAAAAACAGGTGCCTATAAATATCTAGGATACAGACAAAAAATAGGAATAGATAATACAAATATTAAAGAACAACTAAAAGAAAAATATAGACAAAGACTAACAAAAATACTGAAAACAGAATTGACAGCAAGAAACAAGACAAAAGCTATAAATACTTATGCTATACCAATATTGACCTACTCATTTGGAGTAGTGAAATGGAGTAACACAGACCTAGAAGCACTCAATACACTTACACGATCACAATGCCACAAATATAGAATACATCACATACATTCAGCTACAGAAAGATTCACATTAAGCAGAAAGGAAGGAGGAAGGGGATTCATCGACATAAAAAACCTACATTATGGACAGGTACACAATTTAAGAAAATTCTTTCTAGAACGAGCAGAAACTAGTAAAATACACAAAGCAATCACTCATATAAATACATCGGCTGCACCACTGCAATTTCATAACCACTTCTACAACCCTTTAGATCACATAACATCAACAGATACGAAGAAAGTAAATTGGAAAAAGAAAACACTACATGGCAAGCACCCGTATCATCTGACACAGCCACACATCGATCAAGACGCATCAAGCACATGGCTAAGAAAAGGCAATATATACAGTGAGACGGAAGGATTCATGATTGCAATACAGGATCAAACAATAAACACCAGATATTACAGCAAGCATATTATTAAAGCTCCCAATACCACAACAGATAAATGCAGACTTTGCAAACAACAAATAGAAATGGTAGATCACATCACAAGTGGATGTACAATACTAGCAAATACAGAATAGCCCAGAAGACATGACAATGTAGCAAAAATAATACTTCAACAGCTTGCCTTACAACATAAACTTATAAAACAACACGTTCCCACATACAAGTATGCACCACAAAATGTACTGGAGAATGATGAATACAAATTATACTGGAACAGAACCATTATAACAGATAAAACAACACCACATAACAAACCTGACATCATACTCACCAATAAAAAGAAGAAATTAACACAACTAATCGAAATATCCATACCCAATACAACAAATATACAAAAGAAAACAGGAGAAAAAATTGAAAAATACATCCAACTGGCTGAGGAAGTCAAGGACATGTGGCATCAGGATAAAGTTGACATTATACCAATTATACTATCATCTACAGGAGTCATACCACACAATATCCACCAGTACATTAACGCAATACAGCTACATCCAAACGTATATATACAACTACAGAAATCCGTAATTTTTGATACATGTTCAATAACCCGAAAGTTCCTAAATGCAATATAACATATACCGTACAGTTAAAAGGAAGTGACGCTTGATCAAGGTCCGCGTCACTTTCCATTTTTAACCAGACTTAACGTCTGAAAAAGTAAAGAAATAATAATAATAATAATAATAATAATAATAATAATGGAACAAAATAATGTGCAATTAGAAGAAGAAGAAAATACAGTAATGGACTCAAACATCCCAGAGAAAACAAACAAAGAACAAAACGCGTCAATTAAACAATCAGAGGAAAACGAAATCTTAAGACAGCCACCAGAACAGACACAAATAGAACATGAAGTGACTCACAAGTTAGATATAGAAGAAAATTTCAGTTGACATATATAGAATACAAATACACAAATACAGACATCAGACCATTCTTGCATAGACCACCAAATAACCCACAAGTCGAAACAACAATAACAACTATCAACACAATCATACACAACAAAATAAATGAAAATACAACTATGGAAGAGTTACAATTACTGGTTTATGTAGGAGCACTCACTACACTAAATATACACACTAGGCAGAGATTAGAATCAACCAACACACAGAAGAAACCCACAAAACCAGCATGGCAACACAGGCTACAGATCAGAATAGAAAAACTGAGAAAAGACATCGGACAGCTAACACAATTTATAATAAATGAAATATCAGACAAAAAACAAAAAAGGTTAGGTAAAATCTCACAGCAAGAAGCAATAGAGCAATTAGATGAAAAGAAGCAGAAATTACGAGCATTGGCCAAACGACTTAGAAGATACAAGAAAAGTGAAAATAGAAGGAAACAAAACCAAACATTCAACACAAACCAAAAGAAATTTTACCAGACAATAGATAACACACACATTAAAATAGACAATCCACCAAACATAACGGACATGGGACACTTCTGGAGCAACATGTGGTCAAACCCGGTACAACATTACAGACATGCACGGTGGATACAAGCAGAAACAGACACATACAAGATGATACCACAAATGCCTGAAGTGATAATTTTGCAACATGAAGTCACCTGAGCAATTAATTCTACGCACAATTGGAAAGCCCCTGGAAATGATGAAATAGCAAATTTCTGGCTAAAGAAGTTCACCTCAACACATTCACATCTAACTAAATTATTTAACAGTTACATTGCAGACCCACACACATTCCCTGATACACTTACACATGGAATAACCTATCTGAAACCTAAAGATCAAGCAGACACAGCAAACCCAGCTAAATATCGCCCCATAACATGCTTACCAACAATCTACAAAATATTAACTTCAGTCATTACACAGAAATTAATGACACATACAGCACAGAACAAAATTATAAATGAAGAACAAAAAGGTGCTGCAAAGGAGCACGAGGATGTAAAGAGCAACTGATAATAGATACAGAGGTGACATATCAAGCTAAAACTAAACAATGGTCGCTACACTATGCATACATTGATTACCAAAAAGCTTTTGATAGTGTACCCCACTCATGGTTACTAAAGATATTGGAAATATACAAAGTAGATCCTAAATTGATACAGTTTCTAAACATAGTAATGAAAACTGGAAAACCACACTTAATATTCAAACAAATTCAGATAATATCACATCACAGCCAATACAGATTAAGCGTGGAATATACCAAGGAGACTCATTAAGTCCTTTCTGGTTCTGTCTTGCTCTGAACCCACTATCCAACATGCTAAATGATACAAATTATGGATATAGTATTACTGGAACATACCCACACAAAATCACACATTTGCTATACATGGATGATCTAAAACTACTGGCAGCAACCAATCAACAACTCAACCAATTACAAAAGATAACAGAAGTATTCAGCAATGATATAAATATGGCTTTTGGAACAGACAAATGTTAGAAAAATAGCATAGTCAAGGGAAAACACACTAAACAAGAAGATTACATATTGGATAATCACAGTGACTCCATAGAAGCGATGGAAAAAACAGGTGCCTATAAATATCTAGGATACAGACAAAAAATAGGAATAGATAATACAAATATTAAAGAACAACTAAAAGAAAAATATAGACAAAGACTAACAAAAATACTGAAAACAGAATTGACAGCAAGAAACAAGACAAAAGCTATAAATACTTATGCTATACCAATATTGACCTACTCATTTGGAGTAGTGAAATGGAGTAACACAGACCTAGAAGCACTCAATACACTTACACGATTACAATGCCACAAATATAGAATACATCACATACATTCAGCAACAGAAAGACTCACATTAAGCAGAAAGGGAGGAGGAAGGGGATTCATCGACATAAAAAAACCTACATTATGGACAGGTACACAATTTAAGAAAATTCTTTCTAGAACGAGCAGAAACTAGCAAAATACACAAATCAATCACTCATATAAATACATCGGCTACACCACTGCAATTTCATAACCACTTCTACAACCCTTTAGATCACATAACATCAACAGATACGAAGAAAGTAAATTGGAAAAAGAAAACACTACATGGCAAGCACCCGTATCATCTAACACAGCCACACATCGATCAAGACGCATCCAACACATGGCTAAGAAAAGGCAACATATACAGTGAGACGGAAGGATTCATGATTGCAATACAGGATCAAACAATAAACACCAGATATTACAGCAAGCATAATATTAAAGATCCCAATGCCACAACAGATAAATGCAGACTTTGCAAACAACAAATAGAAACAGTAGATCACATCACCAGTGGATGTACAATACTAGCAAATACAGTATACCCCAGAAGACATTAAATATATTTTGTATGGGATCTAAAATTTAAAAACCTTTCTCACACCTGCCTGATTTAGCTTCACTGATCAGGACAGTAAAAACATGCGTATATTAAGGGAATTTTCATTGACAAAGCAGGCTTATCACATTCACACAGATCAATACTGTTCTATCCTGATTAAATTAAGCTTAACTTAAATTCCATAAGGCAGTGAAGCAATTTCGAAGTCTCGGTGCGACGAAAATTGTCAGTCGGATCTCCTGGAAACATTTGTAATAATTATTAACTTTCGGTGATCACATGGGGAAGACCGGAGATCTGCTGGTAAGACCGTGTTAGCCTATTTATTTGAAGTAACTGGATATCTTGAGCATACAAAAAGGCAGGTTCGTCCAGTGTAAATCAGACGTTCCCCACTGATCCCGTGCAACACAGCGTAGTAAGCAGACACTGTCAATAATAATAATCCGTTAAATAATACGCGAACACACTTACTTTAGTTTAGTTCATGTATTAAATTCCTTCTCATACAGAATCTCATCAAGATGGCGACTAGCTCAACAATACATACATATACATCCTTCTTTCCCGACTAATCGGCAAGAAGTCCCTATTCTTTTTTCCTAATAGAAAACATAGATAGCAGAGAAGCTATTCCATGGAGTAAATGGACGCTCCAAGGAATAATTGGGCTTGAAACTACTTTGCATTGATAATCGGTAAGATAAGAAGAGATATTTCGAGATTTGTACTGAGTTATATAATTTATAAAATTTCTGAAAATATCACGGAGAGACCGCTGCAAGAGACATTACAACATGACAATGTAGCAAAAATAATACATCAACAACTTGCCATAAAACATATACTAATAAAACAACACGTTCCCACATACAAGTATGCACCACAAAATGTACTGGAGAATGATGAATACAAATTATACTGGAACAGAACCATTATAACAGATAAAACAACACCACATAACAAACCTGACATCATACTCACCAATAAAAAGAAGAAATTAACACAACTAATCGAAATATCCATACCCAATACAACAAATATACAGAAGAAAACAGGAGAAAAAATTGAAAAATACATCCAACTGGCTGAGGAAGTCAAGGATATGTGGCATCAGGATAAAGTTGACATTATACCGATTATACTATCAACTACAGGAGTCATACCGCACAATATCCACCAGTACATTAACGCAATACAGCTACATCCAAACGTATATATACAACTACAGAAATCCGTAATTTTTGATACATGTTCAATAACCCGAAAGTTCCTAAATGCAATGTAGCTTATACCATACAGTTAAAAGGAAGTCACACTTGATCAAGGTCCGCGTCACTTTTATTTTTGACCAGACATAACGTCTGAGAAAAGAAAGAATAATAATATCTCCAAGTTAACCATATTCTCAGAGAACCCCACGACTTCTCTGTGGGTGTTGAACACAGTTGCCTCCTGCAGTTTCTAGCAGAGCGGACGATGCAGTTCTAGGTCCTGCGGACTCATGGCCGAGTGTGAGGGACGTATTTTAGTTTTTACAAACATTGACGTTACAGTTGTTTTCAAATTTGTTTCTTATTAATGTTAAGTACAATGTCAGCTAAAAAACTGGCTGAGTAATTTGTTTCAAGTGATAGTTTAAAGAAACAGTGTTGTGCAGAAATTCCTCGAATTGCGTCTTTCTCCTTTTAGTAATAAACCACATAACCCTACAATTGGTTTGCGTAGCTTCGTCGTCGTCGTGCGTCCATCAGCGATGAATTTCACGGAGGTCAGCAAATATTGGTCATCCAACAAATGCGTCTGTATCGATCTAGGATGAAGATCCATTACCAATTCGACCGCAACTCAGAAAGTGACTAACGTCACTTGGTGGAAGGAAAGGCCCAAAAATTTTGTCCGAGGAAGTGTAGAAAACGGTATAAAACGCCGTCACAGGGGACGAAATTTGGATAATTGTTACGTTCCGGAAACAAAGCAGCAACCAATTGTTTGGTCGTTACAAGGTGACCAGAAACAAGTAGAAACGGCCAGCAGACGAGAAGCTGATCGCTTCATTCTTTGGTTACACTTTCCGTGTCGCGACCGCTGCTTTAGAGGGCAGGATGATACATGATGGCGGACCTGCCGAAAACGTCGAATCATTCTTCATTACGACAGTGTCATGTCACACAGCACGTCAAAGAATGTATTATTTAACGAAGAGAAACGTAGAATTAATATGACATTGACCGCACACCTGTATTACCACGTAACTTCTTTTTTTCCCCTTATGTCAAACGAAAAATGTGTGGAATTCCATTTTCGTCACCTCAAGGAACTCACTGTTGAATGATTTCGAAATCGTGTTTTTTAGGTAGCAACATCTGAATGGAAAGAGTGTCGGAATGGTTGTGAACGCATGTAAAAAGAGCGTGCATTTTAAATGTGAATTTTTGAGAAACGATAAAACCATTTGTACCAAAAAAAGTTCTTCTCATAGTTTTTTTAAAGAACTTGAAATGCAGTCCTCATATCGAGACACTCTATCCAGAAATTGAACGTTATGTAGATGTTTCTTGAGCTGTCAACGACTGAACTTCATTCAACATTTTCATCCAGTGTGGTTCCACAGCAGACCCGTTGCAGATTGTATCTTCACACCATTTCCAAGCAAAACATTCGCGTCCGTCATCATCGATGTGTGGCTGTGTTCGCAGCTCGCGGACTAGTACCCAGCATTGCTTCTACTGGATCATGGGGTCCCGGGTTCGATTCAGGGCCGGGTTGGGGATTTTTCTCTGGCCGGAGACTGGGTGTTGGCGTTGCCCTCATCATTTCATCATCACCATTCCTGACAGTGGCTAGACTGAACTGTGTAAAAAATTGGACTGTGTAAAAATTGGGACTCAGCACGGGCGGGCGCTGATGACCGCGCAGTTGAGCGCCGCAAAAACCAATTATCGTCATCATCATCATCATCATCATCATCATCATCATCATCATCGATGTGTGGCTGCCAATATGGACTGTGCATTTCTCTGGTCACCGCTAATTCGCCCCCACCTCCCAATTGTTGTTTCATTTCCTCAAGGCTATCCGAAATCCTTTTAATGCATCGTTTTTTCATCTTCAAGATTAGCTTATTGCACTGAATGTTGTCATTGCTTTATTATGACTCTGGGGACTGCTTCCTTGGTACTGCAAAGTTTGCCAGTGCTAAGTGTTGAGTTTACCAGACATCATCGAATTCCATATAAACCTGCACATTTCGTCACTACTATTGCAAGAAGTTAATTCAGCGATACAGATAAGGTATCGCCATCTGGAAACTACGTAATACGGTGTGGAATTTTCTCAGAATATCGCTGAAACAGATCTTTGTTCTCCAGCTTATTAACTACAGATGATATGAAATTCATTTTCATCAGTTTATGAGACCTAATTGTGGTGTCGCCGCCAGACACCACACTTGCTAGGTGGTAGCTTTAAATCGGCCGCGGTCCATTAGTACATGTTGGACCCCCGTGTCGCCACTGTCAGTACTTGCAGACCTAGCGCCACCACATGGCAGGTCTAGAGAGACGGACTAGCACTCGCCCCAGTTGTACGGACGACATTGCTAGCGACTAGACGTACGAAGCCTTCCTCTCATTTGCCGAGAGACAGTTAGAATAGCCTTCAGCTAAGTCCATAGCTACGACCTAGCAAGGCGCAGTTAACCATATCTGGAGAGAGTCTTACTTGTATTCACCATAAACGATGTATACCAAAAGGATGGATTAAAGTTAAGTATTCCCAAAGCAACGTACTTTTCTTATTAGCATTCATTGAGCATCCTGTTTCAGACTTCACGATATTCTGGGTGAGCTGATAGCGTGCCTATTCGGCCCTTCTAAATAACACTGTGTCGGCACTTCTGTCGACACAACACTAATTACATACGAAACACAAACTTATCTAATTGCTGAATGAAGTAGTACCCTCCACTATCAGGACAAGAAAAGAAATGTCGAAGCTTGTTCTGAAAGAGTGAAGACTACACGCGGATGCATATCGACCTGGTCGTGTCCAGCACACAACAGGACAGCAGCATCCCGAGCTGCCGTCCACAACGCGAAATTCATTTCGCCGTATTGCCCACAATCGTACCTATTCCGTTATCAGCGCCGTTCCGTCGTGCCTGCCTAAAAGAAAGTAAAAACTTCTGTACCTGTCCCAAACAGCATTAATTCGGAAGTTTTTGTTGCTTATACGGGCATAGCAACAGGTATTTCGTACTTTCGTCCATCATCTGGGAGCTTATTTGCTCATGTGCAATGTAAAACACACACACACACACACACACACACACACACACACACACACACGCTCGAGATAGGACTCGAACCTCCGGCGAGAGGGGCCGCGCAATCCGTGACAGGCGCCTGAAACGGCGCGGCCACTTGCTATAAAACGTGTGTCCTAAGTTAACCCATTGCAGCAGTTTGTCTTCCGTTTCTGATGGGTATTATTGTTTAGCAGCAGGTGGGCAGATTCAACTGATATTTCAAATTCAGTATAATGACAGTGTAGTATTTCACAGCTATGTCTGTAAATGTCATCAGAAATACTATTACAGATGATGAGTAAGGCCGGTCGGTGTGGCCATGCGGTTCTAGGCGCTTCAGTCTGGAACCGCGTGACCGCTACGGTCGCAGGTTCGAATCCTGCCTCGGGCATGGATGTGTGTGATGTCCTTAGGTTAGTTAGGTTTAAGTAGTTCTAAGTTCTAGGGGACTGATGACCTCAGAAGTTAAGTCCCATCGTGCTCAGAGCCATTTGAACCATTTTTTGACGACTAAGCAGCGCTTGGCGTTCTACGCACGTGTTGTTTCTCGTCTTATGACGTGATGTCTCAGCACAACATATTACCTCACACTGTTTCCGTAGGCGCTCAGTACAGCTCACATCTAGTAAACACTTATTGCTTTCGCGTGTCTACACTTTTCAGATTATATTTGGTCCCAAAGTATACACTTTTCTACGCTGTGCTAGCAAAGATTTAATGTTTGGCATTGTTATTTAGGATAAAAGTTTTTCACTTCTCTCTCTCTCTCTCTCACTCACTCTCTCTCTGAGCGCATGAGTACCCAACCTGATTCAATAGTTTCTTTGATGACAGAATCCCAGTAGGTAGATGCAGAGCATAAGATTTTCGTTTCATCATACATGATCGTATGTTTGTGAGGCTTTGTTCGGCAACAGTAGATTCGTCAAAATGGCTGTATTCATGTGCCGTCGGTGTTCTGTGCAACGTTCCGAAATCGTACGCATAGGCTGACCAACGTCACTTCTACCGCGTTCAAAAGAGCTTCTGATAATTTCAAACACGTTGAGACCACTATTGTCCTTTACTGTATTTTATTTAATGTGGCTCCGAAGAAAGGAAGTAGTGGTGTAGGCTGATCCTCTTGTTATGATTAAGTTTCTCCGTGTTTCCTTTGACGCCATTTAAAGTAATGTCTCGTAATTGTGACTAAACTGGTCGTTCGAATAAAAGTGCAACGTAATTGCTAACTGGATTGTCTGATTTGTATAAACATGCAGTCAACGGCTGCAGAAGAACTACGGCTGTCCGCCGGGTGGAAATTCATGCACTATCCCATGAGCAATGAGATTCCCTTTTAAGTCTCCCGACCATCTCATCATTCTTTGGTATAAGCTATACCGACTTTTTACTGACCTATCTCTGGATTCGTTCGATATCTCCTGTCATTCCTATTTGACATGGTCTTCAAACGCTGGATCAGTACTCCAGAATTGATGGCACTAACTGTTATACGCTGTTTTCTTCTACAGATGCCTAGCACTTTCCTCAGAAACCGGGCAGCAGTGTAAGTCTCCTCCACACTTCCTGCTGTTGTTTTCACGTTTTTCTCCATTCCACGCTCTTTCGTGTATTACTCCCAATGAGAGACGGTCGAGAAGTTTACCACTAATATTACAACCTGTTGTTTTTCTCATCCTTTCATGTTAGCGTTCCCTTGGATTTATCCACCTTTACAAGAATATTAACTCAGATACTTACTTGTAATTCTGAGGTGACTGCCCGCGCACAACGCCTCGGATGTTCTAAATATCGCAGAAATTTGGAAAAATATTTAAACGGTATGGTGTGGAAGCCTTCGTCAACTTGCGGACTACCTTAGATTGTTTGTCGACTTGAACACTGCTGGAGGTATTGATTCGCAGTGTTGACAACATTTCCGTGGCTTTTACGGATGTAAAATTCGTCGGTAGAATAAAAAAAAATGCTTTCCGTGCAGTATCTGCTGAATAACTTAAGAGATCTCACTGAGAGAAGTGTGTTAAAACCAGAGAAAACTCTACAACTATTGATGTTTATGTGGGTGACGTTGCGTGGCGCAGCGTGCAGCAGCGGCCCACGTCACGGTTTATCTGCCCCGCGGTCAGCGGCGGCATCTGGCGCCCCCCACTCCGCGCCGCCCGGCACCGGGTGACGTCACAGGCACCAGCGCCGCGTTCCTGCCGCGTGAGTCAGGCGCGGCGAGATGCCTGCGAGGCGGCTAATGGCCATTTAAATGGCGCGAGATGACGAGTTAAGCTCCTGCCTCGTGCCGTGTATCGCTGAAATGCTGGCGGTGATAAACCCGCCGGGAAAAACGTAGCGTGGTTCGGGTAAAAGCAAAGTCGAGAGCAGCGCGCACGGTCCGCTGTCATCTGCCGCATCCAGGCTCGCACTGTGCGTGGCGCCCACCTCTGGGAAGGGACGGACTGCATCCGCACTTTAGGGCGTTTTCTGTCCATCTAAAAAATGGCTCTGAGCACTATGGGACTCAACTGCTGAGGTCATTAGTCCCCTAGAACTTACAACTAGTTAAACCTAACTAACCTAAGGACATCACAAACATCCACGCCCGAGGCAGGATTCGAACCTGCGACCGTAGCGGTCTTGCGGTTCCAGACTGCAGCGCCTTTAACCGCACGGCCACTTCGGCCGGCTTTCTGTTCATCTCTCCGCCCATAATGTTTGTTATACTCGGCCATTGGAACAGTGTAACTCATTTCGTAGCTGTTTGTGGCACACACAGAAATACGCTAGACGTGGTAATTCTTGAAACTTTCTGGCAGATTAAAACCGTGTGCTGGACTGGGACTCGAACACGGAATATTTGCTTTCCGCGGGCAAATGCTCCACGGATTCAACTATTCGAGTGCGACTCGCGACAAGTCTTCATAGCTTTATACCCGTCAGTTCCTCATCTACCTTCCAGACTTCACAGCAGTTCTCCTCCGAAACTGACGGGACTAGCACTATTACAAGAAAGGATATTCCTGAGAAAGGGGGAAGGGGGATGTTTCCAGAATGAGATTGCAGCGGAGTGTGCACAGATATGAAACATCCTGGCAGACTAAAACTGTGTGCCGGATCGAATTTCGGACTCGGGACCTTTGCCTTCCGTGGGCAAGTGTTCTTCCAGCTGTGCTAGCTATACTTCTGTCAGTTTCTCATCTCATATCTTCCAGACTTAAAAAAAGTTAACCTGCATACCTTCTGTGAGGTCGATGAAAAGCTGGCGGAACCAAAAGTCTTGAGGACGGATCGAGAGTTGTGCTTCGGTCCTGACAGGAAGTTTCAGATCAGCGCAGATTTCGCTGCAGAGAGGAATTGATTGTGGTCACATTTACTTCATTATACATTTTTTGCAGACTTGTATCATCGGCCACTGTAGAGAAAAGTAGCCCGAACATACATTCAAAGCTCCGGGGATTCAAACCCGCGTCCGGCCATGCTGATTTAGGTTTTCCGCGATTTCTCTAAGTCACTTGAAGCAAATGACGGGATGGTTCTTTTGAAAGGGCACGGCCGATTTCCTTCCGCATCCTTCCCTAATCCGATGGGACCGATGGCCTTGCTGTTTGGTCCCCTCCCCCAAGTCTACCAACAATCTGAGCTCCGGGGATGACGAAGGAATCTTATTGCTTCCTCTATGAACATCTCATCTTCAGTGGTCAGAGATTAAGGAGCCTGGTCGGACAAACACCAAATGCGTCGCATTGTATTGATCTCCTCGGGATATCACTTTCATACTCCTAGAATTTGCTGCTGAATTACAATGTGTGCTCCATTTTAAAAAGAATTACGCCGATTCTCTACATAGGTTTCGTTATGGCCATTTCTATGTCTCTCTTTTTCTGTGCCAGAGTAATAGTTTTTGTTGATCAGACTTCCGAGGATTAGCAATACTCTGGAAGTGTAGAGGACTAATATGATGGACAAATACACGCGAAGTGAGTACCTGATGCTGCACCTATTCCCTTACAGACTGGAATACTTGTTGAGTCGAATAAAGCCATGGCAACCTTAGAGGGATAGTTAGCTGAGCTTCCAAAATTGCACGTGATGGGTATAATTAATTTCGTCATTGAAAAAAAAAAATGGCAGAGTTTTGAAAATGAGCGCCTTTTGTCATAAAAAAAATTAATTTCGTAAGCAATTTTTCACGTTGTCCTCCTCAATCTGGTTTTGAGAAAGAGATTGCTTAGTTGTAAGAGTCGCAAGGAAGTATAGTCCACGAAAGAAGTCACGTACAAGGAAAAAATGCGACCTTGTCTCGAGTTTTATTTGTCGGTCCGCGATCCATATCTAGGAGGGTGGATAGAACAGAGCTGGTCAGCAATCCCCAATGGTATGCGGCAGAGCCATTGCGCTCAGAGGTTATTGAAATGTGCGTATACTTTTGGCGAGTACATTGTTCTGAGTGCGTGCGTTGCTCGTGGATGACTCTGCGGGAACCGCCCGCTGTCTGCGGGCTCACTGGGAGACGACCGTCGACTTGGCTCACAGAACCCGCGGGAGAAGCTCGTCGCGTTACTTCCTTCTCAGAGAGGTTCGTGAGGCTTTTTCGAGCACGTTGCTGTCAATTGTATACGCTCCTTACTATTGCAATACATACCTTACGAGGCAGATCTACAAACAGTATTTCCGTATTACCAGATCGTGGAAGACTAATTTTAAGCGGAAAGACGAAGCGCGTGGGTAGAGCACTGCTGTGTGAGTACAGCGCCAGCCGTATCGGCGGACGCCGAAGGACGGGGATCGATCCCTGACCCGACGCGCCGTTTTAATCTGTCATGAGGGCCGGACGTCACAGCACGGCGGAGAGAGTCGCCGTGTAGTGTAGGGCACATTGCTGGCGGAGGACGACACGACGCACTGTCGTTCACGTTGTACGAGGCGTCTCGTCGCACAGAAGACCGTTTCCTATGCTAAACAAACACAACTGCGTTTTCTACATAATTTTATTAGTAAATAAAAACCTATACCGTAATATTTTAATTTTCAGTTTCTACCAGTATTAAAGCAATTATCATGACGAACAAAAAACTTAATGTATTCCATATTTGACAAATTAACCACTTCCAGCCGTATATGAACCGTTATTTGTAGGAACACGACCGGTCTCGTGATATCCGATCACATCCTCAGATATACATCTGAATAAAATACAAGACGTACAGTCCACATTGTGATCCCAAATCGGGCACCTATCCTATCACTATAACCCATATGACAACCAATATGAAAATATATACGGGTAAAATATTAACCCCATAAAATGGATAGGATGGGGACTCGACCTTCTCTAAATAAAATGCTGTTACCGACAATAAGCAGGGCGTCAAGAATCAAATTCACCCATTGAAGAAACTGACATGTTAAAACCGAGTTAACATAGAACGTAAACGAAAAATAATAAGATCAGGTCCCGGGTAGTAGTGTCGAGAGCCTGACGGTTAACCAACTGTCATCGTATGGGGAAACTGCGGACGCCATCCCTCCAGCCGCCTCGGCGTACAGGAGCACCACTCCTAGTCGACGTACTCTCTCGTCTCACGGCGGAGGCCACTGGCGTCACCACACGCACAAGAGGGTGGAGTTGCAGACATATACTGTTGCAAAACGATTTAGAAAGGATATCTGTATGGTGCAAAAAAATTGGCAATTGATCATAAATAACGAGAAGTGTTAAGTCATCCACATGAGTGCTAAAAGGAATCCGTTCAACTTCGGTTACACAATAAATCAAATCTAAAGGCCGTAAATTACACTAAATACCTGGCAATTACAATTACGAACAACTTAAATCGGAAAGAACACGTAGACAAAGTTGTGGGGAAGGCTAACCAAAGACTGCGTTTTGTTGACAGGAAACTTAGAAGATCCAACAGATCTACTAAGGAGACTGTCTACACTACGCTTGTCCATCCTCTTTTGGAGCACTGCTGCGCGGTGTGGAATTCTTACCAGATAGAATTAACAGAATACGTCGAGAAAGTTTAAAGAAGGGCAGCACGTTTTGTATTATCACGAAATAGGGGAGAGAGTGGATAGAGTATTTGGGATGGATATCACTAAAACAAAGGCATTTTTCGTTGCGATGGAATCTATTCACGAAATTTCGATCACCAACTTTCTCCTCCGAATGCGAAAATATTTTGTTGCAGCCGACCTACATAGGGAGAAACGATCACCGTGATTAAATAGGGGAAATCAGAGCTCGTACGGAAAGACATAGGTGTTCGTTCTTTCCGCGCGCTGTACGACATTGTAATAATAGAGAATTGTGAACGTGGTTCGATGATCCCTCTGCCGAGCACATAAATGTCATACGCAGAGTATCTATGTAGATTTAGGTATCCAAATGTCACAGCAATAATTGAGACCCATATTACGCAACATTACAGTGTTTTTGTTGTTGTTGTGGACTTCAGCCCAGAGACTGGTTTGCTGCAGCTCTCCATGATACTCTATCCTGTGCAGCGACTTCATCTCCGAGTAACTACTGCAGCCTACATCCTTCTGAATCGGCTTGGTGTATTCATCTCTTGGTCTCCCTCTACGATTTTTACCCTCCACGCTGCCTTCCAGTACTAAATTGGTGATCCCTTGATGCCTCAGAACATGCCCTACCAACCGATCCCTTCTTCTAGTCAAGTTGTGCCACAAATTCCTCTTCTCCCCAATTCTATTTCAGTACCTCCTCATTATTTACATGATATACCAATCTAATCTTCAGCATTCTTCTGTAGCACCGTGTTTCAAAATCTTCTACTCTCTTCTTGTCTAAACTATTTATCGTCCATGTTTCACTTCCATACATGGCTACACTCCATACAAATACTTTCAGGAAAGACTTACTGACACTCAAATCTATACTCGATCTTAACAAATTTCTCTTCTTCAGAAACGCTTTCCATGCCATAGCCAGCATACATTTTCTATCCTCGCTACTTCGACATCATCAGTTACTTTGCTTCCCAAATAGCAAAACTCATCTACTACTTAAAGTGTCTCGTTTCCTTATCTAACACTCTCAGCATCACCTGATTTAATTTGACTAAATTCCATTATCCTCATTTTGCATTTGTTGATGTTAATCGTATATCCTCCTTTCAAGACACTATCCATTCCGTTCAACTGCTCTTCCAGGTCCTTTGCTGTTTCTGTTGCTCAATATACAGATTGAGTAACATCGGGGATAACCCTGTCTCACTCCCTTTTCAGTCAGTGCTTCCCTTTCATGTCCTTGGACTCTTATAACTGCCATCTGGTTTCTTTACAAATTGTAAATATCCTTTTGGCCTTTGTATTTTACTCCTGCAACCTTCAGAATTCGAAAGTCCTTTGCTGTTTCTGTTGCTCAATATACAGATTGAGTAACATCGGGGATAGCCCTGTCTCACTCCCTTTTCAATCACTGCTTCCCTTTCATGCCCCTCGACTCTTATAACTGCCATCTGGTTTCTTTACAAATTGTAAATATCCTTTCGGCCTTTGTATTTTACTCCTGCAACCTTCAGAATTCGAAAGAGAGTTTTCTTTCTTCTAAGATAAGTCGTAAGGTCAGTATTGCCTCACGTGTTCCAGTGTTTCTACGGAACCCAAACTGATCTTCCCCGAGGTCGGCTTCTACTAGTTTTTCCATTCGTCTGTAAAGAATTCGTGTTAGTATTTTGGAGCTGTGGCTTATTAAACTGTAGGCAGTATCTATCTTACTCCTAGTGATATATGTTTCTAGATCCTAACATCTACCCTCTAGCCAACCCTTCTGAGTCATTTTGCGCTTCGTGTAGATCTTATTTTTGAGACGTTTGTATTCCTTTTCACCTGCTTCATTAATTGCATTTTCATATTTTCTCCTTTCATCAATTAAATTCAATACCTCTTCTGTTACCCTAGGATTTCTACTAGCCCTCGTCTTTTTACCTACTTGAGCCTCTGCTACCTTCACTATTTCATCTCTCAAAGCTATCCATTCTTCTTCTACTGTGTTTTTTCCCCTTGTTCTTGTCAATGGTTCCCATCTTCTTAAATTCCTGCCTTTTTGCAGTTTCTTCCGTTTTGATCTGCAGTTCATAACCAATAAATTGTCGTCAGAGTCCACATCTGCCTCTGGAAATGTCCTACAATTTAAAACTTGGTCCTAAATCTCTGTCTTACCATTATATAATTTATCTGAAACCTTCCAGTTGCTGTAGGCCTCTTCCACGTATATAACCTTCTGTCATGATTTTTGAACCAAATGTTAGCTATTATTAAGTTACGCTCTGTGCAAAATTCTTCCAGGCGGCTTTATCTTTCATTCCTTACCCCCATTCTAGATTCACCAACAACTTTTCCTTCTCTTCCTTTTCCTGCTATCGAATTGCAATCCCGTATGACTATTAAATTTTCGTCTCCCTTAACTATTTAAATAACTTCTTTTATCGCATCCTACATTTCTTCAATCTCTTCATCGTCTGTGGAGCTAGTTGGCATATAAACATGTACTACTGTGGTAAGTGTGGGCGTCGTGTCTATGTTGGCAACAATAATGCTCTCACTATGCTGTTCGTAGTAGATTATCCGCGTTCCTATTTTTTTTATTCATTATTGAACCTACTCCTGCAGTACCATTATTTGACTTTGTATTTTTAACCCTGTATTCACCTGACCAGGAGTCTTACTCCTTCTGTCATCGAACTTCACTAATTCCAGCTATATCTAATAACCTATCCATTTCCCTTTTTAAATTTTCTAACGTACCTGCTCGATTAAGGAATCCGACATTTCATGCTCGGATCCTTAGAACGCCAGTTCTGTTTCTCCTGATGACGACGTCCTCCTGAGTAGTCCCCATCCGGAGATCCGAATGGGATACTATTTTTCCTCGTGGAATATTTTACCCAAGAAGATGCCATCATCATTAAACCATACAACTTCATGCCCTCGGGAAACATTACGGCTGTGGTTTTCCCTTGCTTTCAGCCGTTCGCAGTACCAGCACAGCAAGGCCGTTTTGATTGATTTTACAAGGCGAAGTCTATCATCCAGACTTCTGCCCCTGTAATTACTATAAAGGCTGCTGCCTCTCTTCTGGAACCCCAAGTTTGTCTGGCCTCTCAACAGACACCCCTCCGTTGTGGTTGCACCTACTGTACGGCTCTCTGTATCGCAAGCCTCCCCACCAACGGAAAGATCCGTGGGTCACTTGGGGGGGGGGGGGAGGGGGTGTAACATTACAGTACAATCTATAAAATATTGTACCACAAAAATGGATCAAATGGAATAGATCAGATTCAAGAGCACATAATAACAAGCCCAGGATCAGTAACCGGGCAGTAAATAAACCACGTCATTACGTACTTGAAAGGCAGGCAAAATTGGATATTATATTGTAATGCGTTAACTCGACCTAATTATTACGATATGTTGGTGGTAAGCTTTTAGGATCAGCACAATTTCAATGTCTTCAAGAATGTCTTAAGATCTGCCTCGTACCCTCTCTGTGCACGACTTTATAAAGTTATTAGCTGCACCTGTTACAGAGTGGCCAAAGCCACCAATGTTTGCTTAAAGTAATTTCGAATTCTTAGAACTTCGCTGTTCTCTAAACCTAATGCCAAACCCTTTGCCAGTCTGCCCATCGTGCCTGGCAGGACATCTATCGCACCTGATGCAATACACACCGGTCGCGTCGTACTTTCCACAAGCGACCTTCTGTCTATCTACATGCCTTTGGCCAAGATGCTGTGGAATAAATAATGCTGATTTTTTTATTTATTAATTTTATTTATTTATTTATTTATTTATTTTTTGTCCTAAGCATTTTGCTTGCGTTCCGTGAAATTTTGAGGTGTCTTAGCCACAGGGCTTGGGGAGCAGGCAGGGTGCGTCTGCTCCAGTTTAACCGGGCCTTTGTGTCATCGCGGCTGGAGTGTGGGTGCACAGCGTACGGGTCAACGAGGCCTTCGTACCTCATAGACGTTGTACATTGTGATGAGATCAGGCTGTCCACGGTCGCTTACAGGACCAGACACATACTAAGTCCCTGTGCTGAGGCTGGTGAACCGCCACTTACTATCCGGCGGTAGCTTCTCGTGGTGCGTCAGGCATGAAAGTTCCTCGCTGCGCCCAATTCCCCACCATACCATACCGTTGCTCGTCCGGCTATGAAACGCCTCTTAACCAATCGTCCGCGGGCAACGAGACCGTTCAGGATCCGTGCAAGATGTGTGCTGGGTTCCCTTGGTGTAGGGCATATACAGGTTCAAATCCGGGATTTTAAGTGACTGCCACCCTGGTTGCAGCAGTGGCCCAGAGTAATTTTAAATGTATTGCAGTACAGGAGAGATTGCAGTCCTGCTGCTTTTAATGTGATATTTTCCGGCGTTTTAAATGAGGACCACAATTTTGTAGCTTTCTTCATTGACGAGTGAAACAGGAGGACTACTTTGGTTGCTATATTGTTTTCCCAAACTGTGTGCCCAAGATGTGGTTGCCCCCAGAGTTCACCGTATTCGCTCCCGAACTATCCGCAGTCTTGAGGACGTTGGAGCAGACGAGGTGTGCCACGCCTGCTAAATTCCTCGTGTGTTTCGACTCCCCGAGTGCCCTTCGGTCTCTGCAACGCTTATATCCAGCTGTTAAAGTAGTCCAGTATATCCAGGATCCTCTCCTCCGGCCACAAAGGCTGGGGAAGGGGTGTCCTGCTGGTGGGTGCCAGGGCACGTGGATATTGCAGGGAACGAAAGGGCGGATGTAATAACCGAGGATGCTTGTCGTGATCCGCGTTTAGTTCTCTGTGCAATCCCCCTGCAAGCTATCGTCGTGCATCGATGGGAAGATGAGTGGCTGGAAGTAACAGACAACAATCTCGCTCTAGTAAAGCCCACAACGCGGTTGTTGTGTACCTTCTTCCAGACGCGCAGACGGGACGAAGTTCTCCTTACTCGTCTTCGCATAGGCCATAGCCCAATGACGAAAGATTTCTTGCTCCGGCGAGAGGATCTTCCAGTGTGTGGTGCATGTGGCGTGCAGATCACTGTGCGCCATATTTTATTACACTGTGTTTTATTTTCCGAACTGCTGGCGGCGGCAGATTTACCAACAGATCTGCCCTCTATTTTAAGTAACATTAAAACTCTCATCACAGTCGTTTGAAGGTTTTGTGATTTGTCCAATTTGTTTCCAAAAAATTTAGGTAGAAGATTGTAACGTGTTAAGAGTGACTGCTTCTCCACGTTTTTTTTGGAAGTGATCAGCCAGTTACATTTCCCTGTGCCTTTCTTTTGGCTCCTCCATCGTTTTACTTCTGTTTTAATCCCAGGTATAGCACCTTTCACACTTTCTCCGTTGTTTTAAGGCGTGCGTGATTGTGTGCGTCAAAGCGAGCTAGGAGTGAGTGAGTGTGTGACTGTTATTTTATAGGTTTCCTTTCGTAATTTTATCCACTTCTATTTCTTTCAATGTGTGTAAGCGTTGATAACCTCGCCGGTGAGAGCCCGTAAGCCACAAAATGGCTCTGAGCACTATGCGACTTAACTACTGAGGTCATCAGTCGCCTAGAACTTAGAACTACTTAAACCTAACTAACCTAAGGACATCACACACATCCATGCCCGAGGCAGGATTCGAACCTGCGACCGTAGCAGTCACGCGGTTCCGGATTGAAGTGCCTAGAACCGCACGGCCACCGCGGCCGGTCGTAAGCCACACACAAACACACACACACACACACACACACACACACACCAAATGCATTTGTTAAAAGAAACACTAATTACTTTGCAAATCCTCTTTGGAGTCTTAAGAAACTTTCGCACATAAAACTCTTGAGTACTGTACGGAGCACATATGAGCGCTGATAATAGTCGCGCATTGTTAACTTGTGGCTCAACAGGTCATGTGAGAACAGGTCTGTCAGGTATGTTTCTTTCAAGTAAAACAACGCCTGTACTTCTGATTCGCAAACATCTGTCGGAGTGTCGGTCGTAGCTGATCGTAGAGCGACGGTAGGATAGTGTCATCACCAGCGAACCGAATGCACCTTTGCAGTAGTAAGATCTGTTGTGGGTTGGCAGGAGAGCCAACACCGGTATACTAGAGGAAGCCGAAAGGCACGCGTTTTAGCTCACGCAGGCTGGCGTGAGGTCTGGAACAGGAAATTAGACTTTAGAAAAATGGACGTAGCTGGTGGAATACTTAACTTTAATCCATTAATGATGAGCGTCGCTCTTGACTGTACATGATTACAGTATCAATAGTAACCGGTACTGACGCCTTGATAGGTCGTAGCAAATGACGTAGCTGAAGGCTATGCTAACTATCGTCTCGGCAAATGAGAGCGTATTTTGTCAATGAACCATCGCTAGCAAAGTCGGTTGTACAACTGGGGCGAGTGCTAGGAAGTCTTTCTAGACCTGCCGTGTGGCGGCGCTCGGTCTGCAATCACTGATAGTGGCGACACGCGGGTCCGACCTATACTAACGGACCGCGGCCGATTTAAAGGCTACCACCTAGCAAGTGTGGTGTCTGGCGGTGACACCACAAGATCTGCGTAGCCAGACAAAACATAATTTTTGCCTTTGGGGGCAGTATCGCTTTAAGGGGAAGGGAGAGGGGGCGGTTGCTTTGTTTCGGAGGGAGACAAGCGGACCTCTCGGTACCCTCAAAAGGATCAGACACTTATTGCTAGAGATAAGACGTGACGTCAGTATATGAGTCCGTGATTGTTTTTAACAGTGCTTTATTTATGTTTTTGAGCTTAGCTGGCACCGTGTCTCATCTAGTTCACGATGCTGCTGATTTCAGCATTAAGGCATTTTGCGATTCTACTAAGCAAATTGAAAAAGACAAAAATCTAACATTATTAATAAGTCTGAAATCCAGCATTAATGAAACAACAATCTTACTTACACACAATTACCTTAACGCTGACGTATCAGGACACTCCCGAGATGTATGCCGTCCGAAAGTATGTGTCTACGCCAGCGTACACATAGGTACTCTGAAAAAGTGCAAAAGACAGTCTCCATGTCTTCAGTTGATAAATGTGTACCAGGTGAAGTGACGAACGACATAAAAGTGTTCGTCACAATAAAAAATGAATACCTTGATAAGTATATTACTGGAAACTAAGTTGAGTATATACTGCTCTTTGAAAAGATTGTTCCAAAATACGTTAAAATCAGGATTAACATTTGCTCGACAGACGCGTTATGTCGGAAACGTAAATGTGAAATATTATGAAGCAAGATAGAAATTAACCAAGCGTACAAACATAAGGACGAAACCAAATAGAAAAAGTTTAGACGTCAGTTGATGTTAGGTATGTTACTGTCGCCGTTAGAGCTTTCATATATTTTTTTAAAAATACTTAAATCTGACGGATTTTAATTTATAGTCAAAATATACTGAAATGGTGAATATAACGCAAAAGTTAAGAATATAACGCAAAAGTTAAGCATCATTATTTTTTTCCAAGCAGTGTTCTTACATAACTAAATGGCTCTCCTGAATCACCGTCTTCGTTTTGGTACGAAGCCAAATTGGAACCTAGGAATAACCAAGCAGAAGCAGTAATGCGGAAGTAAATGTAGTGCGCTGTGAAATTGTCGTGGCTTCTGTGTGTAGGGCGGCATTGACGTTGGTACTTCCATCAGAATGGCGTGCTCTCATTTTCAGCCCTATAACGTACTTTCCTATCTCACTAATGTACTTTTTTATCAGAATATGATACCATATTAGTTAATATTTAAAATACATGTGCCACAGTGCGATCCAAACAAATTGTGCAGGGTGATAACTACACGACGAAAGGTAATTAGAGGAAGTGATCATGCTCGCGCCAGAGTTGGTAGGCGAAGATATTGTATAGTGTAAACAAGTATTGGTTTCAAGAACATTTTAACTCTACTCATTTCATTGGCGATAGTAGGCGAGAGAGAGTGCCAAAGATGTACACAGAGACTCCGCCTCCCAAACCGTGTTGGTGTTGGGGGACGACGGTGTGTAACATACCGAACACAGGATACCATCCAGTGCCGAGTAGAACCCTGACCCCTTATGCAGAAGGCCACAGGCAGTTGGAAGGTGGTTGCGTAAGTTGAGTATTTACAGACATTGTGCATACATTAACTGCGAGAACAGGAGAAAACAAGTGTCAACTGTACAGCTTTTATTGCATTGAGCAATACTTGAAGAGTAGCGAAAAAAGACAGAAACTGTTTAGCAGTGCGATTTCTTTTTTTAAATGTCATGAGTAAACGACTCTTTATTCATGGAAATTATATTTACAAGAAACTGATTGAGCCACGTTAAAATAAGGATTATAGTGCTAGAAACACTGAAAAAATTGGCATGTTCTTGTTGAATTCTCCGGGGAGACTACTGTTTTGGTGCAATTCTCCCTACTAGGTTATCCTGTACATGTCTCTTCATATTTGCGGTATCTGCTGTAATCTACATCCGTTGGAACTTACTTAGTAAAGTTAAGCCTTCGTCTCCTAAAATTTTTGCCCCTACACTTTCCTTCCAGTACCAAATTGACGATACTTTATTTCTCGGGATGTGCTGTATCAACCTAGCCCTTCTTTGACTCCGATTGTGCCATAAAGTACTTTTCTCCCCAGTTCTATTCAGTACCTCATCATTAGTCATCCGATCTGTCCATCTAATCTCAAGCATTCTTCAATAACTTCTATTCCTATCTGTGAGGCTTACTATCGACATTTCATTTTCCTACTTTTACCGTAAAGTTTCCAAAATAAAAATCAAATGAAATTCTATTGTCATGCATCTCGAACGGTAGTATTTGATGTAAGGAATATGAAACTGCATTCGTATTTTGTGTAGAAAACTTGTGTAAGTAAATGCTTTCTATATTAATTAATATTACTAAAACACTGTACTTTGTGGAAAACTAGGTTAAAGAATAGAAATGTTTTGATATTCCTACTGCTGATTAGGTAGCTAACTTAATTGGGGAAATAATTCTGAAAAAAGTATCTAAAACAGTGGTACTTTGATATGAGGTTTGGTGACATTACTTCACAAAAACAGTCCCCCATCTCCTCCTCCAGGAAGTCTATCGTCTCACTCTTCGAATGGTTCGGAGAGAGACAACAAATGTCAGCATGATTTCTAAACAGGAAATGAAACATGAAAAATTTGAATCATATGGAATCACATATTGATATCGATTGAGTATGTATGCACCATCAGTCCAAAAATTAACGAGACTGATGTTATTCCTAGTGTAATGTATCGATCGTATTCGGTCAAAAAGAACGCTAGAGCAGAAGTGAGTTGTAACAGAGCCAGCCGCAGGTAGGCAAGAGTGTTACGTGTTGCGAAGCAAAACACGGCCGACATATGTTGCGAAGCAGAGCCAGTTGGGTGCAGTATAGCAACTCTGCAGTACATTAGTGGAACGACAGAAATTTTTCCTCGCTTGCCGGCAAGGAAGTGCTTAGAGTACGTGCTTCAAGCCCTAAATGAACATAGTCTGGAGTGTACAAGTACTCAGCTATTCGTGTACCAAAATAGTCTCGCCTCAGTACCACAGCCTAGACAACGAGCCTGTGACACCTGGAGCGACTTCCCAGAATGCAATACGGGGTCCGCTGTTTAGCCACAGGACGGGGCAGCCTGCCCTGAGTTACGAGTGCAGCCGCCGGCTGAGCAGAGAGCCGCCCGCTGGCTGGAGGGAGGTCACGGCCGCCTCCGCGGTATCGTCAGCACCGCTGCCCCGCTGTCATCACTGTCGCAGTTGGAGACATCGCTGACAGCGTCATTCGAGTGACGCCACGCTCGAGCCCACTCTTTGTACTCTCAGCAGTGCCGGACGTCTATTGTTTCGCACGAGAGGCAACTGGACGCCTCCACCGAGCTGTTCCTCATGTATCTCGGCTGAGGGGCGGAACAAATAAGTTAATTAAACGAATCTGCTGTCGTCCTTACGTCTCATTTCTCTCTCCAAGGGTGACAATACACAGGTCATCTAACACTAGCATATAAGTGACGCCAGTGCAGAAACTACAGTGGGAGTTTGAACTAAAAATTGTAAACATTTGTTGCATCAGTCAGTTGTGACCAGACGTTGTGAGTGGCGGACTGGCGGCTATAGTTCATTACATCAGTGATCAAGATATTGTCCAGAATGATTCGAAGAAGAGGAAAGTGCGTGTAAAGTTTGTCCCGCTCACATTGACTCCCGGAAAAAAGAACCGAGGACGCGTGGACGCCAGCCGCAACTTGATTGAAGTACAAAATTTAGACAATTCTTTTCTAGAAAATTCGTCACGAGTGACGGGGCTTGCTGCTGTAAATTTAACGTAGCGCAAAACTACATAGGGCAGAAATTGACATGAAGGGTCAACACTTCGATGCCATCACCGGCACTAAAGCCCATGTGACGCACGAGTTGAACGACATCTGAAATATGGGCTTTCCTGACAGTTTCAGACGGTTGTTTGAACGTTCTGCCGGCCGATGTGGCCGAGCAGTTCTAGGCGCTTCAGTCCGGAACCGCGCTGCTGCTACGGTTGCAGGTTCGAATCCTGCCTCGGGCATGGATGTGTGTGATGTCCTTAGCTTAGTTAGGTTTAAGCAGTTTCTAAGTCTAGGGGACTGATGACCTCAGATGTTAAGTCTCATAGTTCTTAGAGCCATTTGAATCATTTTGTGAACGTTCTGTGCATTGTACTCAAGTGAGGGAGACTATGTAGAACAGCTGAAACGTAAAAGCTAGCATATTAAATTTTCTCTATTTTTTTAGTATTATTAATCCCGTCTCGATACTTTTTGGATTGCTTAAAAAAGTTCTGTGACACCTCCATATCTGCGAACGTGTGAGGACTTGCATTCAAGATGAGCAGGGAATGAAAGAATAAGGCTTGTGGAAGTGAATAAGTAACTTCAAAGTATGAAATAACAACCAAATAGTAATCAAAATAAAGGAAGTCTGTTCGAAAGAGCACAAATGTGAAATAGAATCTGCTTCTGGACAACATTTAATACCACATCTCTCCACCCCGCGCCTTGTGACACCCTTGGATCGTCCACAAAGTGGTTGATACTTTACTGATTCCGTGTCGTCGTGCGTTTGTCCATCTGTGGCGTTCTGGGAGTTTCCATACTGCGTGTTCCTTAAGTGTCGTAAAGTGGAGACCATTTTGATACGTGATTTTCGTCAATTCGCAGCTCATGTTTCAATCATTTATCTGTATATTCATTTCTTTTGGTCCTTACACTGTAAATTACAGAAAATTACAAACAGTTTTGCTCCACACAATCGAAAGTGTGTGTTTTTTGTTTACTGGAAATAACTTCGTCGTCGTCTTCTCCAGTCCAAAAACTGTTTTTATGCAGCTCTCCACGCTAGTTTATGCTGAGCCAGCATCGTCATATCTGCATAGCTACTGGAACCTACTTTTGTTTGAACCTGCTTAAACTGTATTTGGGCCTCCCTCTGCAATTTTCAGCCTCCACACTCCTCCCTTCCCCCCCCCCCCCCCTCCCCCATTACCAGGGCAACGTGTGTGATCTTTCTTCTGTAACACCCCATTTCGAAAACTATTCTCTTCTTGTCGTTCGTGTACCACCCGCGTTTCACTTGTGTACAAGGCTACGTGCACCCAAAGGATAGGCTGCATAATGTTTAAATTCGTATTCCAAGTTAAATTTCTCTTTTTCAGAAACACATTTCTTGCTATTTTCAGTCTGTATTTTATATCCACTCTACTTCAGCTGATTTCAGTAACTTTGCTGCTCAAATATCGTAATTCATCTACCCGGTGTCTCATATCGTAGCCTATTTCACATCATTATCTCCTTATTTAATTTCACTATTACCCGGGTTGGCTGGTTCAAATGGCTCTGAGCACTATGCGACTTAACTTCTGGGGTCATCAGTCGCCTCGAACTTAGAACTAATTAAACCTAACTAACCTAAGGACATCACACACATCCATGCCCGAGGCAGGATTTGGATCTGCGACCGTAGCGGTCACGCGGTTCCAGACTGAAGCGCCTTTAACCGCACGGCCACACCGGTCGGCTATTACCCGGGATTCGCTTTTGTTGATGGTCATGTTATAACCACTTTAGAAGACACTGTCCATTGCGTTCAGCTTTCCATTCAAATCCTTTGCCATCACTGACTGAATTACAATGTCATCAGGAAATGCCGAAGTTTTTTTTCTTCTTCGCCCTTTTTCCAATTTCCCTTTGCTTTCCTTTACTAATCGGTCTTTGTACAGATTGAATAACGTAGGGGATAGACTACAACCCTGTCTCACTCCCTTCTCAATGGCTGTCCCTCGACTCTTATAATTGCAGCTTCTGAACAGTTTGACGATACGTAGTAGTGATAGGTAAAGGTTAATAGTTGTCCCTTCGGTTGTGTGATCACTACAGAACATTTTCCAAGACAAATGTTTCAATTCTTTCCGACGACCGCCTTATCTCGTCTGGATTCTGAAATAG